>NC_054704.1:62813477-63173477 GCF_016097555.1 Gigantopelta aegis
CTCATGTTTTTCAGCATGTTAAAATATCAAGCTCGTCTAGTTAATCAGTATTTGTCTCGGCAGAGCCTCAACAAATACCGATTAACATAGACTCGGCTGATATTTTCCATATTAAAAAACACTCGTGATGAATCCTATATTTATTATATACTAAAAATAAAACAAATATCTATATCAGGGAAAGGAAAATAACTGTCCATATGAGTAGATGCACTAATGATGAGTCCAGTTTAAAATTATGTATATTTTTAAAACACAACTTCATACATACCTGCATATTCTATTACTTGAAATTTAAAATGTTAAGTTGACAAAACTGATCACAAGCATAATATATTTCATAGATAATAAACTTGCCTGCACCTTGTAAAATTATCCAACCAAATGATCTTCTTTTTAAAGCGAGTAACATTGTCAGGTTTTATTGTGTGTGTGCCTTGAGACATGCAAGTTCTTTATTACATATGTGCACTTTGATCTGTAAAAATCAGTGAAACACATCACTATCTGGCCATCTGAAGGTCTACTTTGTATTATGTAAAATGAAAGGAAGATTTGTGGTGAACAAGAATACCAGATAAAATCAACAGCTCTTTGAAGATGTTGTCATATTTGTCAACTTTCACACCTTCATTTGAAAAATGTATGGACTTTCTGTCAACCATTAAACAGTGTGTCTTTAAATTTCAGTGTAAATCTTATTTTTGAAAACTATTATACTCTTGATAAAACATGTTTTAATAAATTAAAATACTCTGTTGTTAGTTTATGTATTATTGATTCTGATTTAGTGTTGTTAATCTTTATTTATGTGTAAAGCTATTTTTAAAACTATTATACTCTTGATAAAACATGTTTTAATAAATTAAAATACTTTGTTAGTTTATGTACTATTGATTCTGATTTAGTGTTGTTAATCTTTATTTAAGAGTAAAACTATTTTTAAAACTATTTATGCTCTTAATAAAACATGTTTTAATAAATTAAAATACTTTGTTTTTAGTTTATGTACTATTGCTTTTGATTCAGAATTGTTTACCTCTAAATTTAAGTGTTTCCTTTATGTAACATTTAAAAAAAACAGCTGTGTAACAAACGTGATTGTGGGTATCTTTATATACATACAAAACGGAATAAAAACTTGTTGCTATAGTTCAATGAATTGCACTGAAAGTATAATAATTACAACAGAAATTTAATTATAACAGTGTCAGAAATAGTTACATATTCTAAAATTCATTAATGAAACATTATAAACTAGTGTACAATTTTAACTGATTTTGTTTGGTTGGTGGTACAAAACCTTGGGAATATGACAGCTGGAAACAGAGCCTGACTGAATCACACAGTCATCCAAATCATGCAAATGTGTGTAACATTATTTTGTGAATGTTTTTTTCTTTAAAGATGTACTAAACACATTTTAATTATGGTTATATTGCATCGAACATATGGGTAAGGACCACACAGATAAATAGAGAAGAAACCTGCTACCATATCACAATTGGCTATTCTTTCAGATTAGCAGGAAGATATCTTTTATATACAGCATTTCCATAGACTTGATAGTACATACAATAGTCTTCGTTACATCAGTTGTGGAACACTGGCCGCATGGAACAAGAAATAGTTCAATGGACCCATCATTGAGGATTGATCCCAGATTGACAAAACAACCAGCGAGTGCTTTACCACCAGGCTATGTCCCACATTTTGTGTGTATGTACCAGGTATGCTATTTATTAGTTGTGGTTGATAAATGTTGCTGTGTCTACTAAAACATCAATATCATTATTATTCCCATATGAATGCCTGCTGTCAGAAACCATTACAATCATCATAATCACGTTCTGGTCTTATTGCTGGTACATTTGTGTATATGTTTATGACTTCAGGACAAGGTACATCACATGTCATTCTCAAAGTGTTTCCAGTCAACCCAAACCCATTATGGCGATTAATATATATACCCAAAACTGGTCCTTCACAATTCAACTTTAATATTCCAATGTGCATTCAAATACACACAAAACTGTCCCTGAACAATGTTTAATTCAACTTTATTATTCCAAAGTGCATTCACATATCTTATATATGATTACCAAAAAATTAAAAATACCAATATAATAAATAAGTAAGTAAGTAAGTAAGTAAGTAAGTAAGTAAGTAAGTAAGTAAGTAAGTAAATAAATAAATAAATAGCTCATTATGAAATGATTAGATGGGTAAGAGTGAATAGTTTGCCTTTACCCAACACCCACAAAATTAAATCATTTGGCATCTATTTGTATTGTTGAAAAAGATCTGTGTGTTTTCAAGTTATAATTTCCGAAATAGTCCAACCATGATATATAACAATTATGTTGAATGAGAGCTTTAATGCAATTCTAATTTTAAATATCAAAATAGTACAATTTTAAATAGGAATGAAACTATAAAGATTTACAAATTTATATATATATTATGATGTACTTAACAAATATGTTAACCAAAAATATATTTATTAAAACAAAACCCTAATAAACTATTTTGACTGTATGATCATAAATAATACAAAATATTAATAAAGCATTTTTAATTAATTCTGTTTTTATTCAATTATTTTGTCAAAAAAAGAGAGGAAGATATAATGATTATATGTTTTTATCCTCGACCACAATTCATCGTTATGAAGATGAACAGCACTAGCCATCTGGATGTGCATATAAGATGGAGACTAGCATGCACCACTGCTAACACAACTGGCTAAAGGTCTTGTAAACAAATGCAATGGTCAGAGGTGAAAATAACTGGGTGTTCAAGAAACAACCTTTATCACATCACTACCTGATATATCCCAGACCTAATGGCTCAGCTAATTTCCAGCTCTGTCGAACAAGACAAAATAGAAACTTAGACAATGTTACTGGCAATTGTTCACAATCAGAAAATGTCAAGATAAAAATCATTAACAGCTTGATGTGAAGGGAGTTCTTTAGAAAACAGCGTATGGTGCTTCTCCGTGGTATCAGAAAGAGATATAACTGTTTGACACAGGTCGGAACCATTTGTTAGCCGGAAGCCTTCATGATGTCAATATTGAAAACACAGTTTTTACATAATGTTTACTTTGTGATAATATCAACATAGATTTCATTAGCAGAGTTTCTCTGTTGTCAGTGTAATACTGAAATGTTAATAGATCGCTCTTATTATTACCACCACAAACCTTTCAGTGTTCACATGAGGTACTGGTATTATAAACTGGTGTGTTATCAAGAACAGTGGCTTCAATTATAATTCTAGGTAGCCAATAAATACATTGTTAATGACTTCAAAGTTAAACATAGCAGGTATCCAATCATTTAAATGTCATGATTTTTTTTTTTTTAAATGAAATTTGTCTCTTGGTCTCAAACAAAACTTAAGACAGTCTAGACTCTAAAACAAATATTAAATGCTACAAAATAAAAGATAGGACCAAGTTCAATTCATAAAATATTCAATTTTTTGTTGTATTTCAGTCAATATAAAAATGTTAATGGTAAAACATTACCCCCCAACCCCCCCCCAACCCTGCAACTCCACAACCCAACCAAACAACCACACACCCTAACCCTTCCAAACCAAACATAAAAATTAACAAGAATTTTGGTGAAGTACATGATACACCCATCAGGAGTTTGATGGAGAAGCACAGAAATTATTGAATGTGCTATGAACCGATAAGGAAGACATGGCCTGAACATGGATTTCCTTAAATGTGCAACAATGCGTGTAAAGTAGGTTACAGTGACCTTATTATGGTATGCGATACACAACCATCCCAAATTGCACTTGCACTTGCACGCAAGGTTTGATGATCCTATGTGAATTGATAAGAAAGTTATGCTCTGAAAATGAAATGTTTACAGATGGACGGACAGACGGACGGACATACAATGCCATAGCATAATATAACCCGTCAAAGATGGGTGTATAAAAATAAAAATAAAAAACAACAAAAAATTATTTGTTGCCAGGAAAAATAAAATAAGTGATCTATATTAATTAACTTTTTCACATGCAGCAATATTTAGACAGTATTCCCAGTTACCACACAGTTTACAATACGTGTGATAGATTGTCACACATCTTCTTCAAAGTTAATCCACTCTGTATTACCTCCCAACTGGCTACTTAACATGTCTGCCCAAACAAGATAGGTTAATCATGTGGTCTTACCATACCATTACCGTGAAATCCCGCACCATTCTGACCAAATCCCACCACATTATGAAACAGTCTAGTAAAGATAATTGTTATGGCTGTGATGCTGAGCATGCCTCTCAGAGCTACCTGTCTAAAGAAACTGTGATGACACAAAGCAACGGTTGATTCAGGGCAAAGACCAAATTGAGAAATATTCTAAAAATTAAATGCACGGTTTCCTATTTTAACTACCTACATACAACTCCAGATCTACGTAAAACTACAACCAAACTGGCAGCATTGTAGATGGATCTCCCAATACACAATAGAATCACATAATTAATTAAAACTAATTTAACGACACCACTAGAGCACATTGATGTCAAACATTTGGTAATTCTGATATATAGTCTTAGAGAGAAAAATCACTAGATTTTTTCCATTAGTAGCTAGGAATCTTTTATATGCACGATCCCATAGACAGGATAGTACATACCACAGCCTTTGATATACCAGTTGTGGTGCACTGGCTGGAATGAGAAATAGCCCAATAAGCCCACTGATAGGGATCGATCCTAGATCGACTGCACATCAAGCGAGTGCTTTACCACTGGACTATGTCCCGTCCTCACCTAATTAAGACAGGTTAACCATGTACCAAATTTAACTATTTTTAAACCACATCAAGCTCTCAAAGTCTTACATACAAGTATTTCTGTAATACACACAGGCTAAACACTGTCTGTAAGATATCATATATTTACCACTGGTAAATGTAACAAATACAAGGATACTAGAGGTAATTTAAACCAACATCTGTTACAAAAAGGGGTTTTCTTACTGAAGCACATTAAAGGACTTCTTCTCATGTTGGTAGAGAATACCACCAGCTGTAATGCACAGTTGTGGAAGACAGCTGGATAGAGAGACATCTCCAGTGACAATACAAACATACGTTAATCGACTTCAGTAGTCATACGTACTGTGCTAAATACCATACAAATGAATACTTGCAATGATAATAACCATGTTCCTCTACAAGCCTTTTCACCAAGACTTCCACACAAAGAACAAGTCCAGGCAATCCCATGACCACTTAGATCCACACGTCTTTTTCAACTGGATATTTTAACATCCATTCATACAGGCAATGATTCTTTTAAATAGGAATTTTTACTTGGTTACATCGGGGGACGTGTGCACTTTTATTCTCAAGAAAGGACTCTACATTATCTGCATTTTCATCTTGTCAAACACTTACGGCCAACAGAATGTCCATATCACTGACATGTCGGTTGTGAATAGCTGACACGTAAATTACTTCAATGAGAGAAGAACACAGCTCTCAAAACACTTTGTCAGTGAAAGTTCCAGGTACAGAATCCGCCATCGATTAGGTACACCTCAGCAACTATACTTAGTTCATCAGAGCAGAAAATCATAGCTTGCACCTCCAATTACGTTAATAACAGTCATTCTGTTTAAGTACAAGACACCATGCATCAAGAAGTTTATGACTTTTGCCTCCACTAACCGCTGTAGACATTTTGTGCTGTAACTTGAACTAAACGCATGGTTTGGAGTGACTTCAACAATTTTCTGACATAAACAATTTTTGACATCGCTTAATACATGGAACAGACAGCAACGCCAGTGGAGTCACTTAAAAATAATTTGATCTATAGATTCCACAAGAAATAGGCACTAACTGAGACTGACATAAAGATTTTGTGCCATTTAAAACAAAATTAGCCAGCTTAAATTGCTACTTTCACGGAACACATGTTTCAATAGTCTTGGTGGATGGGTGGGTGGGGCAATGGGAGAACAACCCCAGACTGACAAATGTTTAAAAGTAATCAAAATGTACAGTTTAAAAGTAATAAAAAAAAACCCCCCAGAAATAAAAGTATTTTCTTAAAGGGACATTCCCAAGTTTGCTGCATTGTAAAATGTTTCCGACTAATAAAATATTTCTACAATTTAACTTACATATTAAGTATATTTTCTTGTTTAGAATATCAGTGTGGTATATTCAATGTGTTTCTGGTCATCTTAATATTTGTAAGAAGTTCAAACTGGATTTTGTCTTCAAATAATTTCGTACGTACGAACAAATCCTTTTTAGGAAATAAAATGAAATTTAATCTAGTACAAATATTACAACGATCAGAAACACGTTTAATATACAGCCACTAATATTTTATGCAGAAACATATATTTGATATGTAATTACAGTCGTCAAAAAGTCTCTGTTAGTAGATAACGTCTTAAAAATTGCAGCAAACTAAGGAATGTACCTTTAAAGTCAGCTTTACAGTCATTCAAAGAACCCTTAAAACTACTTTAAATTATAAGTAGCATATGAAAATAGATACATTAAAAAAAAAACCCCACCCCAAAACAATCCCCAAAACACAAACAATCATATTCTATTCAGTATAACTGAGCTTTATTGACTGAACATATGGTAGCTCCCATTAAGAACAAATAACAGCTGGAATAGACTTCATACCGAAGTGTAATGGTTTGTTTTTTTAATCTCATTAACAGATATTCTCAAAGCCCAGTGGAGCTGTCAATCATCACCCATTCCGGATGTTCTCAACAAGAGGTTAAGTTGTAAATCTGACAAGAGGATCTTTAATTGGTAAACACCTCCAGTTTAAAGTTGCTTTTTGAATAAAAGGAACGTTAAAAAGTTGCAGTTTATATGACATTATACATATGGTTTAGATTACAACAGATGGAAATACTAATGCTGAGTGTAAACCTGCTGGCTAATTATCTTTCTTCGAAGCCACATGAAAGAAAGTTAAAGTTTGGTTTTTGTTTAATGACACCACTAAAGCACATTGATTAATTTATCATCGGCTATTGGATGTCAAACATTTGGTATCTCTGACATAGTCTTGGAAAGGAAACCCACTACATTTTCCATTAGTAGCAAAGGATCTTTTATATCCATCATCCCACAGACAGGACAGCACATACCACAGCCTTTGACATACCAGTCATGGTGCACTGGCTGGAATGAGAAAAAACCCCAATCAGTTGAATGGATCCACCGAGGTGGTTCAATCCTGCGACACAAAAACATCAGGTCAGCACTCAACTGACTTAGCTAAATTCCACCCCCACATAAAGAAAGAAAATCCAGAAATAAATATAATTTACTTTGTTTAGACAGTTTCAAAGTGTATTAAAAGAAGCCAAGTTTTACTATTTTAGAACATGATTACAATATCACTTTGTTCTAATCCCAACCCCTGCCTCCAAAAAACACCCCAGCACATTGTTTAATAAGCAACATTGGTGTCTCTATAGTCTGTCCAATCCTACAAAAATGTTGTTTTTTGTTTGTTTGTTTTTTTGTAAATAATTTCAGTTTTGTTTGATGTCAGAAAAGTAAAAGTGTTTTGGAAATAACAAAAAAGTATATTTTTGTGTCCAATTTAGAAAACAATCAGCTCAGAAATAAATAACGCGTAGTAAATTCCATAGCATGAAAAAAAGGTGTTCCCCGTGGGACACAGACTATAGATAATGCAAGCAAAACCCCACAGCTGCTATTATAGTTAGAAGCAAAGGTTTCAAAGACAGGATAGCACATACCACAACTTTTGAAACACTGGTTGTGGAATACTGGAATGGGAAATAACCTAACGAGTCCACTGAAGGGATTGATCCTATGAACTATAACCCCCTTCCCCCAGGTGGAACTACAATATATTATCTGCAATAAATTTGTGTTTTGCAAAATTAATCCCTAGCATGAACAAATCCCCTACTGTACTGGCAAAGAAGGAATGAAAGAGGGCCGCCATTTGACAAAACCTCCTTAACCTAGTATGAAAAGACATTCAATGGTTCTTTCATTCTCTAGTAAATCTGATGTCTTTCAAAGCGGATCAACTTGATTATTCCCGCTACAATTTATGTGAAAACCAATGAAATTTATTTTATTGCACTTCAACAGAGTTCATGCAAAAATAGATTACCTTTTTTCTAACTTAGTTTCCATTCAGAAACCAAGAAAGATTTGTTCTCATTGTTATTACTTTGTCTGGTCCAACACAAAGATTTCCAGTTAGCGCAAGAAGAACAAGAATTTTGCAGTATTGTTGAGAGTGGCATCCATAAGATATCCATCTCAATGCATTAGTGATGAACATCCATAGGTACAACTATAAACCAAATTTCTTTGATCAAGGACTTATAGTTTGCAACAAATTGGAGTAAAAATCGAAACTTTATAAATGTTTAATTATTTTAAAATTCATTGTAATGAACAACTATAGGAACAACTATAAAACAAGTTTTACCAATCTAGGACCTATAGTTTGAGAAATGAAGGTAAAATTGAAACTTTAATGTTCAACATTAATGCAAAAGTGATAAAGCTTTCACTTGATGTGCTGTCAGTCTAGGATCGATCCCATTCAGTAGGCCCATTGGGGTATTTCTCAATCAAGCCAGTGCACCACAACTGGTATATCAAAGGCTGTGGTATGTGGTATTCAGTCTGTGGGATGGTGCATATAAAAGATCCCTTGCTACTAATGGAAAAATGTAGCGGGTTTCCTTACTGAGACTATATGTCAGAATACCAAATGTTTGACATCCAATAGCTGATGATTAATAAATCGGTATGCTCTAGTGGTGTCATTAAACAAAAAACCAAACTTTAACGTTAATGCAAAAGTTGATGCTGTCGCCACTGCCATCTGAACAATGCTACCTATATCTCACCTTTTTACTTCATAAAGGTGAAATCAAAATAACTTAATTTTTTTTATACTAAACTTCCAGCTAGACATTCACAAATGAGTTTTAATGTTTCATTGCAGTGAAATAATTGTCATGATTATCTAAATTATTTTGATAGCAGAAATGGGCACGTGCTATACACACCATTTCTGGGTGTAAAAATCAAAGGATGATTGCATGTTTCGGTTATGTCCAAATGGCTAATGGAAAACAAACAATTTGCACCTGGGTCATCAGATACTTACTTTGTAAAAGTCACCACAAAACAGCCTTTTCATGTATTTCATGTACACATGTGAAAAAAGTATATCTCTCAAACAGAGTTGTAATGGCATTATATTCACAGCATGTGCTCATTCAAACTATAATTTGGGGGTAAACAAATGATGTATTTGCCTGCTCTGAAGTGCCCGAAAGACCCACCCTTCCATTCATCCTGAGTGTCAACCAAGTGTTTTGATAAAAACATTTCACATTTCCCTGGTGCCAAAAAAATGGATCCCATCTTTTGAGTGTTCAGGTAGTCATAGTCAAAAGGTTAGCAGCCACATTTTGTACCCATTGAACGGCACCATATAAAAATGAAATAAAAGTCACCATTGGGAAGATACAGAAAGGAACTGCTAAATAGAGTTCAAACACTCCAATAGCAACAGTAAATATGGCTGCCCGTACAACACAGCCACCAGAAATCATGCATAATTGAATTGCCTGGTGGCCCTTTCAGTGGTGTATTTCAAGAGTAAATAAAATGGGTATCCGAGGTGTTGGGAACTGCTTGCACTGCAACAAAACACCACACTACTACAACTGTTTACACTACGGAGGTCATCTTCCGACAGTGTGAGTGGAAGAGACCAAGCCTCATGCAAGTACGTGACCAGTAAATACATTTTGTCCACAAGCACTAATTGCATCTTTGGTAATCTCCCTTCAAGGAAATTGATCATTTCCTACTTAAAATTGATTATTTCCTATTCTAAATTATCTGTTTTATGAAACTTCATTAGTAATGTAAATCTTTTTTTTAAATGGGTCTTTTCTTTCCTTTTTCGTGTATGTAATTTTAAAAAAAGGTTAAAATTATAGGATAAACAATTTTAAAATGGGTCTTTTCTTTCCTTTATCGTGTATGTAATTTAAAAAAAAGGTTAAAATTATAGGATAAACAATTTTAAAATGGGTCTTTTCTTTCCTTTTTGTGTGTGCGTAATTTCACAAAAACAAGTTAAAGATATAAGATCAAATTTAAATCATCAATTACTTTGTTTTATTAATTTGATACAATAAATTTAGCAAAACTGATTTTATATGATTTAACTTATAACTGAATCTCCTTCTAAGACTAAGTGCCCTGCACAAGCACTTTATTTTTTGACAAATAATATTTTTAGATAGCATTCATATGCAACTCAAATCAATGAAACATATTTAACATGTTTCAAAAAATAAATGTGATTTAAGTGCAAAATGTAAACTGTAAAAGTATAAAAAAAAGTGTTCTCTTATTTCACAAACAGCACTTGAAAAGTATTTGGTGATTAGTATAAACCACCTCAAGCACCGACAGCTTAAATGGATTGAGGAAGGTCTCAGGTCACGATCACATCTTGCCAGTGAAAGACACCAGGTCGCATCCTATACAAATAATGAAACGGGGCCATCATCCAGTCAATAATATTGACAAATTAGCAGATAATTGTGCAGGTCAATTAGTGGTTTAGATATGAGATCTTCTTAAACCCAGGCCTGAATATTAACACTGAACCCTGGCTGAACCCCACATAGCTGGTGACACTGTGACTCTCAACTGTCTAAGAAAGTCTGCGTGTGCTTCTGTTTCCAACAATCTGATACACACATACTTAAAACATTTTGCCATAATTTCTGATATTGCTGCTGATAAGAACTCAGGTCTGAGAACAACGTGTAAATGGTAGACTCGCGTGCCTCTTTTGTTTGCGACTTGGTTCGAGTATTGTCAATTGCATGCATACTTTCAATAAATCTATTGTAATGTGTGTAGCTTAAAAATTCTTAGGCTTGGAGGTGGAGATTATTCTGTGGATGGACAAAACAAAGGACAAAACAAAAGCCAAGTCATGAAAAGGCAATTTGCAGTGTTTTTAACTTAGGTTTGTCGCACTGAAATGTTGGTTATTGAGAACTGACCATCATGATTGGCAATGCGATACCAGATGCATGCCAACGTTGAAAAAACATTCATCACAGGCTAAATGTCAAAAGTATGCAGTTACATCAAGTGGTACCCGAATAGAGAAATACTTAGTATGTTTTACAATACTCAATCACGATTGAGTCAATAGACTTTTATGACATCATTACTGGACATTAGTATATTGAAGAATTATTAACATTAGTGCATAATAAAATAGTGATATACCTTAAGAATAAGAAAAGCAAAAAGTAAATGATTGGTAAATAAACCAGGTAATTAAGTTCCAAGACGCTCTTCAAGAACAGAGGATATTCATCACATAGACATTCGCTGAATGGAACCAATCCCATGAGCCATCAGTATGAAAGGACCAATGGCCCACTGAGGTCAATGACAAGACACTTCCCACACTGTTGTTTTGGCTTCATACATAATAAATATAACATTATCTATCATTTAAATATATTTGATAAATGGTACTTTTTTTCTTGTATCATTTTAATATTTTGTCCATAATTATAAAAAACAAAAGCAATGCTGTCCTGCTCAATATGGAATTCAGATCTATTTTGACAGGGTTAAAAGTAGACTGCTTTTTTTTTTTTTTTTTAAATGTGGTGAAGTATAGTACATGAATGACATCAGCATTCTATTAATGTCACTTGGCAATGCCCTACAATATCAATAAGCTGGAAATTTCAATGCAAAATTGCTAGTTGCATTTTTTGTTTAACAATTTCATATCATCTAACTGTGACTGAAGAAAATATTGTAATTAAAAAAATTGTCCCACTTACAAAACATAGATATGAAGTGAAATAATGTAATGTGTAGAAAGCAATGACCAAGGTGCAGATCCTATCTGTCAATGACCATAGTTCACAACTCGTCTTCTACAAGGAAATCACTAATACATGTTTCATAAAATGTGAACTTGCCTGTCACAAGTACAGTTCTTCAAATGCTTGTTGTATGACAGCAATCATGTCTGATGTTGTCATGGAGCGACGATGTTGCTGAAAAGCCAGTTTGCTGCATCGGCGCGTCAGAAGGCAAGCAGCGTATGCAGCACACAGAGATGGTCCACACGACTTGAGCAGGTCACTGGAAACAAATAGAAATACTTTAGTACTAATCTCAGTAATGAAAAGACATGCTTTATTTAATGATGCACTCAACACATTTTATTTATGGTTATATGGCATCAGACATATGATTAAGGACCACACAGATATTGAGAGAAGAAACCTGCTGTCACCACTTCATGGGCTACTCTTTTCGATTAGCAGTAAGTAATCTTTTATATGCACGATCCCACAGACAGGGTAGTACATATCACGGTTGTGGTACACTGGCTGGAACGAGAAATAGCCCAATGGGACCACTGATGGGGATCGACCCCACACTGAGCGAGCGCCTTACCACTAGCATATGTCCCGCCCCAATCTTAGGTGTCATCACACAGGAAAGGAAAGGGAAGTTTGTTTAACACAACTCAACACATTTTAAAACAATGGCCATTTGGATGTCTAACACATCTATAGCATGAAGAACCAGCCTCAGTGGTGTCGTTGTTAAGACATTGGACATAAGGCTGGTAGGTACAGGGTTCACAGCCCGGTACCGGCTCCCACCCAGAGCAAGTTTAAATGACTGAATGGGTAGGTGTAAGACCACTACACCCTCTTCTCTCTCACTAACCACTAACAATTAACCCAATGTCCTGGACAGACAATCCAAATAGCTGAGGTGTGCCCAGAACAGCATGCTTGAACCTTAATTGGATATAAGCACAGAAATAAGTTCAAATAAATGAATGAATGTAGCATGAAGACATCATTATTTTAATACTTGGTTCAGAACCCAGTTTAAGACTGGGAAAATCTGAATTCACTTCAGGTGAGCACTATACAACTGAGCTATATCCTGTCTTGACAACACACAGACTTGATTCAATATGATCACATATACTGTCAAAATCAGAGAAAACAAACATAATACAACTTTATTGATTAAAATAGCAAGATGATATGACTTTTACCATAGACATTAATTATATCATCTGTCCAGTGAACCTTGTAAAAACATGTCCTCTTTTAATAACTAGCATCATGTTTCTTTGGTCATTTACAGGTACCCTCTTACGCGATTCTGTCCTAAATGATCTCGTCTTGGGAAGAATCTACAAGCTGAATGTCCTTGGTCACATGGTAAAAAATCTCAACTACAGCACATCAGATTTCCACCAGGCAAACAGGAGTCACAAGGCTTGACATTCATATTTGTAATTTCACAATTAAAATATTTGCTGATCACCTGCTTCTGAAAACAGTCGGATGTAAAGATTCAACAGACACCTTTAGAAACAATGATCAGCATAATTTTGCTTCATCAAATATGCTTGTACAATAAAACCTGTTTTAATGAACTTTGGCACTGATGTAACAACTGTATTATGTGGTTACATTTTTAATGAGCATAACACAGAAAACAATTCATCTAGAACTGACAATTCTGCCACTTCCATAATAGGAAAATAATTTTCATTTAGAAAATTTGTTTCTAATTTTCATTATTTATATTTACCTAGTGCTAGCATAATAACATGCTACACAACCTGAGTCATTTAGAATTGATCAATCTGCCACTTCCATAATAAGAAAATAATTTTCATTTAGAAAATTTGTTTCTAATTTTCATTATTTATACTTACCTAGTGCTAGCACAACAACTATGATACACAAACTGAGTAATTTAGAACCGATCTTTCTGCCACTTCCATAACAGGAAAATAATTTTAATGTAAGAAGTGTTTATTATTAAGTTAAAAGTATATTTTACTGTAGTTACTGAATTTTACTATATTTAGAATGAACCCTCATGAATGCAACATTAAATCATTTTATAACTCAATAAATCCACAGACAGTAGTATGACATGCTGTGGGGACAATGAAGTTAAAAGTTATTATACACATTAAATATCTACCTGTTGCTACACCTCTATTACAGGGGTACTCTGTAACCTATTTCACTACAGAACTTTCAGTACTGTTTGCCTTTTTGAGCAGTGAAGTATGGAGAATGGGCTTTACACACATCTTACAAAGTGTGTCCGTGAGACATATTTGTTAAATAATGCTGATTTACAAAGCCTCCCCACTGATCCGACAGTATGCTTCCACACTGAAATGTCTGCCAAACTTATAGACAGATTGGTAATGGTCCATTATAATACAAGTCATCTCTTCTATTAACCTTTAATGTCCTATGGAGTTTTTTTGAATCAACAATACATATTAATATTTACAGTAATTCTCCATTCAATTTGTTCACATAAGTGTACATTAAGTTATATTTATGAAACATAATAGGTTCATACAAAATGACCACAATAAAAAAAAGTCCTCCAATAGAAAACAAGTTCCAGTATACAAATAAAATAGGTTAAATAAATTATATAGTATATATATATATTTTTTTATTTTATTTTATTATATATTGAAAAAACCAACATCAAAAGATCAAAGTTCTTAACTTGCACAGTCACTACTTTCCCTGAAGACGTTACATAATATGCCCAATGATACCGATATAAAACTTTATGATAAGCCAAAGGGTAAAAAAGGATTTACCAAGGAGATGGTAAATTAGCCAAACTGGTGAATTATCAGATTTAAGCTGTGATTTATCACTTCCCTCCAGCATTTTTGAAAGCTGAGCAGCAGAGGAAGGTCCACCAAGTAAAAACACCTGCAGGGAATCCCACTTAATGAACAACATAGAGGTCCATGGAAATGGACAGGCAAGCAGTGAAGCCATGTTAAACTACTTATTGGCTGTGTTTCTTGGAAGAGTATCATATTGTTTTTGTTTTTAAATGCAGAAATCCAGATGGTCTCTTAAGGATGGTTGTAAATTACAATTTGTCTAATCCAAATACAATTTCAACATCTTGGGAGCAATTCCCCTAATTCCAACCAGTGTTTTAGTGGTATAACAAAGGCATGTAACTCTCTAGTCTCATCAAACAATGTAAAAAGGCATCATAAAAAACCAAAGAAAAACATTTCTCTTCCATATCACAATATGCTCTTACATGTATTTCCCCATAGTATATATTATTATACCAAGACATAAGATAAAAATAACAGTATTCCCATTAAAACAGTATATTCCTACTTGAACAGAAAGCCACTGCATTTAAAGGACCTATGTTAATGGGATCCATTAACAGTCCATGGTACACAAGTATTGGTGTACAAGTATGGGTTAAGTGAGCTCTATACTTTCCAACAAATTAAATTTGACTGCACTGCAAAAAATGTCTACTGTTAGCTATGCATTGAAAAGAAAGAAAGCCAAGTAAACAAACACACAGATGATAAAAACTGTTTGTCATTAACCCTAGACCAATGTAGAGTACAAGAACTCCAAAATGCCTGACTTAATTGAAAACAAAAACCATTTGTTGGCAATGTTGATGTTTCTTTTATTGTTGTTATGACCAAATTAGAGGCTTAACGGCCCCTTGCACCTACCAGCGAGAAAAACATTTTACTTTCAGATCTTAATGTACAAACCTACGTACAAACCTAAAACACAAACACATGCTTCTGGCACATCTACAGGCAACAGTGACTCATGTTTTAGTGTAATAGATTTTCTTAAACTATATTTCCGCTTATGCTACTGACTCAGTTACTTCTTACAAACTGAACAAACGACAGGAAAGGCATATAGTAAAAGAAGACATTATGTGACAAAAGGAAAAAGTGAAATATATTCATGGGACACACAATAAGTTAATGGCAAATGTCAATATCACAATTGTAGCATGTCAAAATATTCACCTGCAGACAATATCTCTTTAACTTCGCATTTTAAGATGTTTTCACAAACTAACCCAAAATAACAACAAAATGTTAATGTCTAAAGATTAAAAATAATATGTCAGGAAAAAAATATATATATACAGTAAAACTGTGTTGCAATCACCATGTTTGTTTCCGGGTCACTTCTCGTTATATTGAACTTGCCATCTGTCGAGTTATCTCCCTTGCCACAATGACATAAGGAAAATACTGCTAATAGTATTGCAATATTATCAAAAATAACAAGTGTATGTACTTGTACATGTAATAAATTATGTTTTAGAAAAAACATTATTAAATCTATTAATCAATTTATCAACATCAAGGTGCATTCATTGTGAATCAATCACTGCGGTTAAAAAACATTATTAAATCTATTAATCAATTTATCTACATCAAGGTGCATTCATTGTGAATCATTCACTGCGGTTAAAAAACAAAAAATGTACATGTAATGAAACATGTTTTAAAAAAGCATAGTTAAATCTATTAGTTTAGTGGCACCATTCACCACAACATTGAGTAGTATACTATAGACACTGACAGATAATGTACACCAAGTGAAAACATTTTGTCATTATTGAGGAGCTTTACCGATGGCAGTAATTTTTATACAGCACAGAGTGCCAGCGGGGATGCCCTCATCCTAACTGAATTTGTATCTCAATGACAACAATTGCAGTAAGTGTTATCATTAAGTCCAAACATGGTGAATGGATCACAAATTTCATCTGCAAATAATGCATGTACATGTTGTTTGAACTTGGATAGGTTGATGATATTCATGTGTTTTTTTGTGTATGATACACATTATTTTGAAGACATGCCCAAACTAAAATTTTATTGGCTTACTTCAACAAATATAGTTAGAAAAATGCTTTTCGAAACAAAATAAATAATGTTGTGGTGAATGATGCCACTAAATTAATAGATTTAATAAATTATTAAAATTGCTGACTGTAAAACTAGTCACTAGTAACATGTCTTTTTAAAAACATTCAAAACATTTTCGAAATCAAAATAGTAAATATGAAGATTTTGATCAGCATATAATACAATGTACAAAGCTACAAAATTAAAAAAAATAATTGTAAACTGTTCTGAAGTGACAAAGAGAATGAATGACCAATGGGGGAAGGTGGAGAAACATGGTCTCCTTATGGAAATGACAGTCACTGTGTTTTTGGTGCCATTTTTCACCCACTGATTCCTTGTGTAGGACATTTTTAAAAAGACAAGATGGACCAACAAGACCTCTTTCTATACATGTCACACCTGACAAATGAGAGCACAAAACACACCTGTCAGGTCAGCGCACAAATGATAATTAATGAACTGTGATTAGTGACACAAAGAAGGCCAGAAATCGCTAACCAATTAGCCCATCATTATATGGGAATATATCAAGGCTGCTCATAAATCTTTGCAAAGACCTTGTCTCCAATGTGTTTAGTTATCCATCGACTACAAAGAGATTCTACAACAGCATGCATGTATATGAACATCTGAAAAGAAGCAGACACATTACGTTGTAATGGTCAGGGAAATTCAGACAAAGAAAATTAATAAGTTTTTGTGAGTTAGCCGAATAATGTTTTTATTATTTTAATTAATATATTGAATATTTTATATATAAACTGGTTGTCTAAGGTCAGCTTACTAATACCGTTAACAACAAATATCAAATAAAAATAAAACTGTTCCATGTGCATAAGAAAAAATATATATGTGTAGCATATATCAAATAACAATCACACTAGAGGGTTTTTTTTTCTTGGTTATTAAAATGTCAAAACAACAATAATAATAAATGGGTGAACTAGCTTTTTAAAAATTAACATACTTTAGTTATGCTTTCATACTGTTGTAAAAATCAGCATAAATTATAAACAGAAAGGAATAAAATGAATGCAGCAAAGTTATATGTAAAATCCCCAGTTGATATGTTAGCCTTTGTCATTCGGAGCCAGAGTAGGTAGGTTCCACTGTGTCCTCCTTATTAGTTAGTTGTGGGACTGATTTCAGTCTTAAGATATGAGGGAAAGGAGTGGTTTGAATCTCTTACTCAAGACAGTATAAACAATGGGGATTTTATTGGGGTTTTTTCAAGTTAAATGATAACAATTTGACCTATCTAAGCATTTATAACAAAAAAAGTATTTACAGATTGCAATTATTGTATTTAACTGATGCTGATGGGTATAAAATACAGCCTCCCTTCTTCCCACCTCATGTAATCAAAATATTTGTTGTTAGTTACATGTATTTACCACAGGTATAGTAGGGGGTAACACATGTCACTTACCAATGCCAGAAATAACCACTAAAAACTCTTCTAAGTGGTCAGACTAAGTCCATAGCTAAAAGCTGATAGAAAATGGCAGGTGTGTGGCACAGATGGCCAGAAAAGACAAGCACTGGGATGTGGAGGTGAACAGTGAAAGAGGTTGAAAGATAGAAGCTGACAGATCAGGAAGAAATAAAATGGAATTCAAAGGAGAGAAAGGAAAGGAGCAGTGGGATTAAAAAAAAGAAAAAAAAAAAAAAAAAAGGAAGAATAAAATATTGCCTCTGCCCTTGCCACCTCAAGTAAAAACAAGAAGATAAAAAAGCAAGAATAAAATACTGCCTCTGCCCTTGCCACCTCAAGTAAAAACAAGAAGATAAAAAAGCAAGAATAAAATACTGCCTCTGCCCTTGCCACCTCAAGTAAAAACAAGAAGATAAAAAAGCAAGAATAAAATACTGCCTCTGCCCTTGCCACCTCAAGTAAAAAAAAAAGAAGATATTTGTAGTCAGCTATTTATTTCTAGATCCCCTGGTGATTATGCCTGTCTTCATCTCACAGAAACAATATGCTGGTACGGAAGTTATCACGCAGTTAGGGAGGTTCGACAGACTGGTCTGAACACACAAGATATTTCTAACATAATTAGCTTTATTTGTACAAACAGAAATGAAAATAGTGTTCACTTTTAGACCCATCCGGTTACAGTAGTAGTAGGCGAATACAGTAAATGCACTCACACTGCAACGTGCAGCATATGTCTGTTTTATGAAGTACAGAACAAAAAAAAAAAGGAGCATCACACTAAAAAATAACAATGCATGGTTATCTCAATTAATTTTAAAGGATTTCTTAGAAACTGAAATAATTTTTTCAAAACAAGCAGTACTTTCAACTTCATGTTTAAGAATGCTTAATGCAAACATACTACAAATTGTACTTGATTATATCAGGGAGCTAAATTTTGTCAGATTAAAAAAAAGACAAGTTTGTGTAAAATGTCAAGGTTCAGTTGTCTGTAAGATCAGTGTTAATCCTGTAAGATGGTGAATGAGCTGTTTGTTAATCTATCCACAGCCGACAAGCGAGTTAATCCTGAAACATCAGAACAGCAGCCAGTCCATAGACTGGGAATTCTGCAGCCAAGGACTCAGCAGCTAACAGGAGCTAAAATGGTTATCTCATTTTGGGTTGGCATCTTTCCCATAGTTCCTGCCAAATTACAATGTAGTTTTTTTACTGCCAAATTACGAAGAAGACTGCAAATTTATCAGAATTTAACTAATATTTGAGTGTTATTACACAATGCAATAAAATACGTTAAAAAATTATTTCTTTTAAAAAAAATAAAAAATCTGTGGTTTATTATTAATTTGTCCATAAAGATAGCATTTTACAACTAGTTTACAACATGCTCTTCAATCTCTTATTTTTTAATCCAAAAATCTATTAAATTTAAATTATGTATCAAAAGAAATCTAGTCATACAAATAATTTCAAAGATCTTACATATCAAAGTGTAACAATGTAAGGGTTCAATAATGTGAATAAAACACTTTATGGTGATTAAAATTTACAAAACACTTATCTTTTGACTTGTAAATTATTTTGTCAGCACCAGGCAGTTACTATGACATACATTATATTTTGACTGGACCTTTTGTTCTATATACGGTACCATAAACACATGGGGGAATAGGTGTAGCATATGGATATTGAGATTACAATGTAGGTGTTTTCAAGTGAATTATATATATATATATATATATATATATATATATATATATATATATATATATATATATATATATATATATATATTTAATGATACACTGCATCGAACATTGAATATTTTCTTCACTGCTGGTAACTGCATCTTCAAAACAATCTGAGTAAAATAAAACAGAAGTTGATGTTTAAAATTGCCTAGTGAGTAACAATCTTAAAGTTGACCAGTGATTTATTTTCATTTAGTAACCAACTGCTGATTTAATATAAAGTGCTGCTGTTCTTGAATTTGTAGAAGAAAAAAGTTTACCAAATATAAAATAATAATGCTTCAGATCCAGCTGATTTTGTTCAAAATTACCGTATGTATATAACTTTATTCTAACTTTTCCTTTGTACCGGGACTGTAGTATAGAGATAGGTACAATGTTGGCCATGCAACACAAAACTGTTATTCAGTGATTTAAAGCCAATAAAGGTTTTGAAATACTGGCTATAAAGATACTGTCAAATATGAATAAGAAGACAGATACAAATTAAAGCGGAGTTTCCCGATGTTTTTACTCAAAACAAATGCTTAGAAAACAATGTTTTTATTAAACATGGTGAAGACAAACCAATTGTTGGTGTATAGCAGAAAGTCAGACGCACACTTTTAAAGCTGTTGAGGACACCTATAAAGACCTTTTTAAGGGCTGTCCACTGGCCGAGTATGATTGATAGACATCTTGAATTTAACAATTAACTGTGTTGAGAAGAAGTGCTTGTCGCACGGTAGTGGTGACAGGGGCCGCAGATGAAAAATGAACTGTCTCCAGCCGTGATGGATTGCTTGTACGGAAAGGTAATCATCACAGCTTTAGCAAAACAACGGTGTACACAGACGACATAATAATCACAGGCTTTTCAGAGCTCCATTGCCGTCACTATAAGTAATGAGAGGAAGTTTTCGACCACGACAAGAAATCAGGCACTACAATGCCAATAATTATTCAGTGGAGCACGATTTAAACTTGAAGAGAAATCAATATTTGTTGAATAACACCTCAGCATATTTTAAACTAAGGCTAAATGGTATCTAACATACAATTACTTCAAAATTGGGTCACGTCACAGAAAGACAGGATACCTGCTGCTGCTGCCACATCAGTTACTCCTACTAAAAAGCAGCAAGGAATCTTTTATAGACACTTTCTTTTATAGGCCTTTGATGTACCAGTCATGTGGTCCTAGTTGTATACCACAAAATCAAATCAAATAGAAAACTTTGTTTTGTTTAATGGCACTACTAGAGCACATTGATCAGCTATTGGATGTGAAACATCATCAGCTATTGGATGTGAAACATCATCAGCTATTGGATGTGAAACATCATCAGCTATTGGATGTGAAACATCAGCTATTGGATGTAAAACATCATCAGCTATTGGATGTGAAACATCATCAGCTATTGGATGTGAAACATCATCAGCTATTGGATGTAAAACATCATCAGCTATTGGATGTGAAACATCATCGGCTATTGGATGTGACTGCGGTTGCATTCAGCACACACATTGTAAATAAGCAATTTCAAAGTGCCATACCCCAACATTTCTTTCTGGCAGAAACACTGCCAATGGCAGGACTGGTAGCGTTAACTTGGGTGCATTTCAAACTTCTGTTGATCTGTTGAGATACCACTCAGGTGAACTGTTACTTACTGGTATAGATGGGGAGGGGGAACACGAAGCAATCATTCTACCAGCGAACTACACTCCACCCTTGATTGGTGAGAATATATTACATACAATTATTTCAACCATGTTTGACTGCACCCCCAACACTTATGTTTAGACTGGAAATAGCTAGATATCTGTTCCAAAATGCTACAATATATATATGGTAGTTTAAAAGGCTATTATGTACAATATGGACAAGTTAATTTAAAACAGTCAAATGTGTATTATGCAATGAGTAATAAAAAGTGTCCTCTTAAAAAAATTTACTTTTTAATACTTATATATATAAGTCAGTATAATTACTTCATTAACAACCAACAATGCAACATTAAAGTTATTTAACAATTGTTAAAATAATAATCCCAGTACCATGATATTTTTTCCTTATACTTCACTTGATTTCTGCTTTCTTTCCTATATAATCCATTTATTCAAACTGAAGAATCAACATTTTATTACAGGAAATAAATAAGGCACGAAAGATAAAATACATTAGTAACAGTGGCTGTAGGAGAAAATGAAGAAATCTTATTAGGTTGTTAAGTCTTGTGAGGGCACTAAAAGAGAGGTTTGCAGGAAATTGTGTTCAGCCTGCTAAAACGAGTGTCCGGGAAGCCTACAAGCTGGGCACAAGTAAATCTTAATTACATTAGTGTGTGTAAAAGTAGGCACACCATGTCATCAGCAGACATAACCGGCAATCACTCTTGGGATATGCTGGGATCATAGACATATTCTGGTTATAGATTTATAAAAAAAAGAAGAAAGAAATGTTTTATTTAACAAGGCACTCAACACATTTTATTTACAGTTATTTGGCGTCAGACATATGGTTAAGGACCATACCGATATTGAGAGAGGAAACCCGCTGTCGCCACTTCATGGGCTACTCTTTTTGATTAGCAGCAAGGGATCTTTTATATGCACCATCCCACAGACAGGGTAGTACATACCATGGCCTTTGATATACTAGTCGTGGTGCACTGACTGGAACGAGAAATAGCGCAATGGGGCCACCGATGGGGATCGATCTCACACCAACCATGCATGAGCGAGTGCTGTACCACTGGGCTACGTCCCGCCCGGTTATAGATTTATAGACATTTTATCAGTAGGATACATACATGTATATAAATAAACTGATTCTTTTGAAATTGTGATTTACATATGTAAATAATTTTTTGATTAAAATTGGCAAAAGATGAAATGGCATTTCTGAAATACATAAATGTCTTGCATTGCAAGAATTCAATATAATCAATATTACTTTGTGTTTTAGTTTTAACGTTGCTATCTCAAGTATGTTTAGTTATTTAACCATTTGGAATAGATGATACACATTTATATTTTGACTTTCGCATGCCATTCTTGGATATTTTTTAACTACCATGTATATCTGTTATTCTTGGTTACTTAAAAATATATTATTCTCCATTTCAACACAAAGAACCTGGGTGCTATTGCACTATTTTGTGTCACAGAGCAGTTCTCAATAACCATTGATACGTATAACACAAGTTTATTAAAACTGTAGATGGCTTTCTATTTTGTATTACTAAATGACATTACAGAGAGATGAGAATGCAACTTCAAATATCTTCCCATCATTCATAAAAGCATACTAAAACAATTCTTTACTAGAAAAAACCTACACCCATTCAAAAATTAGAAGGGAACACTGCAGACTCTGTATACTAGTACAGAATGTGACAACAACATTTCCAAGTTCCTCGCATAGTCAATGACCGAGCTGGTTATTTATTCCCACAGGAGTAGAATGAGCAGTTACTAAATCTACCTTGACTCCAGGCTCAGGTACACAGTGAGAGACGTGGCCGGTGAAAAGCCCAGCATTATTCATGTGTTAAAGATGAACACCATCGGCTGACACATACAAAGACCGGCCACCAAGATGACAGGCTCTTGAGCGGACCAAAGTAATCTCATCATAAAATCATAGAATAATGTCAATGGGTGATTTATTGGCACAAAATGTAGGCTTGTCTGAAGACAGCGCGGGCTGCAGAAGTGTTCCGGAGATCCAACAAGTACCATCATGGTGAAAAAAGGTCACTTTTATTTCGTCAGGGTTGACACTTCTAGTTCAATAGTTCTTATTTTAATACTAAAGTAATTAGTTTCTTCAAACTCCACATGGGATCACAGATGGAGAGAGAGAAAGAGAGAAGAGATTAATCATTTAAAGCTTTGTTTGACTCTTAAAATATTTTGTTTTATATGTTAAAAAGCACATTTGAAAGCCATGTAGATAATATTTATGAAAAAGATTAATAAAACTGGGTGTTTTTGAAAACTATGTAGGATAATATTTATGACAAATCTCAATAAAATCTGCTGATTTTGAAAGCTATGTAGATAATATTTATGATAAAACTTAATAAAATCGGGAGATTTTAAAAAAAAGACATCAAGGCATATTTTATTATTTTGTGATATGGCATATTAAATAATTCAAATACAATCACAATTTTTTTTCTTCTGGATACAGGAAAGGTTATTAATATCCAAAGAAAATATCTCATCAGTATTTTACTATCATTAAGTAACACGTGGATGTTAAAACAAATCCAGATGTTTTTGGAAGTAAATCTTTATTTTAAAACAGGATTAATCCTTTTTTGGTTTATAATCTACACATGTACAACTTTAAAAATAGACAAGTACCAACCATTCTTCATCCTTGAATAGTATCATCCAATGTGCATATTTAGATTGAATAATTTTTTTAGCATAATTAAACATCAAACTCATTTTGTATGATTAATATTATGCCAAAATATTTAAATTTTCACCAAGTTTAATAACATTTTCATATATTATGCTAATTTATATTTGTCAAATGCACTATATTCTGAAAATGGACAATTTGTGAGTTTGTGTTTTGTCTCTTTTTTCTCTTTTTTTTAAATCGGGGGATTTAAATCTGAAGTAAGTATATAGTACTTCAACAGGTATTAGGACCTCAGTAAAATAAAGCTAATAAAATATAAAACTTTCATACTGAGATCATACACAAGTTCACAGTATGCCTGTGATTGCATCTTTAAAAGACAATAAATACATCAACAGATGTTCATACTTTTATTTTAGGTGACTTAATTTAAAAAAGTTATTAATGGAATATTTGCTCAAAGGGACAGACCCTAGTTTTTCAACACTACAGCATATTTTTCACTATTAGAGCTATGTATTAATGATCACTGAAATTAATTAAACATTACTTATATTTTATTGTTTAGATAATACATTCCCATACAACCGAAGTGTTTCTGGTCATCCTGGTATTTCTAATACCACAAAATGCATTTTTCATATGCGTCTGAGAAATAACAATTATGGAGTCGAGTTTTAGTCAATTTTAACAATATTTCACCGTTTCCACATCACAGACTCTTGTTTCACTCTCTTGTAACATTATCCAAATGTGTAACAGGTTTGTAACTTAACCAAACTTAGTGTCCATTTTTACGGGCTGAAACTGGGGTCTGCATCTTTAAAATACAATCCTTCAGAAATCATGTTACAATGTGAATTTTGAATTATTTAGCCTGCTCTAACTTCAAAAGCATTAATGAAACAAATGTGCTAATCAGTAGCTTACAGCATGATAGAAAAAGCAAAATGTTGGCCAACAAAAAAGTATTTTAAAACTGTTTTACCCCTTGATTCAAAATAAAAGAAAAACTATTCACATGAAGAATGCACATTACATCACTGTAGGCCAATTTGAAACTGCTATCAATGAGAAGGGCAAACATACTCTAAGTGTCTGGCTTATGCACTAATCTTAATCAAACAGATTTTTGGACACCGAAATGTGTACATAAACACAACGGAGCTTATTTTAAACTAAATAAATCAATTATTTTAAAAGTTATAGGATTTTAAATAACACTGCAAATCCCAATCTTGGCTGTTATCATACAATATTTTGCAAGAAGTTGTGAAAGCCACTCATTCAGTGCTTTGAAATAATTATTTTCAATTTAAGCTGCACTGAATTTTTCTTTTATATTTTAAAAAGCTTATACACATGTAGTACAGCACTGTCAAATAAATTATTGCCCTCAAATACATTTTTGCTAAGACCTAATCATCAATTATTAATGGTACGGACAAAAATCAGTTATTCAATATGAATTCTGATACTACACTGGCATTAACATAGGCTCGTAATCGTATAATACATTTTAATTAGTGTTCTTTTGTATGTGGGAATTTCTTTCATAAACAGTTGGCTATTGATGTGGATTTAAAACCATACACCACCAGAATAGAAACTGAATTAGACAAACAACAAAACCAAGCCTATATAAAGACATATCCATGCTCTGACCATCATTAATTGATTTATGCAAATTCACAGAAGTTATCAATTACGAAATTATCAACAGCGAAAAAATGCCATGGACAAAAATTCTAATATAGTCCACAACAAACAAAAAAGTGCCAAAAATTCTAATATAGTCCACAACAAACAAAAAAGTGCCAAAAATTCTAATATAGTCCACAACAAACAAAAAAGTGCCGCAGAGAATGAAAAACTCCATGGCAATCTCCACGGCATGGCTGATTGCTGTGGGCAATTGCAGGGGTTGCTGAAGGTATTAGATTTTGGTTGATATATAAATATCAATTTGTGCCCTAACCTATATTAAAAACAAAAACAAAACAAAGGTCTGTTTTCAGAGTATAAATTTAGCTCCTAAATTGATTCTTATTATGGGCTAAACTCCTTAAAAAAACTTAAAGAAAAACTGACCACTAGTCTTTAATCTGATTTAAAACTATAAATTAATTTGTCTGTACAGTTGTAAACTAAACATAAACAGTGTAATCATTTAACCTGGCAGAAGACAATTAGAGAATAAGATAAAAACATGTGGTTATCTCCATGGCATGATTCTCTGGGCGGTCCTAGCAGGACCATGTCCACAGACCCAGCAGGGACCTGTCCTTAGCCCTGGAGCCCCAAGAACAAGCTACATGTCTTTAGGTGGACTTCAATCTAGTTTTAATTTGTAGATTAGATTAGCACAACATGCGATTAACAATTACACTGTGTGGCAGCAACAAGTTAATGGAAAATGTCAGTGTGTGTTTGTGTGAGCTTTAAAGATCCATCCAACATTTGCTCTGATGGCAGGCAAGCTGTCAGATCTATGCACTGTAAAATACTTTATTTTCGCGGGATCAAATTTTCGCGATTAAAAGAACATAAGTCAGTTTGTGAGTATTTATTTTTTTGCGAATCCCCAATCCCTTCCCCCAATAAAAAAAAAAAATGTACCAGTACTGATGTCAATAATTTTTATGTTTATTAATTATTTAAAAAAATACTGTAAACTTATGCAAGGTGATTAGACTACCCTGTGTACTTTTTAATAATCCTCAGACTTGTTATAAAAAACAAACTCTAAAACAAAACAAAAATTTGAAGGCACAATGCTAGCTCATATTTGAGTTAAACAATATTTATTACTGTCAAAACACATTGTTCAGTACGGTTTGTGATTGACCAACAGACAAAACTTTGGCAAACCCTTTGAAGTGAACACCCAATATGTATTACAAGTATAGTGTGGCTGTACAACAGAAACTAATGAGGTACTTTTTTCCTCTTTTTTTTTTAAAGTCCAATTTTCGTCAGCCTTTAATTTTGTGTGAAATCTATTTTCACAAATTTTATTCAAACGCAAAAAACAATTCCACGTGAAAATAAAGTATTTTACAGTATATAAGCTGATCAAGTCAAAGTCTTAACTTGAAGTCCTCTTAAAAAATCTTATTTTTTTGTTGCACAATATAAAGACTGTAGATGCTAATAGTTAATTATATTATTAATGGAGTTCTAACAGACAGCATGAAATGATTCTACTTAAAAATCCAAGTTCTATCAGCAGAGTTAAAGTAAAATTTTGCAATTTCTACAGACACCAGGTAATAAGTAGATCTGTGTTATTAGCATTACTGTGTACTTGTAAGTTAGCTCAATTAATTGAATACTGAACATCCCTTCCAAATGGCAAACTTGCTGTATGTCTAAGTAGAATAAAACCACAAGCTGGGACTGAAATACACTTGAGACAATAATCTGTTCTGAAAGAGGACTGTTAAAGACAACCGATCGCCAGATTTTGTGCTCATTTATACATTCACAGACTGTTAAGTATCTGCTGGTACATCAATACAAAAAGATAAAAAAATGTTTGACATTTTTCACGTGTCTATTCATTACTGGATTTTACACATCAAAAGTAATATAACAATTCATGCTTATGTTAGCTTACATGGAACTGCAAATGATTATAGTTTATCTATCAATATTTTTACTATTTATGCAAGTATTATACAATATTTAATTAACAAGCTTTCCTGTACACATTCTTGAAATCAGAATTACACTTAAATTTAATTCAAAGTTGAGTAAAGTGACTACTTGTCTTAAAAACATTTTAATTTCTAGTTAGATCAGATGACAATTTTGTTGATTTATGCATTGTCTAATTATTTTACTTGGAATACAAATAATATAGCTGTAATACTAAAACAGCTTTAACAAGAATTGCATGACATTTAATGTCTCCATAACAAATTTTGTTGCACTGTGATGTACATCCATAGGTGCAACTATAAACCATGTTTCACTGTCCTAGTCCCTACAATTTGTGAGAAAATTATCTAAATGTGAAACTTTAATATTAAATTTAACGCAAAAGTTGATGTTGTCATGGTCACCACAGCCACTACCACTACCACTGTTGAAAAAGTAATACACATGTAGATATGGGTATTACTTTTTCTATGGTGGTGGTGGTAGTGGCTGTGGTTTTACTTTTTTACTTCATAAAGGCAGTAAAATCTTACTTTTTACTTCATAAAGGCAGTAAAATCTTACATTTTACTTCATAAAGGCAGTAAAATCTTACATTTTACTTCATAAAGGCAGTAAAATCTTACATTTTACTTCATAAAGGCAGTAAAATCTTACTTTTTACTTCATAAAGGCAGTAAAATCTTACATTTTACTTCATAAAGGCAATACAAAAATACTACATTCAAGGAAATTAATAACTCTGCATTACAGGTTCCTGTGTTTTTATCTTTCACCTTCCTGAATTAACTCCCACCCCTCCCCATGCTGCCATATAACCACTGCACTGCTAAATCTATGATATAAAGAAATTAAAACTGTGCAGATGAATTTAATATCTTGACATCTAATAGCCAATGATTTATAAATCAATGTGCTCTAGTGGTGTCATTTAACAAAACAAATTTGTACTCGTATGAATTTAATATAACTTATTTTTCTTACGTGAGTACTACATATGGTGATCAACAGGTTTCAGAAAACATTTAAAGAACTACAATAAAAGGTTTAGACACTATTTTCTCTTACTACTCTTACCCCAAAACTGTCATTTCAGTGCTATGTACACCCAGCTAAAATACTTGTAAAACTAACAATGGTCTTTTGTAATTTGTTGTTTTAGTCTGTATATGTATAAAATATTAATACAATCTTTTATTCTATACTAAGCTCTTGCAAAGACTTATTGATTGGAGAGATTATTTTGGGATTCTAGTATTTAAAGAATGCAGTATAGTCATACATAAACCATTTTAAAAATTATAAAAATTCCCACCCCCAAAGAAAACCAAACCTCAAACACCCCCCCCCCAAAAATAAAAAGCCCCAACCAAAACCCAGTAATTTATTTTAAATCAACATAAATTAAACAAAAAATTGTGTCAACTAAACAAACCACTTGCAAAATATGAACATGATTCTATTAAGTAAATTAAGTGCATTCCACTGCAAGTTCATATTTTAAAATATAATTCCAATTATTATTAAAAAAAAGATGAGAAATTAAAATAAAAATAATAAAAATATAAATGGAGGATAAACGAAATTAGTGCAAAATTGAAATTACATCATTACAAGCAACAAGTAGTATAAATAACATAATTAACAAATAGAGAAAAAGGCAAAAAAAATAAAAAAATATGAAATAGATAAAAAAAACCCAAAAACTGATAATAATAATAATAATAATAATAATAATAATAATATACCGGTACTGCCTGGTAAAAGGAGATGTTTCTAAATGCATGTACCTTGGTTTCACTGTTGTACAGTAAAACAAAACATACCAGTATTCTGTTTCCTCTAGAGGCCTTGTTAATTAGAACACCACAAAGAACAGCACCAGGGGTAGATGAATATAATCACAACACTGTCATAGCCAGATTGTCTCCACTACAGTCAGAGGTAATCCAGCAAACAAACTCTCACTCCGTTAGCCACGGCTACCTAAATCCCTGTGCTTCTGTGGACATACACCATAGATAGTATAGCACACCGATAACAGTTTGTCATAGCACTGTGCTCCTTTCACACTTTGCTCCTCCTACCTTTACCGCCAAAGCCCGCCTCCTCCTTGGTCATGTGACACTGATTGACTGGGCTCAACAGCAGTAACAGGCAGGTCCATTGGAAAACACACGCTGACAAAACTGTGCCATGGGTTAATTCACTGAGGTAGATTATGCTACAAGTGTCTGTACACAGATTAGCAATAGATCTCATTTGATTTGTTCTCAGTTATTGTTGTGAGTGCCACAAGCAGGTCACAAAGATTAAACAGCACAAAATTAAGTCATCTGTAACTTAACCTTACACAAAAACCTTGGCTTCAAAGTACTGTGAACAGATAATCATAAGGCTATAAGAATGCAGTTCCTTGAAAAATGTTGTACAGTAGGGAGGACTGGCATGTTTGTTTAATGACCCCCCACGGCACTGTTTAATCAGTGACTATTAGATGTCTAACATAACAGTATAATTGTGGGCATCACAAAAGTGGATGTTGGAATCTGTGACAGACCCACCAGGCATAACATTATTATTCCCCCCCCCCCCCCCCATACACACACATATGATCAGTTCTGGAACAGGTGTAAGATAATAAATTTCACAGCTTGAAATGGCCAAAGTCAAAGTTTGTTTTGTTTAACAACACCACCAGAGCAGCTTGAAATAGTGGCCTACTAAACCATCCTAACATTGTATAATTATTTTGTAAGCTGTTTAGATGTGATTCTTTTATAGTCTTAATTCTATGATGCTCTAAAATACATTCAAAGGTCCTAATTTTTCACATACTATCTCACCTCATGCTGTCTTATTTCTAGCAGGCCATATTTGTTTCTTAGCAGGCCATTTTTTGTTTTTTAGCAGGCCATTTTTTGTTTTGGCCTGCTATTTAAAAAATAATAACATTCCTATTTTGAGCATATAATTAAATGTTCCATATTAAGATCTTTGTGAACAAAATAAAATTACAACAAATTTTAAACAATTATTAAAATACTATTTTACATGTAAATATCAATACATTACAGACAAAAATAAATAATGAATTCTGTGTATCAGATCATGAATTATATTGAAAAACTAGCTTACTAATAATATCTATGTTCGATGGATCTTGATTTTTCATAATAAAAATAAACTCCTCTTTAAGAGTTGTTAATTGTATGGACATATCAAGAAATAATTTTGACTGTTAATACTCATTTTGTTAACATGCTAGAGCATGATGAAATTCAGCTTCAGTAATGTTGTACTCATATAATGTTCAAGATAAAAGTAAGGTTTTTTTGGTCGCCCAGATAAAATTTAAAATTACGGCTACTTAGATAGTGATGTGATCCTTTCTTTGAATTATTCCTGATACAGCTGTAACTGGTATGCCACTTAAGATTACTGATTGTAACAGAAGACCCCTGCCCTCAATTAATGTTCTAATGAGTGCTGATCTATAACAAACTCACAGGTTAGGCTAGTTGATGAAAGAAAGAAAGAAAGAAATGTTTTATTTAACGACGCACTCAACACATTTTATTTATGGTTATATGGCGTCAGACATATGGTTAAGGACCACACAGATTTTGAGAGCAGACCCGCTGTCGCCACTACATGGGCTACTCTTCCGATTAGCAGCAAGGGATCTTTTATTTGCGCTTCCCACAGGCAGGATAGCACAAACCATGGCCTTTGTTGAACCAGTTATGGATCACTGGTCGGTGCAAGTGGTTTACACCTACCCATTGAGCCTTGCGGAGCACTCACTCAGGATTTGGAGTATCTGGATTAAAAATCCCATGCCTTGACTGGGATCTGAACCCAGTACCTACCAGCCTGTAGACCGATGGCCTACCACGACGCCACCAAGGCCGGTAGGCTAGTTGATGAATGAGTGTCTGGGTTAGTTTATGAATGTCTGGCTTAGTTGATGAATGATTGCCTAAATCAATTGATGAATGTCTGGCTTAGATGATGAATGTCTGGCTGAGTTGATGAACAATTGTCTAAGTCAGTTGATAAATGTCTGGGTTAGTTGATGAATGAGTGTCTGGGTTAGTTGACTTTGTTACATATAATGGTATTAATCTACTACTTAGCCGACACAGCACCACATCAACTGATCCAGCCATCAACTCGCCCAGACACACAATCATCAACTCACCCAGCCATCAACTGGTCCAGACACAATTCACCAACTGATCCAGACACCAATGCATCAACTGACCCAAGCACCCACTCATAAATGCATGTACCTATCAAGTGACCCATACATCCATCCATCAACTGACCCAGACACCTGTCATAAATACACCCAGCTATCAACTGACCTAGAAACCCATTCATCAATGCACCCAGACATCAACTGACTGTGACACCCATTCATCAATGCACCCTGCTACCCAGCCATCAACTGTTCTTGACAGCCATTCATCAACTAACCCAAACACCCATTCATCAACTGACCCAGCCACCCATTCAATAATTAAACCAGTCACCAATTAACTAATCTAGCAACTCATTCATGAACTGACCCAGTCACTCCTGCACCAAATGACCCAGCCACTCAATCATCAACAAACCCATCCATCCATCAACTGGAATAGCGACTCATTTACCAACTAACTCAATTAACCCATGCTGCCACTCATTCATCAACTGACCCAGCCAACCTTTAATTAAATAAACCAGTCATCAATTAACTAATCTAGCCACCCATTCATCAACTAACCCAGCCACCCATTATGAACTAAACCAGATGCCAAGTAACAAATGTAGTCCCCCATTCATCAGTGACCAGGTCACTCATTCATCAACTGATCCAGATACTCATTCATCAACTGACCCAGCCACTCATTCATCAACTGATCTAGCCACTCATTCATCAACTGACCCATCCACCCATTATGAACTAAACCAGATGCCAAGTAACAAATGTAGTCCCCCATTCATCAGTGACCAGGTCACTCATTCATCAACTGACCCAGCCACTCATTCATCAACTGACACAGCCACTCATTCATCAACTGATTCAGCCACCCATTATGAACTAAACCAGATACCGAGTAACAAATGTTGTCCCCCATTCATCAGTGACCAGGTCACTCATTCATCAACTGACCAAGTCACACTTTCATCAACTGACCAAGTCACTCATTCATCAACTGACCCAGCCACCCACTCAATTGACCCAGATTTCTGATACTAACAAACACATATAGGATATTTTGAAACTGCTGATAACCATGGAATTGTTTACCAATTGGGCACAAAGACTTTAATGATTATAGTCGTACTTGCACTTACTTTGTGAAATGATTTCTGACACCAACAAACACATGTCTCAATGGGTAGGTGTAAGACCACTACACTCTCTTCTCTCTCACTAACCATTAATTAACCACTAACCTACTGTCCTGGACAGACAGCCCAGATAGCTGAGGTGTGTGTCCAGGACAGTGTACTTGGACCGTAATTTGATATAAGCACGAAAAATAAGCATAAATGAAATGAAATAAGCTGAAGCAGGTAGACAAGGCAGCGGTTGAAATGTTTATTTTCTCACCAGTTCCAATCACACACACTAATGATTTTAACAGGTCACAAAAACATATATTTATACTTTCATTTTACTTTATCTGTGTGTATTAAGAATAACTTATCTAGTTTACCACAGCATAGCTGTAATGATACGCTAAAACTAATAGGACAGACATATTACATCATGATCTTACATAAAGATTCTACAGATATAAAAGTAAAGTTTCTTTTGTTAAAGCGGTCAGGCCCTTTATAAGGGCCCTATGGGCAACCTAGGGAGACACCACAGCATCGTAAAGGTCTAAAATTAATGAGCTACTCTCGATTCACTAATATCAAAACCTATATTAGCTCGGCCATTTACCTTTCGACCGACCGTTCAAAATTGCGCCAAATTCCCTCAATCAAAATTGCGCACCCTTTTCTCTTTGGCATTTAACTGCTCCATTCAAATTCCATAGCACCACCCCCACCCACCTGCTACCGATTTGATCGGGCTGCTGGTGCTCCCTTGCACCTGCCAGTGCAGGCGGTCCCTCCTCTCCCCTCCCCCCACCTTTCCTGTCTTGTGCCCACGATAGGCGTGCGCTACAACAGCTTGTTCTGAATGTGCACGTAAAACCCTATGACATGACATGACATGTTAACGACATCACTACAGCTAAATCATTAGCTATTGGATGTCAAACATGTGATAATTTTTATATTTAGTCTTAGAGAGGAATTCTGCTACATTTTTTCATTAGCAACAAGGGGTCTTTTATATGCACTATCCCACAGACAGGATAGCACATACCACAGCCTTTGACATGCCAGTCATGGTGCACTAGCTGGAACGAGAAATTTTCAGACGGGGATCGATCCCAGACCAACTGCACATCAAGCAAAGGAAGGAAGGAAATGTTTTATTTAACGACACACTCAACACATTTTATTTACAGTTATATGGCATCAGACATACAGTTAAGGACCACACAGTTATTTAGAGAGGAAACCCACTGTCGCCACTTTTCGATCAGCAGCAAGGGATTTTATATGCACTATCCCACAGACAGGATACTACATACCATGGCCTTTGTTAAACCACTTGTGGAGCACTGGCTGGAACGAGAAGTAGCCCAATGGGTCCACCAATGAGGATCGATCCTAGACTGACGGCACATCAAATGAGCGCTGTACCACTGGGCTATGCCTCACCCCACAGGTATTGCGAGAGGAAACCCGCTGTCGCCACTTGTATGCACTATCCCACTGACAGGATAGTACATATCAAGGCCTTTGTTAAATCACTTGTGGAGCACTAGCTGGAACGAGAAATAGCCCAACAGGTCCACCGATTGATCCTAGACCATCCGCGTGTCAAGCTAATGCTTTACCACTGGGCTATGTCCCGCCCCAACACATCAAGCTAATGCTTTACAACTGGGCTACGTTCCGCCCCAACACATCAAGCTAATGCTTTACAACTGGGCTACGTTCCGCCCCAACACATCAAGCTAATGCTTTACAACTGGGCTACGTTCCGCCCCAACACATCAAGCTAATGCTTTACAACTGGGCTACGTTCCGCCCCAACACATCAAGCTCATGCTTTACAACTGGGCTACGTTCCGCCCCAACACATCAAGCTCATGCTTTACAACTGGGCTACGTTCCGCCCCAACACATCAAGCTCATGCTTTACAACTGGGCTACGTTCCGCCCCAACACATCAAGCTCATGCTTTACAACTGGGCTATGTTCCGCCCCAACACATCAAGCGGATGCTTTACCACTGGGCTATGTTCTGCCCCAACACATCAAGCTAATGCTTTACAACTGGGCTACGTTCCGCCCCAACACATCAAGCTAATGCTTTACCACTGGGCTACGTTCCGCCCCAACACATCAAGCATATGCTTTACCACTGGGCTACGTTCCGCCCCAACACATCAAGCTAATGCTTTACAACTGGGCTATGTTCCGCCCCAACACATCAAGCGAATGCTTTACAACTGGGCTATGTTCCGCCCCAACACATCAAGCGAATACTTTACAACTGGACTATGTTCCGCCCCAACACATCAAGCGAATGCTTTACAACTGGGCTATGTTCCGCCCCAACACATCAAGCGAATGCTTTACAACTGGGCTATGTTCTGCCCCAACACATCAAGCAAATACTTTACAACTGGGCTATGTTCCGCCCCAACACATCAAGCGAATGCTTTACAACTGGGCTATAGCCTGCCCCCCCCCCCCCCACCCCCCCCGCCAGTTATCAATGTCATGTTAAAGCAACATGACAAACATACAACTGTTGTATTAGTGTCTTATTTCTCAATTAAGTGGACCCGATGAAACTAACAGCTTGTCTTGTAGTCTACCGACACCGGCCATATAAATATGTGAGAAAGAAAGCTTGTTTTAGGAGACAGAAAGATTATTTAATTACAACACCCACACACACTTTTGATAAACACGGGAAAGCTTTAATGCAAAGTTAACTGAAGGATAAATCTATGAATAAATAATTTGACTTGAAACAAGTTAAATATAACCAACATCCCAGTCAATATGCAGTGTGTGTATAGGAAGTTAATCTTTTGGGTGTAATTGACATTGGTTTTCATTTGACTCACACCAATAACTTGCTTTATTTATTTTAAAGTGCTATTTGTTTGACACAGGTTTAACAAATAATGCACAAGATGTCAGTGAATTTATGCGAAGAATTTTTTTTTTTTTTTAATGAAGATGAAACTGATTATTCATTTTTAAAAAGGTGTTTTTAATGAAGATGAAATTGAATACATGTAATAAAAAAAGAGTTAAATATTATGTTAACAATTTCAAAGTAAAACCACTTGAATTTGGGCTCATTACTGAATTACCTGTCATATTTTTTATTTTAATACAACATCAACTTTTATGTTTTAAATATTTAAACATTTAAAAAACAAGGAACGTTTTTGAACTAATAACAAATATCAATTTTAAAAAAAGAAAAAAAGAACATTTTTCAGACAAAATGGGATGTAGCTCAGTAGTCTAACAATTACAGAGGCACAATGAGACCTAAATTTGTGTGTGTGTGTGTGTGTATTTCAGGATTTAAAAAACCTAAAAAAACTTTCACCCTACAGGTCAAAAAGAGAAGAAAATAAGCTGTGCATGTATTCTTTTCACCTACAACTAATGTAAGTGAAAATAACAATTTTAAAATTCTTAGTTTTCACAATTCAAATTAGTTTATTTATATTATTGATTGATCAGGGCTGGCATAACGGGAGTGGGGGTGGTGGGGGGGGGGTTAAGAGAGAGGGGCACTTGCCCCCCCCTCAATAATTTGTGGGACCCTTTTTTTGTGACAACAGGCACCATAAATTATTCCTGAAGACGTTTTTTTATTTTTTATTTTTTTTTAAAGTATAATTAAATGAAGAATTGATCGTACACTACAAAGGCAGTTAATATGGCTGGGAGGTCTATTGCGTTTTATCATTGCGGTGCCCTATAATCTCAATTATAGTCAGTTTATGTCAAAACGGAACCAATGAATTGGCATGTAACTCTACAATGAATAACAATAAAATTCAAATTAAGACATATTATTACATTTTAAACACATACCAACTCACGAAAAAAAATTTGCAAAAAAATTTCAGTGTAAATAAAAAAGTTTTCTTTACAAATTTCCATAAAATTGCATAGGGTAAATCTCCTATTCTGATACAGGGATGAAAGCAAGTGATGGAACAGCCAAGGTGAAACACCCTCAATTTTGCCTTTAGTCTTTGTGTACTGGATTATCAATTCACAATTTATTTCGGCTTGGCAGCTCAAATGAAATTCACCCCCCCCCCCCCCCCCAAAAAAAATAATTGTGAATTTGTTTTAAGGTTGGCCTATTTTCTAGCTAAGGTCTGGTGCCTGTAAACACCCATGGATGTTTTTGATGCCTGCAACATAGGATCAATCATATAATTCGACTTTCCCATTGCAACCAGTACTTTAAAAACTGACTGAAGGAAGGAAATGTTTATTCAACGACACAATCAACACATTTTATTTATGATTATACAGCGTCAGACATATGGTTAAGGATCGCACAGATATTGAGAGGAAATCTGCTGTCGCCACTTCATGGGCTACTCTTTTTTATTAGCAGCAAGGGATATTTTACATGCACCACCCAACAGACAGGATAGTACATACCACAGCCTTTGTTAAACCCCGTTCTCACTTGAACGATTTTGTATGTGAATTCCGTGCGACCACCAAATCGTACAGGGCGTGCGGGAGTCGCATGGCAGTATGTTAATGATTCGCACGTTGTAGGGGTGTCATGTGTATTTCGGACATGTCGCATGCCGATGCGACATTTTTCAAATGTTTAAAATTATAGTATGGCTGTCTCTAGGTTCGCACTGGTCGCATAGAGGTTGCACAGCAGTCACACGGCAGTATGATAGGTCGCACGGGAGTCGTACGTGAGTCTTAAGGGAGCCGAGATGTGCGACTCCCAGCGGACCCCCTGCGACTCCCGTGCGACATCCATCAGACTTCCGTGCAACCTGTGCAAATCTCACGCGAGCCCGGTGCAGAAAGGCAGTCGCATGGCAGTTGCACAAGTGAGACTGTGCAGGGGGACGGACGACGGACCCTAGGTAATTCGTACGGGAATCGCACGGCTGTACAATCTTTTAGTCGCACTGCAGTTGTACAAAAATCGTTCAAGTGAGAACTGGGCTTTACACCAGTTATGGGGCACTGGCTGGAATGAGAAATAGCCCAATGGGTCCACCGATGGGGATCGATCCTAGACAGACCGTGCATCAAGCAAACGCTTTACCACCAAGCTATGTCCCACCCCTCAAATATTGGATGTTAAACATTTGGTAATTTTGATATATAGTCATAGAGATTAAACCCATCAGTAGCAAGGGATCTCTTATATGCACCATCCCACATAGCACATACCATGGTCTTTGAGATATACCAGTCGAGGTGCACTGGCTGGATCGACTGGGATCGAACACAGCTCGACTGTGCATCAGGCAAGCACTTTACACTAGGCTATGACCCGCCTCGTACATATAGAAGGTCCCTTGTTACTAATTTGTTTCTATTCTCAAAAGTCACAATTACCATGTAAATACCTACTACTAACTGTACTACAGAATGTGTTGGGTTGTTGTTACAGAAACATTCCTTTCTTTTAAAACCAATCCAGAATTCACACTGTCAGCAGCTCTTTTTATATTTGTAAAATAGCTATAAATTAATGTAATATCTGGTGAAAATTTTTTTGTTGAAAATTAACCACATCTGAATATAAAACCCCCCATAATATTGCTAACAAAAAAAGCTGGTTTGCTAAAAAAAACCTTTCCAGGATGAGTCTTGTAATCCTCTTTTTTTTCTTCAATGAAAACCATATTACATTAGAATGCAAAGTGTTTCATATACAAATTCAGGTGGGATAGAATGGATTTTTATAACAGGAAAGTCACTAAAATAAGCTCTGTCAGATGCTAAAACCATAGATGAGTAGATATGTAGAGCCACCGGATGCAAAAGATCTTGCGAAATGATGTAACTGTACTAATACACATATTCTCAATTCAGTTCAGACTTCATGACGTCTGCTGTAATGAACAGATGCTGGCAACTTTATAAACAAGAACCTGGACATGTTTTTAGCGCCAAGTGTTTTGGCAGGAATGTAATTATGCGAGACGAAATAATGCATAAAAAATAAGTGGGCTCAATGGCATGAGACCTCGACCAAAGTATCTTTCAATGAACAGGAAGTGAAGTCAACGGTTTTTGGAAACGAGAAATTCATTGCAGCTGTCTGCTTTCCGAAAATATGGGATTGATTTTGGGCCGATTCTGCTGCTTGGTATTATTACACATGAATCTGGTGTAGACAATACCTCGCTCCCGGTGGAGGGTCTTCACTCTGCCTGTGGGAAAATCTGTCTTCGTGGAACTCCAGATTTAACAAGAAGAACACAATAAAGATGAGTTGAAAATTCTTGGACACATCCACCGGGAAATCTCAAAGAATGTGCCCAAGACAGTCATGCTTGAACCTGCAGTGGATGTAAGCACGAGTGAAATGGCTGATTGATTGATTGGTTGATTGGTTGATTGGTTGGTTGATTGGTTGATTGATTGATTATTGATTGAAGTGAACATTTTACTTACGTATAAATGCACACCTATATTAAGTTTGAATTTGATATGGCAGAATAAGTATTATCATCTGAGGTAGACATGCTTGACATAACATTTTAATATAATAAATATTTCAAATGGATTTATAAAAGAATAAATTAAATGTTTTCATAAAACTCTAAACAACAAATCTGTATGATAAGAAAACAGTACAAACTGTATGACATGAGGTTATTGGTAAAACTAGCTTGCTTATTGATTCATAGAAAGACCTTATGATTTATTGGGAAGTGTATCATTCTAGATGAAAAAAATAAAATCTGAACTGTCATATATTCATATTTCTTACATTTCATAATTTGTTCACAAATATATATATATATATATATATATATATATATATATATATATTTCTTCTTTTTTTTTTCTCACAAAAATTGCAAATGATATAACATTAGTCAATGTTCTATTGATCTCTTATAGATATAATTTATGAGCAACTGCTTTAATATTGGAAAATAACAGTAACAACAATTACGTAATCCAAAAAAGTATATTATGACAAATCAGTGTATTTTCAATTTTTTTTTCAAATTATCATATAATTGTCTGTGTTGTAAAATATCTCACTACAAGTTGTATCAATATTAATTTAATTTTCAGTTCAGTTAACGGAGAAACCTGAGGCAACATATGATACATATTCACTTAAAGGTAATTATTTTCTGATGGTACTAATAAGTGAAGACAGTGGCCAATAGCGTCAAGCCAGAGAGCCCTGACTTGACATATAACACAATTAAGCAATATGAACTTTTCGAGTCGGATGGTCACTAGAAAATTTGGCACCTCGGAGGTGTAAGACTGGGAATAGCACGACATATCCAATTGTTATCAATTACTGAGAAAACCTGACAATGACAGGCCACAGGGGATGATCCTGTTGGTGAGAGACCATATGCTCTGATGCAGTGATGGTCAGAGTGTGAGGAATAGGAACTAAATCGTCTCGACACACTTGGCAAATTGGACAAATAGCTATATATAGGCCAGTGTGCTTTTGTCGACTAAATAAACTGAGAACGTTTAGCAGCAGCAAAAGAGATGGATTAACAGCAATTTTGGCTATTATGTAACACAAATCTGTAACTTTATAGTCAAGAATTTCTGAACAAGATGACAATAATTGAACTTCAAGTGGCTGTAGTTACAAAGCAAATGTACCACGCAGTCTTGCCAAATACTAGTAATCCAGTAATTGAGTTAATTGTCTGTAAAGTATCTCACACATTGGGAGCCTATATCTCTAACATAAAGGAAAAACAAGATATTTTGATGATTCAGTTAGTGACTAAGTGAATAGCGGTTTTTAATGATTAAACAATTCAATTTTAAATCTTTCCACCACATTAAAAAAAACAAAAAATGACTTGTATAACACACAATTTACATTTATTACATAAACACATTTATTTTATCAAAATGAAAATGTATTTCGCCTCACTGAGCTATAAATATTATTTGACATCATGAACTTATTATGCTGCCACATGATACAGTTAAAAACATTATATCAAAATATGTTACCTCAAAAGGTAAAAGTTAACTAAAGTACCAAATTTTAATACTGTTATTTGCAAACTGATAAACAAAAAATATATAGTTTATTTGGTCATCTGAATTATTAACATAATATTACATAGGGATAAAAAAAAAAAAAGTTAATAGATCAAATATAAAATATATTACCTTTGGAATAATGTCAAACAAATTATAATGCTATATTAAAAAAAAGAAGAAAAAAAAAGTACCGTGGACAAATTGACTAAAAACAAGGCCGATATTATTCAGATTTCAACATCTGCTGCATTATTGAGAAAAATTCCAAGTCATAAAGCATTTTTATAAGGTACTTAATTAAGTCCTGAAACCATTGTGACACACTGACACGTTGGTGTCCTCCTCCTGAAAACAATAACAATTTATTTCTACTACAAAGCAAAGCAGACTACAATGCTAAACATTTCAGCAAGCAATAAACAGTAATACTCTGAATCAAAGGGATTATACACGTTCTGAAACAGAACATGTGAAAAGTATAGCGCTCCACTGGCGAGTAACAAAGGAAATAAACTTGCATTAAATGGTCATGCATGTCCCTATCAGTTTTCTATGACCACTCTACAAATAAGACATAAACCAACACATGGAAACATGAGCTGACATTTGTCCACAGAACAACAGCAGGGCTTGGACGCCCAATATGCAGAGAACAATAGCCAAGAAGAATCTTCCTTTTATGCCTGGCTTCTGTGACAAATCTCAGGAAAACCTATCCTTTTAGTTGATTTTAGCATTCCTAGGGGTGAAACAGATATTTCTTATAAGTGAGCCAGTATCTGTAAACCAGCGAACATTTTGTTCAGTTTGGCGTCCCAATTCGCTACGCAAATTTCAGAGATTGCTACACAATTCTGAAACATCAAACAGTAGTTGCTGCTTAGTTTTCAATTAACTAGAAATATCGCTAATCAAGATTTTGAAAACAAAAGTTCCCTGTAAACTGTGGTATAAAAAAGAAGATAAATTATGTTGTTAAAATAATTCCAGTAATATCACAGAAATATTAACTGCATATGACCATGAATATAAGTTAAAATTTTAATGAATATTTTAATCAGTGTACACATCATTTATAGAGAATGTTTAGGATATATGTTTTGAAGAAATTCTAGTTTTAGTGCTTGGTTTGTTTATATTTTATTTAACAACACACTCATCACATTTTATTTAGTTATATGGCTGCTTGATTTGTGCTTGGTTTATGGACTTAAGAAATAAAAAATATTAATTATAAATTTATATTTTATATTATTTCATTTTTAAAATGATTCAATCAATCAATCATCCATTTATTTTCATATATGAATAATATGAAAAACTGAAACATAAATTTACATTTTGTAAATATTTATCAAATGATAATTAATAGCATTAGGTTAAATTCTGTCTTCATTATTGTGAAGAAAAATGAGTCTTCAATCATCTGAGTATTTTTTTAATGTTTTTTATGCCAAATCTCAGTATTGCTTGTAATGTTACCATTATAATGATCCATATGTTTGCCACGTGGAGTCTTTTATATGTACTGATTAGTCATAGTCTGTTCTCATGTGAAATTAGTTTTATTGCATCAGAAGACCATCCATATTCAAGAACAGAAATTAGTAATTCCATGGAATATTAGCAGTACACTTACACATGTAAACCACAATATATATATGCCACCAGACTACATAATAACGTATAACTGTAAAATAAGAAAATAATAAACCAAGATATCACAAATACCACTCCATTACATTTTCCTAGATAAACCTATGGACCATCACAGATAGAATACTTATTACACTGCTAGGGTACATGTACTATATACACAAAGCATGAACTTTCACCAGTGGATCAATCTGTGAATGGTGATTTTAACACAACTAGTTAGATGATTAAATGCTGATGAACTAAAATATAGATGCTGTTTAATGTGGTTATTTTCTTAAAATATATTTTTTAATGTAGATCATGTTTTTACTTGAGTACTATGGGCTATTTTTCTTTTAAAATACCTGGTAAATAACGTGTCTGTTACCTCCTTGTCCAGGTCTGGAAAATATCAACTTTAATTCAGAAGGTCACTTCCAGTACAATTCTTGACTGATTTTAATGGCTGTATATGGATAGTCTCCTATGTACATGTGTAGGAACAAATTAATCCTCTGGTGACATGATATATACACATTTGTTCTTCAAGTGTTTAAATTCACAAAGATAATACACAAAAACAGTATACTGTAGATAATGGTGCCAGTATCAAACTTTAACTATAGAAACTACCATCATGCTGGTTACATAGCTAAAACCAAATGCACTTCAGCAGCAAAGCAATCTAATAAGAGAAAATGTCATAGCTTACATACATGTGAAAATCGGTTCACTTGTAAAGATGACTCTTGATAATAAGTGAGACTTAACTCACAGGAACAAACTCAAATCAGTACAAATATTTTCATTTTCTAGACTTTCCTAACAGCTTATTAAAATAACCCTTCAGTCCTCACCTTGAAATAAATAACTAAGCGACAAAGTGTAAGATTAGAGAATGAAAGCTAAAAAGACCTAATAAAAAATCTTGCTGTAAATGATGCACAGCTTCCATGACAAACGCTGTAAATCACAAGCCAATCTGGCATCATCTCAAGTTGTCCTCGTCTACAGTTAGCACATCAATCCACTAAAGGGCTTTCCGAGGTTTCCACCGTCCGTGGCCTCCGATCAATGCTGGGCGATGCACCAAATTGTAAGCTTTCTGGACACAGCCCAGTACTAATTGAATCAGGCACTGTCAAAGCAGCTTTACTCTAATTTACAGATGATGCACATTGATTTACTTTCAAAGAACCTCTTTTGGCAAGTTCCTTATTGCTACTATATGCAGCATAGAGGGTGTATACTACCAAATCAAATCCCATAGACGACAATAGTAACATATGTGGCTAAAACTCCTACCTGCAACGTATCAACCGACGTAAACGCCACAGATATAAAAAATTTTACCCAGATGAAACTATTATTTTTTACAACCAACACACTCACATTTATAACCAATCACAGAACTTGTGGTGTTCACTTCTCTATCAAAAGTTCAGTGCACCTCGAACTTTGACCCAGCCGGAAGTTATTTGGTTTAGTACTACCTGTAGTGTGATTTTGTTTTTGAAATCAGATTTTAGGACAAACATATTATGGCAACTTTGACTTCTTACTACTGCTAATAATTAGATGATTTGAGCTGACTTTCAGCTCGAAGAAAATGTTTATTTCACTGTCTAGATTAGGACCTGGTTACCATAGTACCCATGCTATAAAACTGTTTTCTTTCTAATAAAGAACACCCTGTCCTGGACAGAGGGATCCGGCCAAGGCCGGTCCCTGTGCCCAGTATAGGTGTGCGCTACAACAGCTTGCTCTGAATGTGCATGTAAAGTCTTTCACTTCACTTAATAAAGAACAATACTTTTTTTAATCAGGCTACACATTTTCCAGTGGTTGCAGTATCATCAGGATTTTGTAAAAAAAAACACCTGTTAATTATTTCCATTGCACAAAAAGTTTTTTTTATTTAATGACACCACTGGATCACATCAACTAATTAATCATTGACTATTGGATGTCAAACATTTGGTAATTCTGATTTGTAGTCATCAGAGGAAACCCGCTACATTTTTTCTAATGCAGCAAGGGATCTTTCATATGCACTTTCTCACAGACAGGAAAACACATACCACGGCCTTTGTCCAGTTGTGGTGCACTGGTTGGAATGAGAAAAAAACAATCAGCTGAATGGATCCACCAACTGACTGAGCTAAATCCCTCCATTGCACAAAGTTCACAGAATTAAAATCCAGTCATCAAGCAACACTATGCTTCTTTGTCAAACTACTACATTATTGAGTTTGATAACTTCTTGGGTTTTTGGGGTTTTTTTTCTTCATCTGTCAGTTAGGCTGACTGGAATATGCATGTATATAAACACAAGTATGGTACCTGCGTACTCCAGTCCATGTGCATGCATGCTTCTAGGTAGTACTAAACCAAATAACTTCCGGCTGGGTCAAAGTTCGAGGTGCACCCAACTTTTGATAGAAAAGTGAACACCACAAGTCCTGTCATTGGTTATAAATGTGAGTGTGTTGGTTGTAAAAAATAATAGTTTCATCTGGGTAAAAAAAATATGCAATTTTATTTCATCTAGTACCAATGTGTCAAGTAGCCTTGTGCTTGAAACATGTATGGGGTACCTGTAAAAAAAAGTACTCGAATTTTGTGCGGAACTAGGGTAGTCATAGACGCTACCCGTTATCTCAGAAACGAGCAGCTTGACCCCCAATTTTTTCTGATTCACTTTTAAGTGTGATGGGTGGTAGTATTTATATCCGTAGCGTTTATGTCGGTTGATACGTTGCAGGTAGGAGTTTTAGCCACATATGTTACTATTGTCATCTACGGGATTTGATTTGGTAGTATACACCCTATAGATGTCAAACCCCTGACTTGTTTATGTCATAGCTACCTTGGCACCTTGTTGGTCCATGTTTTTACTTTGGCACCAGGCTGTATCATGTATACATGGATGCATGTCACAACTTTTGCAGTGACCAGTCAAGCATTGTTAATTCTCGGCCACATTCATTTCAGTAATGCCAGAAAATACTCATTATTACTTTCATGTTAACATATAGCAACACATTTTCAGATACATAATAAAATGAAACATACAATTGTTTTGTTTAAATTTCATTATCAAAAGTAGAAGAATTTTGTATAAGACATATTACAATAATTAGAACTAAGTGTATAATTCACAATTTTTTCGAATGAATGCGGTGAAACATTACAAAATTGATGTACTGATAAGTATTCACTTCACCTATTTTTATCAAACTTCTCCGCTTTCTTCTGAGAAGAGAGAAGTCACTTCTCCTAAATTTTCAATTCTAGATTTGGACCTGGTGACATATTTATACTGGCAGAAACATTACTTATCAATGTAATGTTAACTTCTGGGAAAGTAAACCTTGGCTTCTTCCATGACTGAACAAAACTTTTCTATTATGTTTAGAATTTAGACAAATTATGTGATTTATCTGTGATAGAAGGTCAATTATCTGGAATAATGAAAAGTAGGTCTGGGTGACCTGGTAACAGCAGAAGGTCTTTTATCTAGAACAGTCATGAAAAGTAAATCATGGTGATCTAGTAATAGTATATGCAACACCAACTTGTACTTGCATGCAAGGCTTGTTGGAACTGCATGAATTAGTATGGAAGATATGGAACAGAAAAGATTTGCTTTTCATGTGCAATAAATCATGAAAAGTAGGTCACAATGACCTAATAATGATATGTGACATGCCTCCATCCCAAATTGTACTTGCATGCAATGTTTGATGTATGAATTGTTACGGAAGATATGCTCACAATAAACATATTTAATGTGAACTAAACCATGGAAACTAGGTCACAGTGACCTAGTAATGATATGTGACACAACCCCATACCATGTTGTTACTGCATGTGAAGTTTGATGGTCCTGCATGCATCAGTATTCAAGATATGACTTGGACAAGAAATGTAACAACAAACTCATAAAGTGATTAAGGACATAATATTAAAAAATATGAATGAGATTGTATGGACATGGTCTAATAGATTCCAGTATTAGCTTATACACTAGATATTTCCTCCATTAACACACAATTCATTATAAAGATTAAACTTAATATAGTAGTACACATTATTTCACCTCAGGTGAGCAGTCTACCACTGAACTACATCACCCTTCTAACATTAAACAAAACTTGTCCATAAAGTCCATCCAACGAACTAACCACAAATGGCCTATATTTGGAGGTGGCTTTTATATAAAGCTGACTCAATGTACTTCAAGTAAGATTCATAAAGAGTTATACAAATTGATCTTTACAGAAAGTTCAGCTTAAAGCACGGATGGTGACTAAAAAATAAATAAATAAATACAAACAACACCTCAGCACATTTTAAATCACAGCTTTTTGGCATCTAACATATGCCAGTGTCAGACCATGCATGCAGTAACATTAAGATATTTAATCTAACACATAATTATTTTGACATTTGTTGATAGAGAGATAAAACCTGTTATTACGGCACATGCTATATATACCTATTGAACACAGACTAATGCCTATTGAAAAAGCAGCAAGGGATCTTTTTTATGCACTTTCTCATCAACAACTCAATACACACCACTGACTTTGATGAACCAGTCACAGTGCACTGGTGACTTTGATGAACCAGTCACAGTGCACTGGTTAGGATGGGGAAAAAACCAAGTCCATTGATGGTGATCGATCCTGCTACCCATTGTACACCAGGCGAGTGCTCTATCACTGAGCTACATCTAGCCCACTGGGTGCCGAGTATACCAGACCAAAATGTCCATTTACTGTCATAAACCATCATTTCATTTCAACTTATTTTCGTGCTCATATCCAATTAAGGTTCAAGCATGCTGTCCTGGGCACACACCTCAGCTATCTGGACTGTCTGTCTAGGACAGTGGGTTAATTGTTAGTGGTTAGTGAGATAGAAGAGGGTATAGTGGCCTTACATCTACCCATTAAAACTCACTCTGGGTGGGAGCCGGTACCGGGCTGCGAACTCTGTACCTGCCAGCCTTATGTGCGATGGCTCAACCCATGACACCACCAAGGCCAGTTGTAACATCAAAGTAATTGGGAAAGAAGTCAGTTTAGACAGATATCTATATACTCTAATCAACATATGCCATATACAAATACTTTTTTCCCCAAATATAAAATGTTTTAAGCATAATCAAAGCACTAATTTATAAACAAACAAAAATTTAAAAACCCCAAACAAATAAAAACAGCTTACACATAGAATATTAAATAAACAGACATGTTTAACCAAACACAAACTTACTCTTAATCGGATCAGTTCCATGCATGTCCAACTACCACCAACATGGCTGGTATTTAATCCAACTGGAAATTTTGAAATAATAGAACTTTTATCCTGTTGGCCGAACACGTGGGTCAATAGAGAATCACCGTCGTGACAATGGACGGCCACCGGTTTTAAAGATGGGCATTTTGCAAACACATACAGATAATGATTATTAGATGTGCGATCGATCAAATCTTGGCATGGTACAATCAGAATTAATCAGATCTAATTTGGCACGAGTAATCCGCTATTGGATTAAAACTGTCTCATTCTGACCAACACGATGCTGCTGCTTTGTGGGGTCATGTTCTCCAGCAGCTCTGATGTACGGATGAAGAGAAATCGGTTCTCCTCTCAACGATATTAATAACTGTAGAGGCTTTTCAAAGCCTAAATTAATACCGGTCAGATGCCTGAACCAACATGGGTGTTTGATTATCAAGCTACAACATCCTAAGCAGTTATAATAATAATTTAATTGAAGTTTACAATCTACTAGCTACATGTACATGTATATGAACAATAATGTCTAGAAATGGAGACGGATGAATAAACCTTTCAGAACATATTTATGTCATACATAAAACACAAGCACTGACTGTTTTCTTTAAATTGTTTTATAGATTTTTTTATTCTATAACATATTTTATCACCAAAAACATTAAAATGGTCATCAAAAAGCAAAGAGTGAAATAAAAAGTTGACAAGGAAAGTTACTGCTATAAAAAGAAAGTCTGTTTAATTCATTGTCAATTGTTAAGAGTTTAATACTAAACAAAGAATTGTTGTAGTGGCCTTATTCGCTAAGCCATTAAAACTTGATCTAGGTGGGAGCCAGTGCATTTGCAAATCCATTAGCCACCAGTACCAACCTTAAGAGCAGTTGTTGTGTTTTCACAGTAAACTCAGGTTTAAACTGCCATTGATCTAAAGTATATTGTAAACTGAATCAGTCAGGTACTGTATATTACAATCCTAATATAAGTAGATTCCCAGCTGTAATATGGCACTCTGTGCAAACCAGGGGCAGTGGTAAAGTGCTCGCTTGATGTGTGGTCGGTCTAGGATCAATCCCCATCGGTGGGCCAATTGGGCTATTTGTCGTTCCAGCCAGTGCACCACGAATGGTATACCAAAGGCCGTGCTATAATATGCTATCCTGTCTGTGGGATAATAGATCTCTTGTAGCGGGTTTCCTCTTTAAGACTATATGTCGAAATTACCATATGTAATGGACTTTGAAAAGATGCCATCCACTCCCAAATATTACCAATAATAGTAATAATAATGATTAAATGCCAAAAAAACTCGAGTTTATTTTGTTTAAAATTTATTTCCAAAAATGTAAATATTTTCATGCAAGTACGTGTGAAATAAATAATTGCAAAATTGTTATTTTCACTTATTGTAATTTAAAAAATTCGACCACCTATTTTCTGTTTCAAAGCAACAAGATTAATAGACAGCCACACTTACAGGAAATATTCATATCTGACCAATATGTTGACCAAGCCATCATTAGCTAGACATTTCTAGCAATGCCCATAGTGATTTCTGAAAACTGCATTAAGATACACCGATAAAAAGCCGAGTCCAGTGTGGCCGATGTCTAGGGATTTTGACTTTAATCAAGCCAGTTTGGTGATCATAAAGAAAATTACAGTTGTAGAACCACCATTCCAGACTTGCCCTGTTGCCCCTCAGTGTCTGTGGTATATGGCATTGCTGACCTCAATAATACTGGAGAACACTCAAACGGCAACTAATTGTAATCACAGTTTTCCTTCTTCAGCAAATCTACACTAGTCTCAGCTAGAGATCTGTGCATAACTAACGGACACACCACAGACTAAATATGCGTCTTTTATGTGGCTCTGCAGTCTCTGTGGAAACAAAGTGACTGTGATTTAATTAGTTTGGCCGTGGTTCATAACACCAGAAATATTGTTTAATCCTGTACTCCATCTTAATGAGTGCTCCATGACTAGCATTTCTTTCTTTCTTTTCTTTTCAATTAATATCCGTGCTGATATCCAATTAAGGTTCAAGCACGCTGTCCTGGGCACACACCTATCTGTGCTGTCTGTCCAGGACAATGGGTTAGCTGTTAGTTGTCAGTGGTTAGTGAGAGAGAAGTCGGTGTAGTGGTCTTACACCTACCCACTGAGTCATTAAAACTCGCTCTGGGTGGGAGCCGGTATACCGGGCTGCGAACCCAGTACCTACCAGCGTTATGTCCGATGGTTTAACCACGACACCCCCAAGGCCGGTGACTATCATTTAAAAAGCTGTTGTACCTGTATGCCATCCCATCTGTGGGAACGTGCATATATAACAGATCCTTCGGTTATTCTAATCAGTAATAAGAATACAATATATGTAGGATTTATTTTGCTTTAATTTGTTTCAAGCTGCCATGGTGTACGCTGTATACAAGTCTTAAACTGTACAGTGTAAGCAGACAAGATTTTATTGCAAGTAATAAAAACTCATTATTATCATATTACAGCAACTAAGCCATACAAGGAACGTCCAACACAGGTGATATATTTAATTGCTAGCATCCTGATTAATAATAAAAAATAAGCCAAACGATCTGTCTGAATAAAACCAGTGGTTCTGAACAAACACGTTCACTTGAATGGGTTCAGATCTACTTACTGCAGTGAACCTCTCTCAGATTGCTTTGATGTGGGAGCATGCGGACCGATGCAAAGCAAGCACCGTGGAAGAGAAAGTCTAGGGGTGCAAGCATGATTGAATTTTATTACACAAATAAATGCTTCAAATGTATGCAAAATTTTAGATCAGTATACGTCATTTACACTGCCAGAAATATGTTTCAAATTAAAGTGCTGCGTCAAGGAAGTACTGTGACTTACATAATGCCATAACATAAAAAACAGTTCATATCCATGTATGTAAAAACATGATGACTTTTATTTCCCAAAACAATAACTTGTATCTAATGTAAATATCACAATGCTTGCAGAATTCAATTGGAGAATTTAAAAGTTGGTAATAGGGGAGCAGTACTTGGCTTTTGAAAAACAAAGGCGAGTGAAAAATTGCACACCTCAAAACTCTTAGGTGAGTGAAAAATCACACTCATCAAAATGCAAAGGCGAGTGAAAACCAAGCATTATTAATTTATGAAGTAATAATACTGGTACATGTAAATGCAGAGACATATGTTGCATAAATGAACCAATAAACCAATAATGTTTTCTTCTAATTTTAAGTTGTTTGGTTCATTAGTGTAGTCTGACTTCTTTTCTCTTTCAGGAAAGGAGTTATAATTTATTTAAAAGTTTCAGGAGTAATACTATAGAAATATAATTATCACATTGATGCAGACAATTTGATTTTTTAATTACAATATGTACTATTCAGATACTTTGATGCACACAATTATATATATACCTTTTCAGTGTTAGATGGTTTGATGAATGTGCAGCTAAACATATATAGGAATCAACTTGTCTTGAATTTCATTATTATGTACAACGAACATGATTAGGATAGTTGGGATGGGAAAAACCCACTGGTTCCAAGGTGGTGGTTCATGCACTACGACCCAAGCATCTCAGGTGTGCACTACCAACTCATATTATTAAAACATTTTTTTTTTAAACTCGTGAAATGTAGGCCTACAATTACTTCAACTGATAGTTTTGGTTGGGACATTGACATTAACGTTGCACCTTAAAAGGCAAGGTCTGGGAGAGAAAATGCAGAATTTCTAGTAACAAAACCTTAAGTTTTTTTTTTTAATAACTCCACTAAAGCACATTTATTAAATAATCAACTTTCCACAAGTCTACCGAACTACAACAAAACTGTGCCACAACACTACTGTTTGACAACACTACTGTCTCACAACACTACAGAACTACAACACTACTCAGGATTTCTGCCAAAGGGTATGAAGGGTAAAATTACGTACCCTAAAATCTTGGAAATTAATAGATGTATTTTTTATAATTATAAAAATAAAATTGTAGTTGAAGAACTGCTGTTTAAAATTTGTCAAAGTATATGAAATACAGAATCCAGTTTCAAAAGATTTCAAACCCATAACCATCTAGTAGGGGCACTTAAACTATGATCTGTTTGGGTTTTATTACGGTCCACTCAAAATGCTTTCTGGCAGAAATCCTGCTACTGTGTAACAACTCTACAGAACCACAACACTACTGTACCACAATGCTATTAAACCACAACACTAAGCCCTATGATCTGACCTGACCTGACACCCCCCCCCACCCCCCACCCCCCCATACACACAATTTCTAACAACTTATCACATTACTTAAATTTTCTGCTTTAGAATGTTCTTTTCAAAACGCCCATGTAAATGTATTCCTAAGTGTTCTGGTGTTGATGGTATTTCCAAATCAACATTTATAATCAAGATACACCATACATTACTATAATCACCATCGGTCTATTAGCATTATGGCAATGTGTGTTCCTAAGCCATCAATATTTTATAACACACGTGAGTATAGATTAATCTACATTATTGTACAAAAATGCTATCCTCAGATCTCACTATATTGACTATACAGGTGAGCCCTGAGGCATTTAATTATATAACTGCTTTTCCTGTAACATATGGCAGTGTTAAGCTGGGTTGAAATAGAATGGCAACATTCATAATAATTAAAACTTAATTACAGGCCATCATAGCATGTCTGTGTGTGTGCTTGTTAACTTGTCTACTGCAGTAACAGATTGCCGGACAAGTGATTTGTGAAGCCAGGTCTCACTTTATTAATGTGTTACACACATATCCTGGAACAGATTAACTTGCATGAGTGACACATATAACACAAGACACTAAACAGTTTAGTAGTAAAAGTCGACAACACAAAGAACAATGTCTGTCTGCGATGTCCCGGCTTACAGACCGACAGCCGCATTTGTACATCATATAAAAGTAATAAAACTTCCTTCACGGCTGAATGCATGATAAATGTATACGCCAACCGAGGCCATCAAAACGAGAGACATCAAAAAGCTGTAAGGGTCGAGATGAGTGAACGTACACACAGTGGATCACCAATTCTGTAAGCTCAAAACAACTGAATGGCCAATTCTTTGGGGCAATAAAAATTAAAAGAAGGTCTTTTATGAACATCGCCTAAAATTGAACAGCCTTTGTCATCTGGTCCGTACATGGCACTAAAGTGGTTCTAAGTGTTAGATTAATAGCTTTATAATCCCTCTCACAGTCAGACCAGACAACTAAAGCCACAGTGACAGTTTAATAATTGTCCCAGTTCACCCGCAATTGCCCGCTTCAATTTTCTCCTGCATGACATGCCTTACAGAACAAGTTCATGTATTGAAAAGTTCTGCAGTTACCCACACTGTAAAGAAGTATATGTGGAATTGTAAAAAATATTTTTTGTTCCATCTTGAATAAATGCCTATGAGCAATGCATGAGAGGAATGTCACACAGTAGGTGTAAGTGCATATTATCTAGACGGTTGGTAAAGAGGAAAACCTGACTCGTTAGACGGTAACTATAGGGGTGGCAGTTCCATCCCTCTCTCTCCATGTTCACAATAGCTACCTGCTGAGACAGACTGCCTCAAGTGGGTGTAACAAGCAATCGCCAACACAGGAGACTGGCCACTAGTCCAATCATCGAGCGTGTATTATTAAATTATCCGGTGACCAAAAATTTGAGTAAATATTCTTGTCTAAGTAATTAAAGATGAATATGGGAATTTGTGCACTCAGTAAAAATAAGACAAGAACTTGTCACATGGCCAGCTTTAAAAAATGTGTTTTGTAACCATGCAGTTACTATTTTAGATAGTAGCAATATTAATTTATTTTATACAAATTACTTTTAAGGGCCAAAAAAGTGTTTTGTTTGTGTGAAACTGCATAATTTTATTTAACTGACCTTAAACAAAGAAAACAAAAGTATTGGTCATTACATTGCTTGTGGGTTTTTTTTTTTTTTTTTTTTGTATTTGTATTTTTTTTTTTTTTATCTAAAACTCATTTGTGTTGCACTTACCCAAATACAGACATTTATTGAATGGGATTTAATTAAATATCAATTTACCCTATATTTTAGAAATTTTTAAATTAAACTGTACAGAATAAATTATGTGGTCTTCCGCTGCACAAATGAGTATGTTTATTGTTACATTCAGTTTTTGTTTACTTTTTATTCAAAAGCTAGCACAAAATGGCACATATGAAAATTTCATGTCATCTCCAACCTTCTCCCCAACCAAAATCAAAACCAAAACCTAAATGTAGTTCACTTACCAATTGATTTTACTGTTCATCAAGAAACCTCAGACTCCCCAAAACATGTGCCTTAGAAATTCTTCCTGAATTCATAAAACATTTTTCCTACTTAATCTCATGTGCAGTTCCTACTCTCAGAAATATCTTCAGCGGATTATCAGCATGTGCCTTGATGCCGAACAACGTAGGATTTGAAAGGAAAATCAAAGAACGGTGCTGTTTTTCCAAACAATGACACTCGATATGTTGACAAAGTGGCACACTGTTCTTTACTGAACACATATCACACTTCTAGCCCAGGTTACCTGTAAACCCAAGCACACAGATTTATCAACATTTTATCCCCAACGCAAATAGTCAAATCCTTGATGTCAATTTACAAGAATTGTTTTCCTCCCGTCTTAAATATTATTTTGTTGAATAGCCAAACAACTTCTGAAGTTGAGAAGAGACACAGAATGCAATCAAGTGCATCACTAAACTTGGCCAACCGTAAATAGGGTATACTCCAGTGAAAACAAGGACAAATATAAAAAAGGGAACTCTGACAAATCATGAAACATTTAAATGATTCCATTCTATTTGTCATTCTGAGCATTTCACTTTTATCAAACTGTTGTGTTCCAGTAACATTGCATTAGTAGATACATTTTAATCAAGAATGGACCTCAAGTAATTTTTGGTTCATGCTAGTACACGTAAGTATGCACTGTTTTTGGGGGGTTTTTCAGTTTATACTTGCATAAATAACAAAACTAATTGCAATCACATCTTATAATTTAGTTGCATATTTTAAGAAATATATCTCTGAATTTGTTTTGTTTTGTTTAATCTTAAATACATGCATGTCTGTAGTATTCTTTGCATAAATTTCATTTAGACTTGTGTGGCATAAGAATGCCAATGTTCATTTACTATTTTATATTTGTTATCTTCCATGTGTGTTTTTTTTAAATTCTTATATAAATATTACTGCCTGAATAATCTGGCTAACTGTAGAAGTCGTGGGGAGGGTGTGTGGATTTTTTTCTCCAGGTTATTGAGGTATAAAAGCTCACCCCCCAAAAAAAAAGAAAAAGAAAAAGAAAAAGAATTTTTTTTTATTTTAACCAATCAGATTGCTTTATAGATGTTTTTAGCTAATTACTAAACAAATGCCCACAAATTGAAACCACACAAAGGGTTATTAAATATTTGCTTCTAAATAGCTAGAAAAAAGTTGGGAACACCAAATTAATAGTTGTTTTTCAAACATATTATTTTGTTATATTATTATTGTTGTATTTTATAACTTAGGTTTGATATAAATGATGCATTCTGTACATGTAAGTGATCTTTACTGCAGACACAACACCTACAAATGTAGCACAAATTTGCACAGAACAAATATCCTCACTTTATTAGAGGCAGACGAAAAGTGAAGAAATATTTGTAATTCACACATCATCGGAAAGCATTCAGTGATCAGTATGGAAGTGTTTATTTGTGAAGGCAGCTCAGATATGGTCAGTTTAGCACCAACCTATCTAAACTGTGTTGTCAGCTGTTTCCAGGCTCTATACCTTGCCAATGTTTATTGGTCTTAGAAATAAATACCATATTTTGTAATATGCAAGTATATGTATATTTCATTTAGAAATACCCTGCACATTTCTTCAATCTGTATTCTTATTAGTGAAAGCTCATGGCTAAGGAATACACCAAAATGCCAGGCCATAACAGTGAATATTTATTGATAAGACATTTTCAGGAAAATAAACAACATTTCAGTGTTTTTCTTAATGCATATTTCATTAACACAGTCATATAAAGCACTTTGAGTTTTGCAGGTATTATTTTGCTTTGTGTTCAGTACTTTAACGGGACAGAAAATGCAAGTGAAGTTTAGTTAATCCACAAACCTATAACATATTTGGATAAAGTTACAATTGAGTGAAACATGAGTCTGTGACTTTGAAATGGTGAAATAGACTAAAACTTGACGCCATAACTGTTACTTCTCAGACCCAGGATGACCAAAAACATTTAGAATGTATGGAAATGGATAATCTAAACAATAAAATCAAAGTAAAGTATGATTTCAGTTATCAAAAACGGCTCTAATAGTAAAAAATATGCCATAGTGTTTAAAAACTAGGTTATGTCCCTTTAAGATTTAAAGTTATAATACAAAAATAACTTTCTCCTTTTTCTGCATCTAATAGACATCATAACACCATATTTATTTAATTTCTGTGTAAAACAAAACTGTCAATACCATTGTTTACAAATAGTACTATGAAGTTGCTTGTGGCTGATATCCTTTGTTAAGCTGTCAGTTTAAAATTGCTTGGAGTTTGACAAATTCACGTTCAAGTGAAGGCAGCCATGCCACTATCTGCTCTGTAACCAGTGTCAGCCAGAGTGTAATACAAATTTCATGAGTTTAAAGACAATGGAACAAAGAAAATTTTAATTATTTTGACAGCTACATCCTTTTGTTAATAACTGTGATTACGACTGTCAAAAATTAATCTAATGAGATTATTTGTAATTAATCCTTTATAATTAAAACGACACAATTTATCAAAAATAAATGTTTCAAAATGCATCACCCAAAAACATATCCACAACACATTTTAAGAAATATACAGATACATTTTAAATGTTGTCAACCCAGTTTAAAAAAAAAAATACCTAGAAAAGTATAAAGAATGGCGTTATAAAACAGTTGACTGCTTAATTAAAACATGCCAGTTTGTACTATAGTGAAACCACTCAAGACCGGACCCTCTGTAAACCAGAATTCCCTCAAAACCGGATGTTTTACAGAGTCCCTTTTTAAAAACCAGGACAGAACGTAACCTCTCTAAACCGGATCCCTGTTAAAACTGGACATTTGTCTTGGAACCAAGAGGGGTTTCACTGTATATTAGCCAATTTGAGACAAAAGATATTTCTGACTAACAGCCTTTTTATTGACTAAAATGACACATAAAATACATTTTCTTGTTTAGAATACCAGTGTCTGTATATTAAATATGTTTCTGTTCATCTCGATGTTATAGAAGCTCAACTTTCATTTTATTTTATAATGTTTTTTCTTTTTAACATACAAAATGATTGAGAAATAAAAAGCTGCATGGGATACTACAAACATTAGAGTGACCGGGGGGCCTACTTCACAAACCTCTCTTATGCAACATGGTATCATCCTTGCATGTCTTTTTGCATTGCACTATGAGATCACAAAGTTGCAAGAGTTTTACTAAATTAGGTCCCAGAAAAACAGTAGATATCCAGATATTCTAAACAAGAAAATGTATTTAATATGTCATTTCAGTTGTAAGGGCTGTATTAGCCAGACACACATTGGATATCCAGATATTCTAAATAAGAAAATGTATTTAATATGCCATTTTAGCTATAAGGTCTGTATTAGCCAGACACACATTGGATATCCAGATATTCTAAATAAGAAAATGTATTTAATATGCCATTTTAGCTATAAGGTCTGTATTAGCCAGACACACATTGGATATCCAGATATTCTAAACAAGAAAATGTATTTAATATGCCATTTTAGCTATAAGGTCTGTATTAGCCAGACAAACATTAGATATCCAGATATTCTAAATAAGAAAATGTATTTAATATGTCATTTTAGCTATAAGGTCTGTATTAGCCAGACACACATTGGATATCCAGATATTCTAAATAAGAAAATGTATTTAATATGTCCTTTTAGCAATAAGGTCTGTATCAGCCAGACATACATAGGATATCCAGATATTCTAAATAAGAAAATGTATTTAATATGTCATTTTAGCTATAAGGTCTGTATGAGCCAGACATACATAGGATATCCAGATATTCTAAACAAGAAAATGTATTTAATATGTCATTTTAGCTATAAGGTCTGTATTAGCCAGACACACATTGGATATCCAGATATTCTAAACAAGAAAATGTATTTAATATGCCATTTTAGCTATAAGGTCTGTATTAGCCAGACAAACATTAGATATCCAGATATTCTAAATAAGAAAATGTATTTAATATGTCATTTTAGCTATAAGGTCTGTATTAGCCAGACACACATTGGATATCCAGATATTCTAAATAAGAAAATGTATTTAATATGTCCTTTTAGCAATAAGGTCTGTATTAGCCAGACATACATAGGATATCCAGATATTCTAAATAAGAAAATGTATTTAATATGTCATTTTAGCAATAAGGTCTGTATTAGCCAGACAAACATTGGATATTCAGATATTCTAAACAAAAAAATGTATTTAATATGCCATTTTAGCTATAAGGTCTGTATTAGCCAGACAAACATTGGATATCCAGATATTCTAAACAAAAAAATGTATTTAATATGCCATTTTAGCTATAAGGTCTGTATTAGCCAGACAAACATTGGATATCCAGATATTCTAAATAAGAAAATGTATTTAATATGTCCTTTTAGCAATAAGGTCTGTATCAGCCAGACATACATAGGATATCCAGATATTCTAAATAAGAAAATGTATTTAATATGTCATTTTAGCTATACGGTCTGTATTAGCCAGACACACATTGGATATCCAGATATTCTAAATAAGAAAATGTATTTAATATGTCATTTTAGCTATACGGTCTGTATCAGCCAGACATACATAGGATATCCAGATATTCTAAATAAGAAAATGTATTTAATATGTCATTTTAGCTATAAGGTCTGTATTAGCCAGACATACATAGGATATCCAGATATTCTAAATAAGAAAATGTATTTAATATGTCATTTTAGCTATAAGGTCTGTATTAGCCAGACAAACATTGGATATCCAGATATTCTAAATAAGAAAATGTATTTAATGTCATTTCAGCTGTTAAAAGGGCTGTATTAGCCAGAAACATGTTATATTAGCCAGGGTAGTAGCTAGGATTTTTTGTTTGGGGGGGGGGGGGGGGGGGAGGGGGGTAACTGAGTAGTTAATAGTCTAAAACTCCTTAAATGGTAAAGAAGAGAATTTTCTTTAAGTTTCTATTTTTCTGGATTTCTGCTAGCTATGGCCCTGTTGGCAGCACACCCTGGACAGTGTCTTTTAAAATAGGTGACTGCTTTATAGAGGTGGCTGCTTGAGCAGGACTGCCTGTTATTTCATTTTGATAACAACAAAACAAAAGAATGTGATTAGTGCATTGCAACGATGACCACATGCAATCAGCTACCAATGTGTGTGAGACTTGTGTTAATTCCACCGACTGGTGATACACTGGCTTGCAGGAGACAGTTTGTGGACTCGGGCAAACAAGAAGCATATTGAATTGTCACATGGGTATTGAACAAGTCTGCCTGACCCTTGGGCGATGGTCACTTTAATGGTCTGATACACGGCTAACCCATGCATCGTCACATTCTGCACACAGGGATATGGTACCACTCGATATCTCTTAAATGGTTACGACAAACACAAAATGACAAGAGACAAACCAAAGTCATGAAGTCTGTGCTTGGAAACACAGCGTCGGTGAAAAAGCCTGATGGAATATTCACCGAAAGTAGAAAATGTGGTTATTCCATTGTCACTAAAAACAGTTCAGTTTATCAAACAGATGACATTTTTAATTCACAGGCTCATTTTTCAGTACTCTGTCATATAGAAAAGATAACAATCAAGAAAATAGATATTTCTAAGAAATGACTGAAGAATTTTTTTCGGAATTTCCCAATTTCAATACTTGTAAAATCTACAATCCCAAACCAAATTAAGTCCATCAAGTATATAAATCATAGAAGAAAAAACAGAAGAAAATGAGTATCTACTCCAACAAATGAGTCGAGTCCCACAGGTCAAGTAACAAGCCTTCTATCAGTTCTTCAATAAAAAGAAAAATGAAATTGAAGGTGTTATCTCAAAGTTGTATCATTTGCAGTGATATGAGTCATGAGTTGTTTAATTCTTGGCCAGGTTCATGTCAGTAATGCCAGAAAAGACTATTACATTCACTTTAACATAATGACACATTAATTCTTTTAATGAAATACAGTGAAACTCCTCAACACTGGACCCTCTCTAAACCGGCATTTTCTCAAAACCAGATGTTTTCCATGGTCCCGTGATCTACGCATATTTTAACATTAAAGTTTACGTCTCTTAACAAAAAAACTCTCTAAACTGAACACTAGACGAATAATTCAGACCCAAAATGTTCATTTAGTGTAACTTGTATCTCTGAAAGCCTGACGATCAGCCCGTTATCAATCATTATGGCACCACTAATTACTTTGAATATTATCACCTCATTGTTGGAAGCCAGATTACCTAGCTGACTGTCATTCCATTTCAAATTATTTTTGTGCTTATATGCAATTAAGGTTCAAGCATGCTGTCCTTGGCACACACCTCAGTGATCTGGGCTCTGTCCAGGACAGTGAGTTAGTTGTTAATTGGTTAGTTAGAGAGAAGAGGGTGTAGTGGCCTTACACCTACTCATTGAGCCCTTAAGAACTTGCTCTGGGTTGGAGCCGGTACTGGGCTGTGAACCCTGTACCTACCAGCCTGTAGTCCAATGGCTTAACTACTGTGCCACCGAGGCCAGTGCTGACTGCCATCTCAGCCAGTGCAAAATGTTGTTACAGGTGACTGAGGATCCTGGGTACAGTTGGCAAATAACAATTAAGGAATTAATTATCAGTTAGCAGCTTCGATATTTAAGTACATGTAACTATCGTACACATAAGCACTGTGATTATTTGGAGCTTTGTTGTTGTAATTACCAGATTCTGTGGTGTCGTAGTTAAGCTATAGGACATACGGCTAGTAGGTAGTGGGTTCACAGCCTGGTACCGGCTCCCACTCAGAGCAAGTTTTAACGACTCAGTGGGTAGGTGTAAGACCACTATACCTTCTTCTCTCTCATTAACCACTAACATCTAACTCACTGTCCTGGACAAACAGCCCAGACAGCTGACGTGTGTGCCCAGGACAGCGTGCTTGAAACTTAATTGAATATAAGCATGAAAATAAGTTGAAATGAAATGAAATGTAGTAATTTTAGTTGAAATACATGTACAGTAGTCTGAGTTAGGGTTTGGGTTATATTAGAAGTTTTTATTAAGTTACAACTGTGATTGAAGGCCGTTCACTAATACATTCCATCACAAACAGGTTTCATGGTTTGTTTCAAAGACCAACAAAACAACAATAAATTTGATCCACTGTCTTACTGTTGTGTTACTGTTAAACACATTTATTGGGCAAAATAAAGAGTAAGAGATGGTAATGTTGGCTTTGTGGTGTGAAAAAGATGTCATTAGCATTTCATTGACATATCAATTTTCAACATGGAATGTCCTGCTAAACGTCGCCATAATGAACTATAACTCGAAGATAAACTTCAAATCATCAATACCTAGTTTTGAAAGGAAATAAGCAATATCCGTAACATTGTCTGTTGGATACATCTTCAAGAAATGAGACATATAAAGTACAAACAGGCACCTAGCGAAATTTAAACAACAGTCCAACAAAAGCTTTTGCATCAATGCAATCCTCTGAAAACTGAACAATTTACTAGGTTCCATTGATGTCCAGTTTAGAGGGTTTTTTGTGGATTCGTCACTTTCATAAGATTTGTTATGATATCATATGACAGGAATCGATACTGAATACCAAAAGTAACTGTACACTTTTTAAAATGCCAGATTTTCTAAAATACTTATACCAAATTCTAATTAAAAAAATAAATAAATTGTATATGTGAAGCTATCACACATTCTTTCAGTAAGATCACCCAGCTATCAGTCTGGTGTTTCACGACCCGGGCTGAAAAAATGGTTTTGTGCAAAAAGCATGCACACAATTAAACTCAATTATCCATGTGGCTACTTCATATTGAATCAAATGCTGAATGGTAATATAGAAAAAAATTGATATTGAAGTGTTAAATGGCTATGATCAATCAAATTCAATGCAAACATGCAATACACATGCTTCAAAATTCATCTGGATCATCCAGTCAGTGCACACACAGTATTTAGGAGGGTGAGACATAACCAACAACCCCACACCCTGCCTGCATTGCAAAGAGTGGGAATGTGAATCACAAAACTTTCAAATTTGGTTCAACATTTATGTTAATTTCATATACCGACATCTAACAGTGCTATTTTGAGCTAACAGTGGACAAACTCATTAATGTCACTGAAGTATCTGTTTAACTGACTTATCACTCTCTCCATATGCAATTTTACCTCCAATTTCGAGGATTTCAATTTTTAAATATCTTACAATTTTACCGTTTTTTGTTTTTACACCCACCATTCAACCTTCCAGGAAGAATAACTTTTAATTTTAATGAAATCTGGTTCAATATTATCATTATTATGATGGGTTTTTTCTATTACAAGAATTAATGTGAACAATATTAAGTCTATTGTTTCTATTGGCGTTCAGTATAGCTGTACTAAACTTGAGTGTTTGCACCACATGCAAGCACATTATAATTCCAATATTCCCAAGTTAATTATGCAAAGTTTATGTGTGGGATCAATTAATTTGTAATTCTTTATAAAAAAATAAATATAAAAACAGTGAAATATGGCACTTGTAACTGATATAGTATCTTTAACACTATAAGAGAAAGAAAACAATCATTTTAAGTCCCACAATGACACTCTATATAATCAAGGAATGCTGAGTATTTGTTCTCATATACAAATCAATAAATAACTTTTCTCGGCTAGTTAAATGTTATTAATTCATGCAAATGGCCATAAAACCCTATCAACGTACATGATGATAAAGTGCCTATATCCAAAAGAGGTTCGGGCACGTCTATATAATAGTTAACATAATGTTCAGCCTATATCCAATTAAGGTTCAAGCACACAATCATAGGCACACAACTGAATTAATGAGTTAGTGTTTGACTATGCCTACTGGTCACCAACAAGGGATAGGCACTACATGGATATACTGTCAGTTCTAGAATGGCATATAATGAACCCTAGACTGGTACATTTCTAGAATGACACATGGTGAGCTCTACACGGGTATACTGTCAGCTTTAGAATGGTACATCGTAAACTCTAGACTGGTACAGTTCTAGATTGGCACATAGTGAGCACACGGGTATACTGCTGGATGTAGAATTATATAAATTAACCCTAGACTGGTACAGTTCTAGATTGGCACATGGTGAGCTCTACACAGGTATACTGTCAGCTTTAGAATGGCATATCAGGGGTAGCATTAAGGATTTTTTCCCAGGAGTCCATGTTTTTCCAGTGGACTCATTTGCTCCTGAATTGGCTCATTTCCACAGTCCATTCTGAAAATCCATGAGTCCATATTTTTTTTGGAAATAACAGCTTAAGAACATGTTTCCATAGCTTCAGTCAAGACGGACAACATCCACGTCTTGTACGAGTTTGTTATTTTTTTTTTTAGTAATGTTAAAAATTGTGTTTTGGATCGTTCTAAGCGAACAACTTTCGCGGCCACTATTGTTTCTAGGTCTGATGTCGGGTAAGTCCAATATCCAAATAGGGGTGCGATGCTTGTTACTCTCTTGGTTATTGTATTGATATTATGTTGTTATAGTTTAGTTATTTGTTATCAAAATAAACAATTAGTGATGCATATCTAATTTAGATTGTTTTGTTTGTAAGGCCGACGCCATATAACCGTAAATAAAATGTGTTGAGTGCGTCGTTAAATAAAACATTTCCTTCTTCCTTCTCGTTTGTAAGAGAAAATCTATTCGCTTGTAACAATATTCAAACAAGTCAGTAAACTGTATAGCTACACTCGGTTCTGTTTCGACAGAAGTTACGAGGATTTCCGATTGCCCAATATCAGTGTGGCCAATCTACGTCATAATAACGTCATTTTGTAGACTTTAATTTCGATAGTTGTGTTATTAGTTTAAATAAATAATTAAACAAATCCACAAAATACCTAAACTATATCAATGTTCAGACGCATAGTGGTATATATTGATGTAGTTTGCTGATATAGTGGCCGCAATTATTAAGTTATTGTGACATTTCATCTTTCCACTATAGTAAGGTACACGTCGACTGTTAACACGGCTCTGGTGTTAGTAATGTAGTCCGTGTTCTGCTTACGAAAACCCGATTGATTGTGACGTACATTGGCAACATGAGGATTTCCGATGGCATTTCGGCCGGAGAGAATAAACCATAATCAACCAAAGTGTTCTCTATACCTTTCAAAATTTAGACTCGTCTTGCCATTCCCACAATTCCACCAGACGATCAGGAGAAGAAAGTAATTTTCACTCATTTTTTTACAATAGGTTTATAATGGGTAGCGGAGATCATGGCGGAATTATGAGTTACGGATTGACTTGGCTAACTGATTCCATGCGTCCAGATCACTTAGGACGTTGTGATGATGAAATAATGGAATAAACATGCGTCTGGAATGCGTCTTTGAAAATAAACTGGGATGGTTTTATTATCACTTGTGGTGATGAGCAGGCGTCTATGTCTGCTTTCCATACGTTCAGGGATGCATGGACACATCATAACGCGACCCCTGCATATAATGAACCCTATACTAGTACATTTCTAGAATGACACATGGTGAGCTCTACACAGGTATATTGTCGGCTTTAGAATGGTACACAGTAAACTCTAGACTGGTACAGTTCTAGACTGGCACATGGTGAGCTCTACACGGGTATACTGCCGGCTGTAGAATTATATATAAAGTGAACCCTAGACTGGTACAGTTCTAGATTGACACATGGTTAGCTCTACATGGGTATACTGCCGGCTGTAGAATTATATAAAGTGAACTCTAGACTGGTACAGTTCTAGATTGGCACATAGTGAGCTCTACACGGGTATACTGCTGGATGTAGAATTATATAAAGTGAATCCTAGACTGGTACAGTTCTAGAATGGAACATAGTGAGCTCTACAGAGGTATACTGACAAACAAGTAAACTAAAGCCATAACATGAACATTTTCATTCTAATTGTGGTAGGCTTTGTTTACATGTTTGTTATGTTTTTTAGATAGTTCAAACATTACAGACGTGTGTGCCTATAGCGCAACCATTGGCTCAATGGCGATGCATGCAATTTCGCCATGGTGGTTAAAAACCCAAATATGTCATGAATGCACCAGGAAATGATGAAGCCAAGAGACTAATTTTGTAAAATTTGTAGCAATGTGTTTACATGTATTTTATTTTATGTGGCACTGGAATGGAATGACAGGACATCACGACAAGAATAGTCCTGGGCCCCGTTTCACAAAGCGATCTTAGCCCTAAGATCACCTTAAGTACATAGCTACCTTATGCACTAAGGTGATCTTAGTGCTAAGATTGCTTCATGGAACGGGGACCAGGTATGTATTTGTATGATCAGTCATATTCATATTTATATTTGTAGTATTATTCCCTAACCCAATTTAATACATATCACAGCGTTTTCACAAAGTGTCACCCAGCAACCATATTGAATTTTCTGAAAATAAATAATTTGGGAAAGAATAAATAACTATTGCAGTATTTATTACTGATGTTTCTGCTTGATATAGGTATTTTTATAAGCAGGAGTAATGTTGTTTTTCACTATTAGACATAGTACAATTTATATTTATCGATGTTTTGTAGACTTGGGGAGGAGAGAAAGAAAGAAAGAAATGTTTTATTTAATGATGCACTCAACACATTTTATTTACAGTTATATGGCATCAGACATATGGTTAAGGACCACACAGATTTTGAGAGGAAACCCGCTGTCGCCACTTCATGGGCTACTCTTTTCGATTAGCAGCAAGGGATCTTTTATTTGCGCGTCCCACAGGCAGGATAGCACAAACCATGGCCTTTGTTGAACCAGTTATGGATCACTGGTCGGTACAAGTGGATTACACCTACCCATTGAGCCTTGCGGAGCACTCACTCAGGGTTTGGAGTCTGTATTTGGATTAAAAATCCAATGCCTCGACTGGGATCCGAACCCAGTACCTACCAGCCTGTTGACTGATGGCCTAACCACGACACCACCGATGCCGGTCCTGGGGAGGAGAGATTCCAGTGAACAACAATGAATGCATTAGTTCTAAAAATAACTCACCTGTGCAATAGTAAAAGAAATATTTTACAAAGTTTTGAACTTTACTTCTGCGACTGGTAAATGGATATACAATGGCACTGTCTCCATTTTAAATAACAGGATCCACATTGTTGAAAGAAAGAATGTTCCGTGTCTGCCAAAAGGAATGAGTGAACTTTTAGTTGAGTTATTCTATTGGTTTACGAAGTCCTCAGAAAGGAGACATCAGTTTTATGCAATGCAGTTATTTTGTGACATTGTACATCATAAACTACTTAAGCCTGAGGGATTCTATTGGTTCAAGAAGTCCTCAGAAAGGTGACATCAGTTTTATGCAATGCAGTTATTTTGTCACACTGCACATCATAAACTACTAAAGCCTTCTGATGCACATTGGCTTTCCATGCAGCTGAACGTTTATCTGAGCAGTGGATTGCAGATCACATTTTAATTCATTGCCAATTGACTATGAAATTGGTGTTAATGGAAACAGAGGAAACAAAAGTTGATAAACTCACATAGGACAACATTTTTAAACTACAATGTATGGAGTTTGTTAAATGATGATATGATGATGTAATATGTCTTTATTGTTTGTTTTTGAAAGTTTAAAAAAAAAGAAATTCACCATATTCAACCAAATGTTTCAAACAACTAAACTGATGGGTTTTTTTTATCATTGATAACCTGAAACTATTGTTAATAGATTTGTTGAATTGCTTTGTCATGCCAAATACATGTATCATTAATGCCAACAAGCCAAATCTGTTTGATATAGATCTACATAATGCTGACAATATTTTGGATTCAGAACAAATTTGGTGTGGTGATTCAATGATATTTGACATATTTGGTTCTTTAATTGACAATAGGAAAGAAGATGAAGTTAAGACATTTAAAACTATGTTTTGAAAGTGTTTAAAACCTCCATGAAAGAACTGTCAACATTATTTTGTTTAAAAACACCACTAAAACACATTGATTTATTAATACTCGGTTATTGGATGAAATTTGACATACAGTCTTAAAGAGGAAACCCCCTGCATGTGCTGTAACCTCACCGTGGTGCAGGGGTGTAACATTCTCTCTGAGAATGGCCAATACAGCACAAATTGAAGTTTAGAGTAAAATTCGGTGTCCGTAAACTTCTGTGATATTTGTATTTGTATTTTTGCACAGTTCTTTACACTGTTTTTGTTTAAACCTTGAATTTTTATATTGATGTTGATCATCACTTTATTTATTTGCATTACCATAGTTTGACACCCAATAGCCGATGTATTTTTCGTGCTGGGGTGTCGTTAAACATTCATTCATTCATTCATTCATTCATTTTAAAGAGGAAACCCACTACATTTTTCCATTGAGAATTGGGAATTGGGAAATTGTTTAACGTGCACATTCAGAGCAAGCTGTTGTAGCGCATGCCTGTCCTGAGCACAAGTACTGGCCTCAGCTGGTTCCTCCATCCAGGACAGGAAAGGGTTGGGGTGGGTGAAGGATAGACCGCCTGCACTGGCAGGTGCAAGGGAACACCAGCAGTCCAACCGTAGTTGGTAACAGGCTGGGGGTGGTATGGTGCTATGTAATTTGGAATGTCCCATAGGATTAAGCCAAAGGGAAATGGGTGCGCATTTTGATAAAGGAAGTTTGACACAATTTTGATGGTCGTTCTAAAGAATAAAAGGTAGGGAGCTACGTATAGGTTTGGATTTTAGTAGGCCGAGTGTAGCTTGTAATTTTTCCATTAGTAGCAAGGGATCTTTTATATGCACCATTCACAGACAGGATAGCACATACCACAGCCTTTGATATACCAGTCCTGATGCATTGGCTGTAATGAGAAGTAACTCAATGGGCCCATCGACAGGGATTGATCCTAGACCGACCGTGCATTAGACAAGCGTTTTACCACTGGGCTACATCCCACCCCCATTTACTGATGAAGTGTTGGACAATGTTAGGCAGTGTTCGAGAGTAATGGTATCCCGATATCCCAGAATTTAATTTTGGATACCAGACTTCAAGAACCCAGTATCCCACCGGGATGCCATATAATACTAAATTCTCAGGTGGGATACCAGATTTTGAAATGTTAGTATCCAATTGGGATACTGGCAAAAAAAAAAATCTCGTACACTGTTAGGTGTCTATATCCTAGTCATCAGGGCAACATGTCAGTAAGATCATGATTCCTAAAGCTAAAACCCGTATTCCCAAATGTCTATAAATATGATAATATACAACTGAATTATACAGAGCTCACATTCGATTCTTGCAGTCGATTCTTGCTTCATTCGATTCTTGCATTCTTACCTCGACCTTCAGACAATGAAGTTGTCTAGCGAGAACGTGGTGATTTCTCTACCCCCCACCCTGGGGGCTGTGTTGCGTGTACTTGGCCCACTAGTCAAGTACCGCATTGAACACAACGGAGACAGTGCTGTTGTAACCTTGAGTTACGGAGCTACCAACTCATCAGGATCGAAGAGGAGGAACCGGAGGCGGCGACCTAAGACTTCGCAGGGGGGACCAAACCTGGCGGCTCAACCGCCAGGAGCGGTCCCACCTGCCCCGAAGAGGAAGATCAGACCAACGGGAGCGAGACAGGGTGATCCAAACCCGGTGGCTAAACCACCGGGGGCGGTTCACTCTGCGCAGCCGCTCCCAGTTTCTGACCGGAAGCACTCGCCAGGAGCGGAACAGGGGGGACCAAAGCTGTCAGCTCCACTGACAGTGGCGATCCCTCCTGACGACCCACCTGCTGAGATGGAAACTGGGCACGTCATCGTGACGGACCCCCCAGCAAGCCCACAAGCGCCTTCCATTGCTGTTGTTGCCGACCCTGCAGCCGGACGGGAGTCCAAGAGGAGGAAGATGTCAACGGTGTCCGAACCGGGGACACTCGACCAATCCGAATGGACTATCGTCTGCGACAACATCCCATCCAAATGGCAGGGTGCTATCCACGGCGATTTCACCGACACCAACCAATTGAAGGGACTCTGGAATGAAAACAACTGGCGAAATCTACCCAACGGAACTGGAAAATACCAACTTCACCCAACAGGATCTGGCAACCAGATCCACGTGACTGCACAACAGGACGGACTGTTCAGGCAAGGACTCTTGATACCGGATATGTCCAACTCTACGATCCATCGTATCCTCAAGATAGTGTTGAGAGATATATATCCGGCAGCCATCTACAGGAATATCAAGGTCTTGATTGAAGGACTCCCCAACTTCAGGCCTGGGCAGTCCATCACCTCGCCATGAGTCCTGTTATACCAACCTCCTACCAACCTCCTTTGCCTCCGTGAGTAACCTCTTTTTTTGGGGCTAGTTAGACTTTAAACGTTTTCGAAGCAGTTCAAATTTCTTATGTTTATTTTTTTATAAGTAGTCTAACGCACTTTATTTCGGCGCCCGTTCAATTGCTCAAAATCACCTTAAAAACTTTTTGGCCGAGCAGTCTTAACTATTTTTGGTTAAATTTTAGAGTCCGGACATGTTTTGGATGCAGTTACTCTTTGTAGACTTAGGTAAAATACAGGCTTCACCGAGGAATCGAAATTCAGCCAATCAGAGCACGCCTCCCACTCGGTGTACTTCAAGTTTACGAAGTGTCTGCTATTTGGTCCGCGCTCGCGTCGACCTTACTAAATGGCTTTATTCCAAATTCCGCCCACCTCAAACTTACCCCCCCTCCTGCTCCGGAGTTAGTCACTGGCGAAGTCAGAGGCTAAATCCGTGGTGGGCGTGCCTGAACCTCTGTGGATAGGGGCACGTAAAAAGAGTTTCCCAGCCCAGAGCTCAGAAGATATGATATTTTTCAACCGCCTACTTCCCTTTTAAATGGTTGTACATTTTGATGATCCCTGGGTAATTTAGAGGGACATTCCTGAGTTTGATGCATTGTAAGATGTTTCTAATAAAATACTTCTACAATTAAACTTACATATTAAATATATTTTCTTATTTAGAATATCAGTGTCTATATATTCAATGTGTTTCTGGCCATCTTAATATTTCTAAGCAGCGCAAACTGGATTTTGTGTTCAAATAATTTCGTACATATGAAAAAGCAATATTTTCGGAAATAAAATGAAATTTAACCTAATACAAATATTAGAACGAATGGAAACACGTTTAATATATAGCCACTAATATTTTATGCAGAAAAATATATTTGACATGTCATTACACTTGTTAAAAAATCTCTGTTAGTCGATAACATCTTAAAAGTTGCAGCAAACTCAGGAATGTCCCCTTAACAGATTACTCTGGTCTACACACTTTTCCTATTTTGTCCAATTTGCAAAGGTCATGCTATAGTTATACTTCACAGCAATGCTGAGTTAGGACAGATATTTCCTAGATTGAAACTGGTTAAAACAAAAATAAAAACATCTATGCTTGGTGACACATTGAATGGCATTTTACCTGTCAATTTTAATAATAATATTGATTGTTTTGACTATAGACCAACATCACAAATTCTGAAATCTGTGAAAACCGCCTGTATTGCTGCAAGAAATTGTTCATTTCAATCTACAGTAGATGACATTCAATTACATAGCATGTCAGATTGTGAAGAAACACCTACAGATATCAACTGAGAAAAAATAGGGGTCAGAAAACTAAAATAATTTATCGATTTTATGAGGAAGTATGAATACCATTTCATTTTATGTATAAAGTACGACTCGGGAGTGGGGGTGGGGGTGGGGGTGGGGGTGTTGGGTGGATGGGAAACTCTTCTTCCAAAAAAAAAATCTTTGCTTAAAAAGGTTGCAACATGCACCAATCACAAAGGGACGACCCATTGTGGGCAGATGGATGCCTCGCACCCAAATGTGAAAACTGCTTGATGACAGGCCTCACTGGAAAACCAGGCAGAGGGGTAGGGTGGGGTGAAACCAACCAGCCTTGTCGAGCTAGAGGAAGCCATATCCGACATCCTAAGTCTGAGATAACCACCCCACACCGACCTCGTATGAAGTAGTAAAGGATGCGAATAAATGAATGAATGAATGAATGTTTAACGATACCCCAGCACAAAAATACACATCGGCTAATGGGTGTCACCAATGAGAACAAAATATAAAGAACGTTACAATTTTGTTTTGAGCACACAGAACCATGCACATCTGTCATGGAGGACTGCAGAATTGAAGACGAGGTTGATGGTCTACCCATGTTGTAGTGCTATACATCCAGCAAGGGAAGACAATTCTGCATTAGAGGTTATGACTCAGGTTGTATAGCATATTGTTGTGCTAGCACAGTCAGTTCAATAAGACTTATAAGTTTTTTAATATTTATTTTAGTTTTACTTTTTAAGAGTTCATTTGATAACATTACAATGATAATAAAGTATTATTATTATATCCCTTTAGTTGTTTTATGTAAAAGAAACCCCCAAAAGACGACATACTTTCACGCACTTGAAATGTTTTTTTTTTAAAAGCATGTTGGCATGCTTCAATTGTGTTTTTAAATAAAGTGAGTTTGTGTGCTTTAACTGAGAATATTAAAAAATTCCAGAAAAATAATTCCTCTAGGTTGGTCGCCCTGTGAAAGCACTGATATTTATGGGTCATGGTTTGGTTGATAGATTACACATGGTGTTTTTAAAAACAAATGTTAACATTGTCACCTATGGGATTTTATTTGGTATAGTACAACCTAGAATGGTCTACCAAGAGCTGTAAAATTGTGGACAGTAAGCTATAGAATGGTGCACTGTATGCTGACAAGCACACTGAGCTCTGATACAGAATGATATGCTGGCCAGACTTGAGTGGGAGACAGCTTAATAAGATTTCCAGCGGGAGGTAATTGAGCTTTGAGCTAAGCGGTGTTAAACCCATATTCCAGGAGAAAAATCTAATAACGAAGAATTTCCGATTTGCAAAATGTTTAATTTTATGGGCCAGTGATAATCGGGGCACACTTAACGTAGTTTACAAGGCACACATTAAGAATATCTGTGGATTAAGACAAACACTCAAAACACTGTATCATGTGAATTAATTTCATATTTTGCAATATAAATATTAATACAGCTAGAATACTTTATCAGGAAAACCACCCCAAAAATAATGTTCAAGCTATATGCTGAACAGATATAAGATAACTGCATGAAAATGGCTAACATCACAGTAACCCCCTCCCCCCACCCCCAATTTATTAATACTTTTAACTTTATTATACTGCTAATTTTAATTGCTAACACTTGTAAACAATTTTTAAGTGAAAACATTTCTTTGAGGATGATCAACAGATGATTTAATGAAAAAAAAAAAAACAGGAAAGGAAATAAACTAAATAGTTTAATGACACCCAAGCAAATTAACAAACCTAGAACACATTAATTAATTAATATCAACTATTGGATGTCAAATACTTGGTAATTATGACATCCAGTTTTGACATTTGAGGAAAGCCACAGACAGGAAAGCACATACCACAGTCTTTGATATACCAGTTGTTGACATATATAGTAAAAGTGACATACTAGTATGCACAGACCGTAAAGGCTCTGTAAAATCTCTGTATATTCTGTCATTATATAGGTAATTGAAATGTTGGTCAAATTAATTTTTATTTCTACAATGAACAAGACTAACTAGTCTGAATTTATTTTCCTATAATGATACAATGTTTAGATGTGTTATACTCGAGATGACACTGTGTACACTGTGTGAGAAGAAATTTGTTTTGTTTAATGACACCACTAGAGCACATTGATTTATTAATCATCGGCTACTGGATGTCAAACATTTGGTAATTCTGACATGTAGTCATCAGAAAGAAAGAAATATTTTATTTAACGATGCACTCAACACATTTTATTTACGGTTATATGTAGTCATCAGAGAAAACCCATTACATTTTTCCTAATGCAGCAAGGGATCTTTTATATGCACTTTATCACAGACAGGAAAGCATATACCACAGCCTTTGACCAGTTGTTGTGCACAGGCTGGAATGAGAAAAAACCAATCAGTTGAAAGGCTGTGTGAGAAATGCAGTCAGCAATTGCCGAGACGACCAGTTATTCACCACAGATCCGTACACTACATCTCAGTCTAATGGACCAGAAAGTGACTGATCTGTCTTTGTCAAAGCATCTAAATATTGGCTCTAAATGTTCCGCTTCAGAGGTAAAATATTAACACTAATGAGCTGGTTAACACCACACAGCCTGCACATCAAGTTGAAAAGCACCAACACCGGACTTCTGCTTTATTTCACTTTCTAATCGTCTGTGGATGAAAAATGAGCAGAGGTTGTCAAGGGATGACTGTGGTTTCGCAGGGTAGCTATGAATTTTTACTCCAAACAAAAATCACTACATGTATGTTTGACAATTTATATTTTCGTGAAATAAATGTGTATTTTCCAATAATAGCTGTTATTGGAAGCATCAAATACAGTGCCACAACCATTAATGGCATTATTACCGAGTTAATGTTAAGCAAGGGGATTATCACTTTTTAGTTTCATGGAAAGTACTCTACTATTTTTTATCCGATTTGTGACTAACAAAATGTATTATTAATGCATAGTAAATTAAATAGGTAAGTAGAGAGAAAAATAACAGAATTAATATTTATAATATAGGCATTAAAATAATTATTTTTATTTTATATAATTAAAAAAAACAAAAACAAATAGTAATGTTGGGGTGGTTCCACCCTATAAGTTTCAGCCAGCAAGAACACTAAAAACATTTAACTTAAAATGCTGTACGCAAGCAAGTACACATGCACGCAAGCACACACACACCACACACATGCACACACGCACGCACACACATATAAACATACACAGACACACACACACAAACACACACACATAAAAACAAAACACACACACACACACACGTACGTCATGCACATATTCAAAACGAAATCCAGTGAAGAGTAAGAGCCTTCATCCCCAAATCTAACTCTAAATAAATAATGAAAAGCAAAGACCTGCCCCAGGGAAATGCCATTTGAAAGAAGAAGAAAACCCTCTGGAATTGGTCTGAAATCCGGTGATAAGGAAAGTCAAAAGGAACAGAGAATAGTCAATATTTTCCTACAAGCTGATGCTCATGACAGATACAGCTAAAAGAGCTGTGAAGGAAAACAACGCCAGATTTACTCAGCAAAGAAACAAGTGGTAAATACTAGTAGGCCTGAAGTGAGTCAGGGTTGGACAGCCATACACACCACTCAATAATACACAAAAGCTGTCTGTAGAAAACAAAATACATGAGAACAATCTTATACTCAAAGAATACAAGGGAACCTTATAGGGAATAAACTTACTTACTAACTAGACTGGTTGTTAAATATATAGTAAACTGAATCTAGCTTGTTTCTAACTGGAAAACAATATCCCATGACACAGCCTATATAGCCTATGCAGATATGTATAGGCAGTAGCAAGTTGGTTCTTAAATTTACTAAAATTACAATCAGCATAATACAACTAATGGCTAACAATTAAATATTGAATGGAAGTCCACCAAAAGACCTTCCTGTGATCAATATTTTATATATAAATATGCAAGTGACAAATATTTCATTGTCATTTGTATCTTATTTATGAACAAAGGTAGCATATAAATCATATACTAGTAACATGTGAAAAATTTTTATATTTGATACAAGATATACTGCTATGTATTAGCCGACTAAATACCTTGGATGAGTGATCAACCAGTACATAGAATCAACAAACATCTCTAAAAAAACTACTGTATAATATCAGGGTGTATGGAAACAAACACTGATGAAAACCCATTGGCCATTCCAGGCTTCAAAAGCTTACTGTTACATATTGTAATCAGTATTATATCCACCTCTGTATAAACCCATATTAAATTATACTGTATTTAAACAATAAAAACATCTTTATTTTTATTATTTTGGCAGTTTTCGACCACAGCCACTCATTTGGCACCGAATTTGTCATGTGACAAGAATGGTGATTATGTTTTTTGTGACCACTGCCTATCATCTGATATTTTGTTCTCAATCAAAGATTTAATTGGCCAGAACTGATTTTTAGCTGTCATTTGATTTTTTTTGCATCCGGAATAAAAGATTAGAAACTTATCATCTTGTTGGGGATATCACAGTTTATAACAACATCATCATTACAGTTACCATATATGCCTTGGGTGCTACATATTTACACTGCCTTTATAAAAATAAAAATACTTTAAAGTCAAGCGATGCTGTAAAGTGGTTGTTTAAAATGAGGATGATTAAAATACTTTTTTTAAAAACCAGAACATTTATTCCACATTACTGGATCACTTAAAAAAAAATCTTTATTCTTTTTTAGCTATGTTAAAATCTTTCTTAAAATAGTACATGTATTTGTACTTTGATCAGTTAACCAAAACGATTGCTCTTGATTCACTCTGTTGAATGATTGACTGACATTATCTCGATACATCTATATTTTCATGTCTGATTCAACTACATATGTACCTAAAAGTTGAGTCGGCTTAAACAGATCCGACAAACCATGACACATATATCCGAAATCATGTCTGTAAAACCAACGATTAGGGAGGACAACTCTCAAGATTCCCACACAACGTATAACCAATACGATCAAGTGAAATCTAATATTTTTTAAAAACCCATAGGGATACATAAAACATCAAGTATACAAAGGAATCTGTGGCCTAATTCACAAAGCTCTCTTAGGCTCTGTTAGACAACACAGCATCCTCTTTACAAGTCTTTTAGCAATGCAATGCGAGATTTCAAAGTTGCAAGAGTTTAGTGAATTAGGCCCTTGGTCTAATAAGGTCCACACACAGTACTAATTGTGAGCTGTAACAGTTAGATGACAACAATTCCCAAGCCATTATTATCCCAGCACCCAGACTGATACAGGGCCATTCCCAATATGACATCATACTATGGAAATCCTTGCTCTGTTAATGGTACATAAACGGAGCATTTTTTAGCATTGTCCGAAACGTGTGACAATCAGATCCGACAAATACTAGTAAATGTTACGGACATATGTATAGGTCTTCATTAAAAACCATTGTTCAAAATTATCCATTATTGCATGCATTTTACGGATGACAAATGGATGCGATAAACGGACCATTAACAGATATATATGTGTAACTAGATCCGTTATATGTGTCAAACAATTTATTCTTTGAGGTTGACTGTGGCACCAATAATCAGATGTCTTCAAAACTATTTTATTATGTCGATTGGTAGGAAGAACTGAAGCCTTGGGACATTTTTGCCCATTTACTACATAACAAAAATGTAAGGACTGGAAGTAGAAATGGCATTCAGTTACTATACTCTGATAACCATTATGTTGATTCCTCAAATAGAAAACCTTTTTAGGGAAAGCTATTTTCTTCAGCATTTGATTGGATTTATTTTTTGTTAAAGACTGCTCTAATTTAATAACTGAGACCACTGAAAAACTATTTCATTGAAGACATGATGGCACATTTAATATTCTAATTATTATCCATTTAATATTATATTTGTGATTTATTAGGTTCTAATGGTCTATATGTAGAAACACATTTATGTATGAATAAAAGAGCTCTTTAACCAGTGTTCTTGAGAAACAATGAAAGCTTAAAATGATACTGGAAGAAAAACAACAAGCTTCAGACCACAATTAATTACGCTATATGTTTCTATATAGCCTTAGCGGCTATAACATGTTTATTAATATCAGTAGGCCTATGGATTTTTGTATATACCTTTGCCTGCCTGGGGAAAACATACCCTGAAAAGGACAACCCTTTTTGTCCAGCTCTTTCTCCCGGATATTGGTTTAAACAAACACACCCACTAAACCTGGCCGGAGTACACCCATTTTACACAAAAAGCACTACTTTTGCATGGGCCAGAATTACCACAAACAAGTCTTCATTGACAACAATTAACACATGTTTACAAACTACATGCTCTCCCCTGTCAACTTCAGTCAAATAGTTGCCACTTCAAAGCTATCTTCTATGAAATAATCAGTCAAACAGCAGACTACTTGCACAGACAAATTTCCAGATTTTGGACAACCAAATGGAAAGATGACTGTAATCTGAGGCCAACATAATTATAGCCTGTGCATCGTGTGGGAATTTGTTGTATTTCATAGAACTTTATTTCAATAGACACAATGTACATCATTATAACAATTTTAACATCAATAAAATAACTGATTAAACAGCAAAATCATGGCTAGATTAATAAACAAACTGAAAAGTCTGTGTCTTGAGTCATTTGTATATTTATTACATACCTATTCAATCTTAATATAGTGATAAAGACATTTTCAAACCATGTGATAAATTTATCTTGTATCACACATATGTGCGATCTGAACTGGAACTTGTAAATGGGGAATTCCCTTTTTATTTTTACTGAAGTTAGCGCCTAAGATTTTTATTACTGACGTCATGTCTGATTTACAAATTACGTCACATTGTATTTGAAACATTACTCAAGATTGCCGCAGAGGATGATTCTTAACTTTAAACTAAATCTATGAAAGGAGGATTGATTAATAGATTTAAGAAAGTGTAGTTATGACATTAAATTAAAAACTGTATTTGTAAAAAATAAAAGAAGGTAATGCAACAGATACAGAACTTCACATACATTGTTTTCGACCGGCCTCAGTGGCGTCGTGGTTAGGCCATCGGTCAACAGGCTGGTAGGTACTGGTTTCGGATCCCAGTCGAAGGCATGGGATTTTTAATCCAGATACTGACTCCAAACCCTGAGTAAGTGCTCTGCAAGGCTCAACATTTCTTTCTTTCTTTTCGAAAACAATGTATGTGAAGTTCTGTAATGTATGTGTATGGCTTAAGTAGTAATATTGCATGAGTGTTTACAACACTAAGTAAATATGGATGGCTAAGTAGTTTATGCTATAACAGACAGAATATTAAACCCACTCTAAACCACTATAAACAAAATGTCTTAATTTTATCCCACTGATATATAACTGATTTTTAAAACATATAAATACCCTACCTAGAATGATAGGTCAGGTATGTTTTCCCAGGCTGATAAATGGAAAATGGAAAATAAACATCAAGAACTTAAATTAGAAAAGAGTGTACTCAATAATCTGACCATTAATGCATTTACGTCTGACAATTAAAACAGTTTTATTTCATTAGCCGCTTTACAAATGTTGCCATTTGATGAACGTTAAGAAATAAACCTTCATAATTTATTCATTTTCTTTCAGATGTAACGCTCTATTTTCCCTTTTTTCTTTTCTGACTGATTTAGCCAAAGAGCTAATTGAGCCCATCAGAGGCAATTCCGGCAACATGAGAAGTCAAGAATTCCAGACTGCACAGAGAACTGAGAAAATGCATCAAAACGCTAACCCCCTGAGTGTGAAAATTAGCCTCTATTGGAAAAGGACCCGTTTGATCCTGTGAGGAATGGATTCTCTACAAGTCGACACACACTTCAAAACAAACCATGCATTTCTCTGCCAGTTGGATACATTTGGAGCTGGTCGGAAACCATCTACCTTTCAATCTGATGGGAATGAAGATTTTTGTCAGGGCTTTCAAGGAGGTGATCTTGACAGCAATCAACAAAGAAAATAAAACACAATACTTCAACATGGGATATTTTCATCGCTCACAACAGCTGGCACGTTGCTGTCGTGTTTTGGGAAAATGTTTTGGCAGCTTCACCAATACACTGCTGCTTAGGTTTGGAAACAAAAATACTCTACAGACGCCTTTAAAAAAAACCCACCAATCAATTTAAAACCATAAGTTATTTATCTTGCATATTAATCATACAAGAAATAGTGTACATTTTTAAAGTAAGAATTTGTTTTTATTCAGAATATTCTATAAATATTTTATCATAAAAATATTTTTTGTAAATTGTTTATATATATATTTTCTTCTTTAAATTAGTGAAGTAACAAGCTGGTAAATAACCACTTTTCTAAATATCACTAATTAAGAAACAACTTTCACAAAAATATCCTTACTACCCACAAAAACCTACACACAAACAACATAATGTACCTATATTTTTAAATTTTCATACAGTTAAAAATTAAATGCACTAGTACAAATCAAAATGAATTTTTTCGGTTATATAATAACATAGAATAACTTCACTTTTTTCCTGTAATATTTCTCAAAAGTAAAATTGATCTTGTTGAAAATCAACACAGGATATGAGTTGGCAGATCTTCAGGAAATGAAATGGATCATATTTGATTAAAACCGTTTACACCAACCAACAACAAATCATATTAGCTGGTCCAAACAGAAATATTTTCATGCTGGTTCGTGTGTTTTCCTTCCATTCCGAGATGCAGAAACGAAAACCGATATGTTCTTTGACGCTCATCGTTTTTTGTTTGACATCAAGATATTGTGTCTTTGCAAACACGTAAGCAAACTCCATTAATTTTCTGATGTAATAAGTCTGCTAGCCCCAACATGAGACGAATGAAGCCGGAGATTTATGATTGATGCCGTCTCGCCTCTACTGACAATGTAATTGTGGCATCATCAATTGTCGAAAGCAGGCAATCAATGGTAGGCACTGACCGTAGTGCCTGACTTCCTCAGATAGATCATCATTTGCATCATAACTGTATCTGACAGATCACGTTCAACATAATAGGTTCAACAACATAGCCATTTGCTTTAATTTATTGTAGTCAGATGGGAGAATTCTTAACAACGAAGGCTAGTAATTTTTCCAAAACATTTTTAAAATGTTCTATATTAATACCGGTATTGGATTAAATTTGATACAAAAATGAAACATTTTTTTAAATGTCACGGTGATGTCAGAATCTAATGAATTAGTTTGCATCAAAATAAGTGAAATTTTTTTCATTTTTTTTTTTTTAAATACCACAAATGCATAACGCTGAAGCAAAAACATTTTTTGTTAATTAGGACATCAGAAACATATATGGGGTGATGATGAGATGAACAGTATTTCTTTTGGTTGGAGATGTCTACTTGCATGGACCATGCTCCATGATTGCTATGAAGTGGGTTCAATTCAGGGTGCTGGTACGTGGCCTTAAACCCAACCCCTGCAATTAAGAAAATGCCCACGGCAAAAAACATGCCATGGAAACAAATTGAATATATACCGGGGTAGTCCATAGCAAAAAAAAGTGCCACTGAGAGTTAAACCCCCCACAGCAATCTCCACGGCATTGCCCATTTCCGTGGGCAATTGCAGGGGTTGTAAACCTCCCCACTCAGCCTAGTGGTACACTAAAACAAAGTTTTTCATGCTGGAAAAAATATATAGTTTCTGCCAGTTTTTAAATAAAGAGAATATTCCTTTGGTAATTATTTTTAAAATAGATAATTTAAACAAAATTTTATCAGCCAAGACTAAAAATTGAATCCTATTTGGATAAAAATTAGCAAATGACTAATTTAACAATGGGCAAAGTGAGCCCTGAGATCATAGTGGGATACAAAAATTCTGCACTGCCTGAGATGGGACATGAACTCAGTGCCAGCCTTCAACCTGATGACAAGTCCACTTGGACACTGAGGCTGGTCAAATATCTGTCAATTAATATAAATACACCTAACAACATTTTCTATGAAAAATTACTCCTATATATAAACTGAAATATCAGCAATTTTTCTGATTTGTATATCCTTTTTCTTATAAAGTGTCTACAGATCACATTTACAGTCAAGTTTCAACATATGTTAATACTGTATTAATATATACGCTACTGATCCTAATAAGAATGATTTATGAAATTCATTCACACTCCCCCCCTCCCCCCCAACTATATCATCTATTTTAAATTTGTAAACAGAAAAGCAACCCTCTACGACAGGAACACAATCATTAATTTGTCAGAATCATTTCTCAAGGCTATATTGTATTCTGTTTCAAAACATGCAATATTTTCTTTCAATTAACTGATTTTCAAAAGAAATATTTGTTCTCTTTTGTAACTACTATAAAACTCCATAAAATGCATTTATTAATAATAAATCTGCATTTCTTTATACAATGGCAAATGAACTGCAATAATTTTCAGAAGTGAAAAGAAAAGTACACTTAAATTTTATTTTATACCTTTCATGCAAACTGAATCCATTGTAAATTTAGTTATAACTATTTGTTGTAATCAATCTCACTTGTCAAAATGCTGATTGTGTGCATGTCAAAAATGTTGTAACAGCAGCTGGGGAAACCTTTTATCTTGTGTGGGGTTTTTTATAGCATGAAACTGAGCAGTTTGGCAAAACAAGGATCCCCTCCACCAAAGAGCTGTTTGTAGACGTAGACGAGGCTGGTGAGAAGCGAGATCCCACCACTGTGATGGGGGGAGTGAAAATAACAGGTGTGAGGAGATGCGAGCACTGTGTCTCAGCCCAAATATCGCCGCCTCCACGAAAACAATGTGCCAATCACGGAGACATCAAACCCATGGTCACAGATTCAAACAATGATAATGACTTTCAACATTTCCCTAAATGCAGTAAGCTAGAGCTTGCATCTTTTTACACTGACTACTACATCAAACAGTTTTTAACAACACTCAGTACTTGCAGACACAACAACATGAAACTCGGGATCATGCCGTTTCCAGCAATAATTAACACTAATAACACTGTTGTAAAGCAATGAATACAATGAGATTTTTGTTTACTCTGATGCAACGGATAATTTGAAAGTTTCTTTTGTTTAATGACATCATCAGAGCACATTGATTTATTAATCATTGTCTATTGGATGTCAAACATTTGGTAATTTTGACAGTCTTAGAGAGGAAACCCACTATAATTTTTCCATTAGTAGCAAGGGATCTTTTATATGCAACACAGACAGGATGACACATACCACAGCCTTTGATATATCAGGCCATGTGGTGCACTGGCTCACCGACCAACAGATAATGCATAAATCTGACATGCACTGGTGCTATTTAATTTAGTGGATTTGCCTGTAGTACCTATTAAAATATATCAGATCTAGCAAATTAATGCTAGTTGTATGAGGCTTGAACATGCTATCTGGCCATAGAGTTAAGACCGAGAGTTACAGACCTATAAACATGTGTGATGAGAGATCTGTGCCAATAGTTCACTGGTCCAGTGTCAATGGGAGGTATGTTGTTGACACAACTCATATAGGGCTGTTCTTTCCTCAACAATATTTGTTTCATTATGGTGGAGTAAACCACACACCGTGACAATAGTCGAAAAGTATTGATTCGTGTTCTCCGAAATGATGCATTCATTTGCTCATGTCTAGACTAATATTTGTGAATTTGGCAGCTATATTCCATTCCAAGATGATTCTAATGAATGCATCATCTTGACCCGCACCTCATGTTGCGACAAGCACGGACATTAATTGAATATCCTGACTGTATAATTGCATTTACCATGATGGCCAGGGTTTCTCTTGGGGCAGCCAGTGGAGACACACCATTAATGCATCCTGTAGGGGAAGTACAAGTTCCATTGACTGACCATTGTTACAGTCCAAAGTTTGTTAAGCATTTAATATGCTACAAGTATGAATGCTTTTAGGCACATGCACTTAAAAGTGTGTGTAACATTTATTCCTGAAGGAATTCCATTTCGTGACTGATCAAAAGCAAGATTATTTTTGGCTGATGGACTGTAGTGACAATATGAGAGCACACACACATCGCTGTCAATTAGCGGACTCTGTGGATAAGCCAACCCCTTAGCTTGCCCCTCAATATCTGCAGGGTTTCTGCCAAAAATAAATGTTTGGGTATATGGTACTAAGGAATTGAATATTTACATTGTGTATGCTGAATGCAACCACATTCGACAGGGGGTATGGGCCTCCCCCAGAAAGAAAATGGGTTAAGTTTACGGTTAGGGTTAAGAAATGATAAAGAATAATTAATTTGGTCAAAAGGTCAACTTAAAAAAATAAAATCTTCAAAACAAGTTGGGTATGGTGCCATATCCATTTTACCCTCTGGCAGAAACCTTGATCTGGTATATAAAGGTTGGTATATGATGTATAAGCCGACTCAACTTTTATGTAGTTAAACTGGACCAAAATGTTGAACCGGACAAAAATATAAATATAATCAAGATAATGTCAGTCTCTTGCAACAGTCAATCGAAAGCAATGGTTTTGATGAACCATCAAAGCACATATACTATTTTAATAAAAAATAGCTGGATAAGAATAAAGGTTTTTAAATACTAATAATAATCTCCTAATGTGTATAGTATTGTTCTGTTGTTTTATTTCTCGACTGAATTGATTGCATGGACATTGCTAGCTGATAAATGTAGTTTTACTTTTATAAAGATGGTGTACATATTATTTAACATCCATGATAGATAAATGCAACGATGAACACTATCTCCTCTGTTTTTTTTTTTTATAAAAGGTGATAAAATGTAGCTTCTAACCATTTATTAGGAATTGCAGAAATAATCAATGACGATAAGTAAAAATAATCAGTTCTAACCAATTAAATCTGCAATTGAAGGACAAATTATTAGCGGCCATAAAAAGACTTACCGTATTTTCCGGCTTATTACATGCACTGGTGTATAAACCGCACCCCTTGTTTTTAGACCAAGTTCCGACCTTTGTAGTAGATCTACTCACTCGATTGCAAAACACGTGTTTCTCTGTAACCTAACTAGCGTGCTGTGTGCAAAAATGACATATTCAAACGAGGTCGGGTCAAGCTGGAGTGGTAGTGAACCGAAACTAAGCACACTCCAATCGATCATTTACAGTTTCGACATTGTTTTATAACTTTTAAACGACAGCCTTTAAAATATACATATATATATATATATATATATATATTTTTGCTGAAAATTATATATGTATAATTACATGTAATATAACGAAATACATTACAACGTTATGCTCTGTATAAATTAGCGGGCTAATTAGATTGGAAATGTCAACATTTAATAAAAACATTTCAGGTACTCCGATTATGTGATTTTAATTCGCAAGCTTCGTACTAAACTTAAATTTTGATATATTAATTAAATACATTACAAACAGGTTAGAAACAGTGGCGTTAAAGATAGCAAGAAACTTTTGATGTCCTTGTTAAGGTCCGGCTTTTGCAATTGGCCATAAATGGCCATGACATTGTAATTGTATCACGTGACATTGTTTAGTCTGCCACTGGCTTTTTATCTGCAGTATCGAACATGCAAGTTGGGTGTGTTTACTACAAAGTATAACAACACTATTTTGTATAATATGAAGAAAGTTACTTCATTTTAGAACATCCTACAAACACATCTGATGCACTACTAACAATAAATGTTACAGAAATCAAACTAAGAAAGTTCTGTGGAGAGTCCATTTTTGAAACTGTAAGTATAACAATACACAAGTGATGTAGTTTCTAGCCTGACTAGACTATTAATAAAGAGCCATTCCATCGTAATACTTAAGTCCCAGTCATTTGGTATGCTATATTATTATTATGAGAATGAAAAAAAAAAAAAGTTCTGGTTTATATGCACAGCGGTTACCGTAAAATTCATAAATAAACCACACCGTTTTATAAACCGCACCTTGCAATTCACAGTAAAAAAGTAGCAGTTTATATGCCGAAAAATACGGTAATAACCATTTTGATCATATGAGAAATTTGGCTCCAAATACTAGTATTACTAATAAGTGGCTTTAGCCAGAAATTGTTGACACAATAAAAATAAAAAGCATTTGTTTTGATTTCTCAAATAAAATATAACTTGTATTGTGTGTATCAAACAAATAAATGGTTACTGGTATGGGACTTAATAGAGATTGTCAAAAATACTGGTTAAATAATGCAACGATAAGGTTTTGAAACCTAGAATAACCGATGAGTTTTCTTTAGTATCGCATTTCCGTACACACCAATATTTTCTTGTATTTTCTTAGATATTTTTTGTTAACTCTGTGTATTGGCTGACCCCTGTTCTTACAATGGCATTAAGAGACTTGAAAAGTCAGCTAATACACAGTGATATTCAGTACCCTCAACAATTAGAATAATGATCTATTCCACAACTCAAAACTCCAATGAGATTCGAGAAGTGTAATTTTTGCATTGTACAGGTATATGCACCTTCTAACAACAATAAACTAGTACCATATTTGTATATGGTCTAATCCACATCTAAAATCTCTGAAGAGAAGTGTAATTTGTGTGCTGTAAATCAGGAAATGTTAGAAAACATAAAATATTTAGTGAACTTAGCAAGCCTATACAAGACGCTAATATTTCATGATGCTAACTGTAAAGATATGTACTCAGTAGACTATTCCAAAAAACCTTTGTGTAATCATTTTGTTGTTGATTAACACACAACAATTAATGGTTACATTATTATTAAGTTATTCATTAAACCAAATGGACAGCAAACAACAGTTAGCATGCATATTACTGCAATTTTCTATTAAAGTTAAGTTGTCTGTGAGCTAAATATTGTCAAAATACATCAAAAGTATTATTTCAGCTTTAAAAAAACCTTTTAAAAAATAAAAATGTTTGGTGTCTTGATGTAATGACCTCGCAAAAATGTAATTTATTTTGATTTCCCTAAATTTTAAGAACGCTAATATGTTATGATTTACAGTATGCACCATCTCACCACCAACCGTAAACTACGCCATAACGCACTATGTGTGCTTTTATTACAAGTAAATTTAATTACATTACAAACTAATTCCACTCCACTCCACATTCTTAACTGTAGTTTAGCCAGGCAGTTACTGTAATTGTTAATGATCGTTCCCTTGGATGTACTTCAGAATTCCAAGAGAGTTTTAGATTCTGTCTAATTTAAAAGATGCAGGGCAGAGTAAAATGAATATTATTAGCTCTCAGGTTTCCATCTTTTAAGCAGATGTTATTAAATTATTAAGTTCAAATTTTGTTCATGGGTTAATGAAATTAATCATTTCTGCATAATTATTTTGCATGCCGACACATGTGAATATTTTCAGAATTCATAATGAGTGACAATAACACAGTAGCTCAATTGTCTTGCATCCAAGTAATGTTAAAAGCATACTGATTACTTACAATGTAATCATTGACTATTAGATGTCAAACTGTTTTTAATTTTGAAACATTTTTCTATGATCAGCAAGGGATCTTTTATATATACTTTCACACAGACTGCATATGCCATGGCCTTTGATATACCAGATGTGGGGCACAGTTTGGGCTGGAACACCCCATCCCCTCACCACGGCCTTTGATATACCAATTGTGGGGTGCCATTTGTGACAGGAAAAAACCAACAATCAGAGAATGTGTCCACCAAGAAGGTTCGATCCTCGTACCCAAGCACCTCAGGTAAGCGCTCTACCGACTTGAGCCAGATCCAGCCCATGCATCTCATTAAGGTAAAAGCACACTTCCATGGGCAGGTAACTTACCATTGCCATCCAAAACGGATGTTAAATCGACCGATGCCACATGGCTTCTCTTTATTATGAAGTAGCAACAAGGGACCTTTTATATGTTGACATGATAGCTCATAACACAAAGGTGAGTGATATCACCAGTTTACTGCAATACAAAAGTTCCAACATGGCATAAAAAAATTCAATAGTAATTTTGCATAAAATGTTTCCAGCAGTCATGTGATCGAAAGTAGTTGAAATGATCTGCCACCTACTATATGCCCAGTCTGTGCTTGCCGACAGTAAACTAGTTTTCTTACACACCCGTTGGTGAGAACATCATTCGTTATTTTTGATAACACATACTTCTTTATACATATACATGTTTTAACAATTTCAAGACATACGACTGGCTGCTCCTAGGTGATGACCAGTTCATCAATGCCATACATCCAATGAAAAAACAGTATGATCGAAATTGAGTACACTGCAACTTAATAGTCTGTGATACGTAAGTGCAAGGGCTGTAAATAACTTTTAGTTAAACAAGCTATTAAAATTTGCTTAACACCTAGTTTTTGAGGATATGTAAGAAATAGAATAATACATTCATGTCCGTTAGATACCATTTATCTTACAACTCATTGTTTAAAAACATATCAAACTCACTTTCGCTCTTTGTTTCTATTTCTAGTACTCTTCTTCCTTGTCTCCAGAATATTTCCTCTTCAGTTATGTAAGGCTTTTGCATTGCTAATATCCTGTTTTACAGTATCATGTTAAGCCTATCTGTTTCATCTTAATATTGAATACTATGTATGTGTGCATACGGCTTGCGCCGTTTGTGTTCCCTTTTGTCTATCTTTGGCTTCATCCCTGTTACTCCACACGTCCATGTCTGTCTGTCTGTCTCCCCTCCCCCGCTCTCTCTCTCTCTCTCTCTCACTCTCACACACATGCACACGCACATGCATATGTATACACATATTGTTTAACAAGTGCTTTATATGCGAGTGTATAGCTTTAATTATGTATCGTTTATGTATATACAATAATACCATGTACAGCAATGATTCAAGGCCCCAACCTTGACCTTGCTTATGTTTCCGGGGACAATAATAAAAAAAATTAAAAAATTATTCACTTTCGCTTGTTATATACATTTTAAAACAACTTGTGAGATAAATGGTATCTTTAACATCCACTCATGTATTATTCTCTAGATATTAAGTAATTGCTATGACATGATCAATATCTTTCACTGGCGTGTAATAAAACATGTTATTTTGTTATTTCATTTATTTAAGCATGGTAATTGGATGTGGTATATACGGCAAGTCTGTTTTTTTTATAAGGTCATATATATGGGTTGTTTTTTAACACAATATTTATTAATGTTTGTATTAACATTGGAGACTGACCAACAAGCAATGCCTATATTATGGTCTCTCCCTACATTTTACAATTATAAAGTGTCAAAGCAATTGTTTGCAAAATTCTACAAACTGTTTAATCATTTTGAACATCTCAACATTTTCTTGATCGTTGAAATTTGAGTTTTTAAGTAAAATGGTTTTGTAGTTTAGATTGGAATAGGCAGATAAAAACTGTCTACATTGTCTGTCATAGACATTGGAGTAAGAAATGTTCAGAATTCTCAATAGGATGGCCACAGGCAAAGACTGAGATAAAATGTGTAAATTTATGTCCATTAAGGTCACTAATACTTCAGATATTTCAGATCACCTCTCACAGGTGTAGAAATACATGTATGGTGGAATTTTAACTTTATTTCATTTAAATATTTTTTAAAGCAACTTATGGATAAAGAATTTCTAGTATTGATTTAACTCATGAAGGGAAGAAGGAATCAGAAAATAATTTCGTTCAACAAGATAGCTGATGTGTGTGCCCAGAACAGCGTGCTTAAACATTAATTGGATATAAGCACGAAAATAAGTTGCAGAAGACGATACTAGTAGGAAAATGTAGCAGGTTTCCTCTCTAAGACTACAGGTAAATATCAGGGGTGGGAATTGGTGAACTGTAAAAAAGAGGAAATCTAGAGGGGTCCCGGAAATTCTTGAAATCCTAGGTTAAAATCTATGCCATTGACACATTTTGGAGAAAAGGACAATTAAAATCCGAGGAAGCGCAATGTTCCATGAGAAGAAAACAGCTGATCCAAGGAGAATTCCAACCCCTGAGATATATATGTCAGAATTACCAAATGTTTGACATCCAATAGCCAGTGATTATTAAATTAATGTGCTCTAGTGGTGTTGTTAAAGAAACCAAACTTTAACTTTACAAGTAATTAAATTATTCATTAGTTAACAGAAATTAAACAGATTCATCCAGGCATGTTAATTCCTGCTTCCCCACTTCTTTGACCCTCAAATAAAACATTCAGTAGTCACAGTAACTGGTATTCACCTTCTTCAGAGACATCATTTTTGCATTTACCTTAGTTTGACACCTAATAGCCAATGTATAAATGTTCATGCTGGGGTGTTGTTAAACATTCATTCATTCATTCATCGTCTTCAGAAAGAACTAGCCAAGTCACATGGCCTAATCTGTTACTGGTCAATTCGTACGATGGTAATTTTGTACCATTGCAAAAAGCCAACTAAATCGTCACAATAACAAAAAATCGTCTTGAATGATATTTTAATTGTGTTTTAAATGATAGTATCTCTTGCTTCTTGGTCTATATATTTATAGCATTATCCTCATTTTATGCACAATAACAATGTATTATCCCCTCATATTCATTTAACCCACCCCCTCTTCCCTTAAAGTCACACTGATGGTGATGTAACCACTTCCCCACTAGACACTGATGATCAGATGACACTTCCGCATGCCTAACTTTGTGGATTAAATAAAATTAAACTAACACGGAGCTAAAATGTTTCAGATTCAGTGGACTAATGCAGTTTGAGAGAGGCAATTGAAAGAACTTGAATCAAACCAGCTTCACTTGTCTTCATTAAGCTGGGCTGACTCATGTACGCCAAGTATTTGATTAACAACACCTTTGTCATGTTGCTGAGTGTTTGCAAAATAAACAATTAACAAGCTCTCCATCGAATTAACAATCATGTAATTCTTCTTTCTTTCATCAGCATAACCAATCTTCTTATGAAACATGACAGGATCTTGCAAGTTAAAAACTACCAATATATTTCTCCATGTTAAACTACGTCCCTTTGATCTAGATTGCAGGCCATGTCAAGTATTACTGGACCATCAATTTTAGAGGTTTAAAAACAGGAAGAGTAAAATTGTTACTTTTCAGTTAATCTAATCAATGAAAAATCATGTTAACACAATTCATTATGAAATTTATGGAGTAAAAAGTGACGTATGAATATATGGCATGAGATTTCTTTTTAAATATGGGTATGACATCATTTTGCATATGCCCACATAATAACATACTATAGTGCATGGCATTTTATTTTTCAGTGTAAAACTGCTATAAAATGTTTTTGTTGGATAATTATGAATGCATCCGTTAATTTTGGAATATCGCCTTAGTACTTTTACTTACATGTTAATAAAACATAGTCCCATGACCCGATTAATTTGCAATTTAATCTTCAGTGTTGTTAACTATATCTGTTTACATTGCATGATAATTACAAATAATGCCAACTCCTTAAAAGGTTTGGGTGGTGGAATATCCCCCACTGGATAAGTTGGCGGGTTTTTTTTTTTTTTTTTTTAAAATCCTAATGAACTTTAAAGTTATATTTAATTTTAACAGGTACACTTAATCCTCATCATATCTGATAGATACAGTATTGGCAAATTATAAATATCTCACTTGGTTTACACATACTGATGTGACATCTTCCAACATGATGTTTGTTTAAATATTAATATTTGATCAGATGAGAGAACATTTACATCTTCAAGGACATGCTAAAATAGATTGATCCCCAATCAAGTAGTTCAACACTCGTCACATTTCATCATTTATACATCTTGGATTCTTGGATAGATGGACAGAAGAATGGATAAATTGATGGATGGATGGGTTGGTTTTGTATATTTGTATATAGGGATATATTGATGGGTGAATGGGTTGGTTTTGGATATTTTTATATATGAATATATTGATGGGTGAATTGGGTTGGTTTAGGATATTTTTATATATGGATATATTGATGGGTGAATGGGTTGGTTTTGGATATTTTTATATATGGATATATTGATGGGTGAATGGGTTGGTTTTGGAGATTTTTATATATGGATAAACAGGCATCGAAATAAGCATTGTGTTTGGTAACCCATTTACAGGTTACCACAAAATATAGCCTGGTAACCTATAGGTTACCACAACTACATGAAAGTTAGAACTGATTTTCTGTTCCTACTACTACTTTTAAGGCTAAAATGCGGACGTTCTAAAATTGTATCGGTGCGCGCGAACATTGGTACGAGAAACGAAAGAAATGTTTATTTAGCGACGCAGTACGAGAAACGAACTCCGGAAGTAAATTTATCTAGTGGGCACTGCTTAAACGCGGAATGACTATAATTGCTTGCAATTGCACAAGTGCGCGCGACCATCGGTGCAATTTCATACGAGAAGATGAAACGCGGAAGTCCGGAATGCATAGCCTGGTATACGTTCAGAAACGAAACTACCGTTACGTTGAAATTTTTGTCGAGAACGAAACACCGTTCTCGACTTTTCTTACATGTGGTAACCTCCCGGTAACCTGAACGACCGTTCTCGACTTATTTCGATGCCTGGATATATTGATAGGTGGATGGGTTGGTTTGGGATGAGTTGGGTTTGTTTTGGATATTTTTATATATGGATGGGTGGATGGGTTTGTTTTGGATGAGTTGGGTTGGTTTTGGATATTTGGATATATGGATATATGGATGGGTGGATGGGTTGGTTTTGGATGAATTGGGGTGGTTTTGGATATTTGGATATATGAATGGGTGGATGGGTTGGTTTTGGATATATGGATATATGGATGAGTGGATGGATGGAAGGAAGGAAAGATTATGTGACTATATTTATTACGAAAACAAGAATTACAGAATTAACCAACTTAAAAGATTGTTCAATTAATTAACCACTAATATTAATAGCAGCAATGTCTGAAGGTAGCAGATATTTATTTCAACAATTGAAATACCGATCAAAGGCTATTCTATACTGAATTGAATTCTGAGCTGATTGTTGATTAGCATATTAAGGAGACTCCAGGCAGTAACGGGAAGGACTATCAGTTTCACCAGCAGTCTCCTCGTAATGCAGTTACGTTGGGGAGGTTAAATCAAACCCACCTCAATTACTGCACCAAGATTGTCATCATCTGCTCGTTAGGGCCAGATAGGATAACTTGTAACCCTGCAGGCCCAAAACACCAAGTTAATCAAAGAATATCTCGTATGCAAAATTCAATAAGATTCTCGAGCCATTCACACCGACACAGATCCTGTACACAGATTCCATCTTTGTAACTTAATAAAGAAGTCTGCACATACATCAAATCTAATGCAGCCGATTTCCTCATGTGCTGCTTATTGTGCATGTGTACAAAACATCCAAAATATGCCACAATACAAGAACCAGAACAGTTACTTTGTTAAACGACCACCTGAATCAAACAGTCACCTGTGTAATACAACCACTTATATAAGACAAATAATATAGAATGTAATGAGTGTTTAATGACTTCCCAACATAGTTAAAGTTTGTTTATTTTGTTTAATGACACCACTAGAGAACATTAATTTATTAATCATGGGCTACTGGATGTCAAACATTTGGTAATTTTGACAGAGCCTTAGAGAGAAAACCCGCTATATTTTTCCATTAGTAGCAAGGGATCTTTTATATGCACCATCTCATAGACAGCATAGCACATACCACAGCCTTTGATATACCAGTTGTGGTGCACTGGCTGGAATGAGAAATAGCCCACTGACAGGGATCGATCCCAAACCGACTGCACATCAAGGGAGTGTTTTACCAATGGGCTACGTCCCACCCCTCCCAGCATAGAGAAAACCTAAGCACATGGGAGTGAAACCCAGCCATAGACTGTTAGCATTTTCAGAGTTATCTTTGTTACATAATTACTTCCTCCAAGTATGACTTATTTCCAGTAAGCACACCAGCTGGTAAATATAAAATGAAGAAAGACCAATTTAGGCCAATAAGTTCAGTTATGAAACATGACCTTGTGGTATTTTTGAGGGCAAGAGGACTAAGCCTACCAGTTCAAGAAAGTCAGTATACGACCGAGCTGTGGGGGCTCAGTTCTTAAACTACCACTCAAAGACAAAGAACATAATGTTCATGATGGTCCTGGCATCAATGTAGTCTAGCCATTCTATGTCAATGTAGTCTAGCCATTCTACATCAGTGTAGTCTAACCATTCTACATCAGTGTAGTCTAGCCATTCTACATCAGTGTAGTCTAGCTATTCTACATCAGTGTAGTCTAGCCATTCTATGACAATGTAGTCAGCCATTCTACATCAGTGTAGTCTAGCCATTCTACATCAATGTAGTCTAGCCATTCTATGACAGTGTAGTCTAGCCATTCTACATCAATGTAGTCTAGCAATTTTACGTCAGTGTAGTCTAGCCATTCTACGACTGTAGTCTAGCCATTCTACAACTGTAGTCTAGCCAATCTATGACTGTAGTCTAGCCATTCTATGACTGTAGTCTAGCCATTCTACTTCAATATAGTCTAGCCAATCGACATCAATGTAGTCTAGCCATTCTACAACAATGTAGTCTAACCATTCTACAACAATGTAGTCTAGCCATTCTACATCAGTGTAGTCTAGCCATTCTACGACGATGTAGTTAGCCATTCTACATCAATGTAGTCTAGCCATTCTACATCAATGCAGTCTAGCCATTCTACATCAATGCAGTCTAGCCATTCTACATCAATGCAGTCTAGCCATTCTACATCAATGCAGTCTAGCCATTCTACATTAATGCAGTCTAGCCATTCTACGACAATGTAGTCTAGCCATTCTATATCAGTGTAGTCTAGCCATTCTATAATGTAGTCTAGCCATTCTACATCAGTGTAGTCTAGCCATTGTACGACAATGTAGTCTAGCCATTCTACATCAATGTAGTCTAGCCATTCTACATCAGTGCAGTCTAGCCATTCTACATCAGTGCAGTCTAACCATTCTACATCAGTGCAGTCTAGCCATTCTACATCAATGTAGTCTAGCCATTCCACATCAATGTAGTCTAGCCATTCCACATCAATGTAGTCAAGCCATTCCACATCAATGTAGTCTAGCCATTCTACATCAATGTAGTCAGCCATTCTACATCAATGTAGTCAAGCCATTCCAGTGTCCACAGACTTGAAATAAAAATAAAGGAGATAAAGCCATAGGCGTGGGGGGGGGGGGGGGGGGGGGGTGAGTTTGAGAGACGGAGGATGTCCCCACCTTCGGTCTGTCGAAATTTTTGAAAAAAAAACAATGTGACCTGAGATGCATTCTGACAGCATCTAGAGTAAACATTTCTAGGTTTGCCCTGAAGAAATCTATCCACAATCTATAAGATTTTAACAAGATATTGTATTAAATTATAACATAACCTACTATAAGTCAGATATTTAATAGCTGTTTTATTTTAATGAATGGCCTCCACCTGTACCCCTAATAGATCCTCCCCTACATGTACTTATTAACACCTATATGATACACAGTACATTATATTATTACCTTTTAACACAGAACCAGGCAATGTATCCAATGTGAATTACAACATAGTATATAATGATAATTATCTTGTTTTCCTATGTGACTACTCAATATTTACACTATTTATTGAAAGCCTAGTAATATGATGCTACATGAAAATCTGCAATGAATTAGAAATGGACTAATGTAAAGCTAATTGTAAAATTGGAAGAAAAATAAATGGTGTTATATTTGCACTTGCTGGTGTAGTCTAATAATTGGTTCACTAATATTAATAATGTAACTAAAACTATAATCCTACACAAGGCTAAAGATATAGCTGGCATGGGCAAGGACACTAATCTTGAAGGCTGTTATCACAATTTGAAAGTATATTAGTTACTTGAATACAACTACACACCATTATTGTAAGGTAATAAGCCAATAAAAATGCAGACAATCTCCTTTTTTCCAAAGAAGGAGATTTGTCCAAAAAAAGGAGGAAATAAAGGAGATCTAGCAGAATCATGAAATAAAGGAGATTCTTTGAAATAAAGGAGATGTGGACACATTGCATTCTATATCAGTGTAGTCTAGCCGTTATACGTCAGTGTAGTCTAGCCGTTATACGTCAGTGTAGTCTAGCCGTTCTACGTCAGTGTAGTCTAGCCATTCTACGTCAGTGTAGTCTAGCCATTCTACGACAGTGTAGTCTAGCCATTCTGTCAGTGTAGTCTAGCCATTCTATGGTCTCACTACACAGATGTCATCTGCCATTGAAACCCATGTTAAACTGCCCAACTTCAAGTGAAGATTGCCCATAGAACGGGTTCTTGTTGGCACTAACAACATACACCATTGCGAACATACATTATATAAGCATTTATATTCATTCCAAAATTGTGAACATTTCCGTCTCAGTTTTTTGCTATATGACCGCATCCGGCTGTAGTACCGGTCCGAACAGGTGGTTCATAAACCGATTCACTCCGGCTGTCACTTGCACTATATACCCATGTCCCAAAAGGTTGATGCACAATATTACAAAATAACATGGGCAAAATACAGCCAGAAGGCTTACCATTAAACATACATATTGTTTTAATTCTTCACCATTTCCTAGAAGTGAATATGTGAACCATAACATGTGCCACAATTAGGAACTATAGTGGACCGTGATGAATGAACTCTTACCCGGAAGTCATCTGTGTAGTGAGACCTATGACAGTGTAGTCTAGCCATTCTGTCAGTGTAGTCTAGCCATTCTGTCAGTGTAGTCTAGCCATTCTATGACAGTGTAGTCTAGCCATTCTATGACAGTGTAGTCTAGCCATTCTGTCAGTGTAGTCTAGCCATTCTATGACAGTGTAGTCTAGCCATTCTGTCAGTGTAGTCTAGCCATCTACGTCAGTGTAGTCTAGCCATTCTATGACCGTGTAGTCTAGCCATTCTATGTCAGTGTAGTCTAGCCATTCTATATCAGTGTAGTCTAACCATACATCAATGTAGTCTAACCATTCTACGTCAGTGTAGTCTAACCATTCTACTTCAGTGTAGTCTAGCTATTCTACATCAATCAATCTAGTCTAACCATTCTACATCAGTGTAGTCTAGCCATTCTATGTCAGTGTAGTCTAGCCATTCTATGTCAGTGTAGTCTAGCCATTCTATGCAATATTTTACTTGACCCTAAACAAATTGCAATAAAAGCAAACACTTTATTTCTAATGAGGTTGCTTTTCAGCATATTAAAAGTACGGAAAAGTGTAAGCAGTTTTGTTTATTGTCACAGAAAAACTTACATTTTACAAATTCATAAATTATTAGCAAGATGTATAATAAAAATATTATTAAATAATGTTGACAATATGGAATTTCATTGTATAATTTGCGATGTGGTAAAAATCTCTATTGGACCCCATGGCTTCTCATCAAATATGGATTTCCTCCACAAAGTGAACTCATACAATAAAATTCCATATTGTAAACAACATTGTTTGATAACCTTCTATTATTTACCCTTGTAATCAAAATATATCAGCATACTGGTAACGCTGTGTAACTCTAGTAACTGTCCCTCATTCCAAAGTCTGCCCCCCCCCCCCCTTCTCAAGTTACATACTACTCTGTGTATGGTTCCGTAGTTAATTTCAACTTATTCCATTGGGGAGGGCATGTAAGGTTATTGCATGCATTACAGAATGTTTTGTTCATACAATGATGAATGTAAAAGAAATAACAGACAATTCTTATGATTAAATTTCAAACATACTTACTAATAACAACACTAAAAATTCTTATTTTATTTTGAATGATTGTTTTTGGTTCTTAAACAGTAGCATTCAATAAGACAAAGTACCAATGTAAAATGACATCACCAGACATGAAGTTCCTGGACAATGTAATTTTTACTTTCATCGAGAAACGAACAAACTCGTATTGCCACAGCTGGTCCAATGAGATGACATTAAATTGTAATCAATGTAACAGAAATTTAATTATACTTGCACCAACCAAAAAGTAATTGTGGTCAATTCTAAAATGGTGTCGAATAAAGTCAGCTGATTCAATAACCAAAATTTCTCAAAGAGCAATGACGTTCATTTAAAGAATATGGTATGCTGGTAATACATCACAGTGATGCTATATACACGTAGACATTTTTTTTTTTTTGAAAAGATTTGTCAATGTCAATTGGGCTGGACGTAGCCCAGTGGTAAAGCTCTCGCTTAATGTGTGGTCGGTTTAGGATCGATCCCTGTTGGTGGGCCCATTGGGCTATTTCTCATTCCAGCCAGTGCACCACAATTGATATGTCAAAGGCCATGGCATGTGCTATCCTGTCTGTGGGATGGTGCATATAAAAGATCCCTTGCTACTAATGGAAAATATGTAGCGGGTTTCCTCTCTAAGACTATATGTCAAAATTACCAAATGTTTGACATCAAATAGTCGAAGCTCTCGCTCGATGCACACTCGGTATGGGATCGATCCCCGTCGGTGGAACCATTGGAGTATTTCTTGTTCCAGCCAGTGCACCACGACTGGTATATCAAAGGCCGTGATATGTACTACCCTGTCTGTAAGATGGTGCATATAAAAGATCCCTTGCTGCTAATGAAAAGAGTAGCTCATGAAGTGGCGACAGCAGATTTCCTCTCTCAATATCTGTGTGGTCCTTAACCATATGTCTGACGCCATATAACCGTAAATACAATGTGTTGAGTGCGTCGTTAAATAAAACATTTCTTTCTTTTTTCAAATAGCTGATGATTAATAAATCGGTGTGCTTTAAACAAAAGAAACTTTAACTGTTTGCCATTGTCACAGCTACATGTACAGAGTAACAGATTATTAAACCTATGACGGAATTCTTTTTACCCAGTTCAGTAATTTTCTCACACTGACTGAGATGTTGATGTCATGAAGAGGGACAAGGCAGCTGATCCCAACAGACATTTTCTTTTCTTCAGCCATCACAAATCACCATTCCTCTACACAACAAGGGTGATTTATAAAGGTATTCGCCTATCTTGGATCTGGGTTACACTAATAATTATTGTCAAATGCCCATGATGGGTGTTCAGAGACAAAACAAGCATTTAAAACTGAATCTTGGATGCATTATGCTGGCAACATAATCTGATGGTAACTTAAAAACCAATTACTTAAACTGTGTTTTATGTCAAAATATACGTATTTCCACCAGCTGTGTTTGCAACAATTGTGAGAAGGAATTTGACACTTAATTGTAAAAACATGGGACCTCTATTGCTTCCATGTACTACATCAGAAATTGTGAGAAGACTTTATATGTATTAAGTCTGTGGACAAATGTTAAACCAGTTACATGTATTTAGAAAGGTAATACACACCATGTAAACCAAATTAGACCCACCTCTCTACCAACAAATATATATTAAGACAATAGAGTGCACATAAAAGAAAACATCCATGGAATTAAATGGCTTGCATACCATAAACTGATTCGGTGTTAATAAAAAAAATTTTAGACATTTTAAAAAGTAAATAATTTGTAATATAAAACTCAGGATTAATGTAGTTCTTTAAAAAAATCAGATATATTTTCACAGGTGTAGGACTTATTTACCTGTCACAAAAAGTTATGGGCCAATATCATATTTGGGGGCTGTGACAGATACCAGTAATAAAAAGTAGGTTACAGACGTACTAAAAGCATTCCAGATTGCTTGTACGTCAGCCTTTTACTCACAGCTTGTTTGGTCACCAGTAGAAAGCATTTGGGAAATGCATTAAAAAGTATCTTAGATTGTACTTTTTAAAGCTTTTTTTTTTTTTTTGCTGGTTAAGCAGGGCAGCTGCCTGAAAACTGTGGTGCACATGTGTTAAGGCCCATTTTGTAATATGTACCCATTTTGTAATATATACCCATTTTGTAATTTAAAAAATACCCATTCTGTAATAAAACTTGGTGCCTATTCTGTAATAGCATTGAGTCCATCATTTTGTAATAAAAAATAGATGCCCATTTTGTAATACAAAATACCCATTCTGTAATAAATGCTTAAAATGTTAGAATATGTCAGAGGTATTAAATATTTACAACTTTAAATAATTATAAACATGGGATTGCGGGATGTCTAAATTGAATGCCCCACACCCCCGCAAACTAGACCTATTAAAATTTCCCCATTCCATCCAGTGTTCCACGACTAATAAACAAAAACTAAGTGTGTACTCTTGTTAGTGGCAAAGACGTTTTATATATTAAAACGAGGAGCCTATGTGGATGTGCAATTTTCCTTGGTAGTCTTTGTGTCAAAATTATTGTGGCAGCTGATTAATAGTGTTGTGGCATACAGCAATTATATAACGGTGACTATATTTATACCAGTATGTGATAAATAAGGGTTTTCCAAAAAATAAAATTGGGGGCTGGATGTAGCTCGGTGATAAGTGATGACATGATTGTAGGAAGCTTGCATAGTTGAAGATATGTATTCAGCAACCGTGTGTGATAAATAAGGGTTTTCCAAAATAAAATTGGGGGCTGGATATGTATTCAGCAACCTTGTGCAAGCTTGCATAGTTGAAGCTCGCATAGTTGAAGATATGTATTCAGCAACCTTGTGCAAGCTTGCATAGTTGAAGATATGTATTCAGCAACCGTGTGCAAGCTTGCATAGTTGAAGATATGTATTCAGCAACCGTGTGCAAGCTTGCATAGTTGAAGATATGTATTCAGCAATCTTGTGCAAGCTTGCATAGTTGAAGATATGTATTCAGCAACCGTGTGCAAGCTTGCATAGTTGAAGATATGTATTCAGCTGTGTGCAAGCTTGCATAGTTTCAGCAACCTTGTGCAAGATAGAAGATATGTATTCAGCAATCTTGTGCAAGCTTGCATAGTTGAAGATATGTATTCAGCAACCTTGTGCAAGCTTGCATAGTTGAAGATATGTATTCAGCAACCTGGTGCAAGCTTGCATAGTTGAAGATATGTATTCAGCAACCTTGTGCAAGCTTGCATAGTTGAAGAAGCTTGTACCATGTAACAACCTTGCACAAGCTTCATGCAACCTTGTGCAAGCTTGCATAGTTGAAGATATGAAGACATGCATATTCAGCAACCTTGTGCAAGCTTGCATAGTTGAAGATATGTATTCAGCAACCGTGTGCAAGCTTGCATAGTTGAAGATATGTATTCAGCAATCTTGTGCAAGCTTGCATAGTTGAAGATATGTATTCAGCAACCTTGTGCAAGCTTCCACAAGTGAAGAGATGCTTGTGGCAAGCTTGTGTAACTGCAGATATTTGCAGCAACCTTATGCAAGCTTCCACAAGTGAAGAGATGCTTGTGGCAAGCTTGCATAGACCACATTCTTGCACAAGCTTGTACTAATGAAGACATGCATGTGGCAACCTTGCGCAAGCTTGTACTAATGAAGACATGCATGTGGCAACCTTGCGTAAGCTTGTACTAATGAAGACATGCATGTGACAACCTTGCACAAGCTTGTACTAATGAAGACATTCATGCAGCAACCTTGCACAAGCTTGTACCAATGAAGACATGCATGTGACAACCTTGCACAAGCTTGTACCAATGAAGACATGCATGTGACAACCTTGCACAAGCTTGTACCAATGAAGACATGCATGTGACAACCTTGAACAAGCTTGTACTAATGAAGACATGCATGTGACAACCTTGCACAAGCTTGTACTAATGAAGACATTCATGCAGCAACCTTGCACAAGCTTGTACCAATGAAGACATGCATGTGACAACCTTGAACAAGCTTGTACCAATGAAGACATGCATGTGGCAAAATGTTAGCTTGCAAATAGCTTGCATCGCTTGTACTACCATGTAACAAGCTTGCTTACAAGTACCTCATGACAACCTATTATTAGCTCATTACGACTATAGACAAGAAAAAAAGGAAAATAATGTATACTTTATAGGGGTGCAACGATACGGTCAAAACCGTATTGCGATATATTGCGATATAAGAAACTGTATTGCAATATGTATTGCAATATAGTTGATATTATTTAAATTTAATATTTATAGGGTGTTTTTTTTTTTAATGAAAACAGAAGGCATAACTTTTTAATGATTTTTATTAGTTTCAGCTGTCAGGCTAAATGTTTTAGGCCATATTTTTATTTTTTAACACAATACTAGTCTACTAGAACACCGGTGTGACGGTATCAAACTATTTATAAATTGTCACATTCGGAAATCCTTACTATCGGGCTTTTCCGTTGCTGCTCGCTTGACACAGAAATGTACGTATTGAATCGCAATGTTTCGGCAGATCGACTGAACCAGAGCCGAGGTTATTAGCCGAGATATTTTGAATGATCGGCCGAAGTATTCCGAGTTCAGTGAAAAACAGCGAAGTATGATTCTCATTTGTTGGTTTATTTCTTTGAACATGATAGCTGTAGCTGTATTCCAACGTAAATGAACAATGAATGATAATGTGTAAGTAACAAAACATTTATTTGTAATTATCATTAACTGGTTATTTTCATTGGACTTTTAACACGTTTTGTTTAGAAGTTAGAACCAAGTATGACCGACCTATCACTTCGTATGTCAACAAGTAAGCCGACTATGCTTGACGTGATTGTTACATTTCCTGTCATCACCAGTTAATAAAATGATGTGGTTTTTGTTTTGCCTATTTCAAGTCAAATAAGATACAAGGAAAAAAATAGTGTATAACAACCGCGATACGTAAAACTATACCGCGATTCGTATCGAGCTGATCAATTATTGCAGTATACCGGTATACCAGCTTATCGTTGCAGCTCTAATATTTTATATAGTATTATTCATTTCAAGATCCCCTTAACTTTCTAGGTAATTATCCCAGGCCCAATATGTCACTGGTGTTAGCATGCAGAAGATTCCTCAGCCAATGGCACAAAGAAAATCTTTATATTGCAATGTGTTAAACCATAAGTGTCCAACACTGAGCCAACACACTCATAGCCCCAGTTATTGATGTTTCAACACAGACTTTGTCCAAATTTATATTGTACTTAATTCAGACAAATGCCTCCGTATTATTGGAAACAGAATTATCACTTTCCCATGACAAGCAATTTGCAACTAAAACATCTGAGTATTTTTCTTTCCGCGATGACTTTCTGTGACAACTCTATTAGTAAAAGCAGACAAATAAAGGGAATGGTATGCTCTGTTGTTTGTGGAGGAAATAACAAGGTTTGATTTAATACGAGTAAATTAATACTGGTCACCGTAATGAATCATCAGAAATAGACTTATAAAATCCATAAATACATCAACAGGCAACAAGCTATACACCATGTCTGGGGCAAATCCACGATGGTATTTACAAACAGGGAGGAGGAACAGAGATTTTTCCGGTCATGAAGACAATGTGGAGGATGAGATTACATTTATATACTAACCTGGACATGCTCTTCAGCTGCCTATCCAGAATTGAAATTTAACTGTGAGAGGCAAACTGCCGCAATTACAGAGACCAAGCCAACAATGTTTGATACACCAGTTGTGGAGCACTGATGTCTACAGTGCTTGGTATTCCCAGGTCGTCAGTACATTGTGCTATAATCATATAAGTTGTCTTAAAGGGACATACCCTACTTTTTAAACACTAATGCATATTTTTGACTATTATAACCGTTTTTGATAACTTAAATCATACTTTACTTAGATTTTATTGTTTATTGTTTTATTGTTATTATCAATTTCCATACATTCAAAGTGTTTTTGGTCATCCTGGTGTTTTTAATATCACAAAATGCATTTCTCATATTTTTAAAAATGCACGTGCATCTGAGAAGTAACAGCTATGGAGTCGAGTTTTAGTCTATTTTTAGAGAGTATTTCACCATTTCAAAGTCACAGACTCATGTCTCTTTCATATTTCGAGGAAGTCTGAAGCACCACAAAGAGATACTGCTGGGGTGTTCATATGCTCCCACCCAGTCTCCAACCCTCCACAACCACCTTGTAGCTAAGTACATTTTTCTTTCTTTCTATACATTAACTGAGACAGACTCCACTTGACACACATAAGCCTGGCATAATCTTCTGGAATAAAGCTTTCTCCACTATATCTGTTATAATACTTGGCAAAGGCCACAAAATGCATTTCTCATATTTTTAAAAATGCACGTGCATCTGAGAAGTAACAGCTATGGAGTCGAGTTTTAGTCTATTTTTAGAGAGTATTTCACCATTTCAAAGTCACAGACTCATGTTTCACTCAATTGTAACTTTATCCAAATGTGTTACAGGTTTGTATATTAACTAAACTTAGTGTTAATTTTTACGGGTTGAAACTAGGGTATATCCTTTTAATTCTCTTTCATATTTCGAGGAAGTCTGAAGCACCACAAAGAGATACTGCTGCGGTGTTCATATGCTCCCACCCAGTCTCCAACCCTCCACAACCACCTTGTAGCTAAGTACATTTTTCTTTCTTTCTATACATTAACTGAGACAGACTCCACTTGACACACATAAGCCCGGCATAATCTTCTGGAATAAAGCTTTCTCCACTATATGTGTTATAATACTTGGCAAAGGCCTGACAGTTCCATACCACACACATCAACTGCCTGGAGCTGTTCAACAGCTTGCCCAATGGCTATCAGGGAAATGCATTCTAATCACTCTTCTCTCACTTAGCAAACCTGGCTACAATTCTACAGCCACAGCATCAACAAATAGGTCTGTAAAGTAAATATGTCCATAAGGAAAATTACTTTATATACAAAAAAAAAAAAAAAAAAAAAGAAAAAAAAGTGTAAACTGCACCCCCACCACCACCAAAAAAAAGTCAGTCAAATATTATTTAACAATACTACTAAATTAAATGCAGATTCTGCAAATAACAAAAAAAAATAAAAAAATTCTGATCCAAAGAAAAAGAAAGAAAGAAAAGCAAGAAATGTTTTATTTAATGATGCATTCCAACACATTTTCATTACGGTTATATGGCGTTGGACATATGGTACAAGAACATTACAGAGCAAAACCACGGCTCCCAATCCATGAGTTACTCCTCTCAATTAGCAGCAGGGATCTTTTATATTTTACTACCTGGAATAATAAATAGCCCACCGAACATTAGTGAGAGCTTTACTACTGGGCTGTGTCCCACCTCTTGCTCTAATGAAGAAAGTTTATTTGTTTAACGACACCACTAGAGAACATTGATTTATTAATCATCGGCTACTGTATGTCAAACATTTGGTAATTATGACACATACATTTAGTCATCAGAGGAAACTTGCTACATTTTTCCATTAGTAGCAAGGGATCTTTTATATGCACTTTTCCACAGACAAGAAAGCACATACCACAGCTTCTGACCAGTTGTAGTGCACTGGTTGAAAGGAGAAAAAACCCAATCAGTTAAATGGATCCACCTCAGACAAGCACTCAACTGACACTCTAATGAAGAATACAATGTCTAATACATATACAGAACTTCACATATTTTGTTTCGCTTCCTATTTATTGCATGAGTTTATTTTGCACAAGAATATACCCCATGAGACCATGTAGTGGTCGAGTGGTATATTCTTTCACAAAATAAACGAGTGCAATAAATAGGAAGCGAAAACAACATATGTGAAGTTCTGTATTTATTAAATACCTTCTTTTATGTTTTACAAAAACAGTTTTTAATTTAACGTCATAACAACACTTTGTTAAATCTATGATCAAAACTCCTTTCATGGATTCATTTGACATTAAGGATCATACTCTGCAGCAGCCTTGTGTAATGTTTCAAATACGATATGATGTCATTTGTAAATCATATATGACGTACGTAAATAAAAGGCACTAACTGCAGTAAAAATTAAAAGGGAATTCCCCATTTAAAAGTTCCCGTCCAGATTGCACATATGTGCAATACAGGATAAATTTATTACACGGTTTCAAAAGGCCTTTATCACTATAGTAAGATTGAATAGGTATGTAATACAAATTGTTCTAATACTGATACTCAAGACTTCCTGTTCCAGCCTGTGCACAATGACAGGTCTATTTTTATGTACTGTTCTTTTGGTGGCAAAGTGCATGTAAAATACCACTTGCTGCCGACTAAAAGTAATATTTTTTAGAACAGCAGTATATATATTTTTTTTCATATTCTATACTAAGTGTCATAATTATCATAGATCTACGATAACAACTACTACCTGTCAATTAAAATATGTTGAGGCGGGAGGAGGATGGAGCGTTGAATGAATCTTATTTCATGTCTAATGTTAAAGCATGTAACAGTAATCATTGGCATAGGAAACTGGAGGGAGGCAAGGGGGCATTTGCCCCCCCCCCCCACTTTTCTTGATCCAGTAGCAGCAGTGATGGTTTATATGTGTGTGTGTGTATGTGTGTGCCACCCCCCCCCCCTCCCTTTTGAACCTTCCAACGCCCCTGGTAATTTATAATAGCATTTTATTTCATTACATTCTAGCTCCTTAAAAACTTATAATAACTGTAAAGCATTTGGACGAACACATAAAGCAGTTGCTATGGCAACAAGGTTGACAAAGACTGAATTGATTATGCTATATTTCCACAAAATCCAATATCACAATATGCAGATTTTTTTATTTAGCCTTTCTTGTATGAGATATGAATAAACATCAAGTAACTTCAAGCAATTTTGCATAGTAAAATTTGGGCTTATTTCAAAATAATTTTACACATGGTTTATCAAGCAACAGAACTAAAACAGATTTCCGCAGGAAGTATTCCTGTAGTGCCTGCCTTCAGTTATTTAAAAAATTGTTTGCAACAAATTTGTCTTATCCCTCCACTGCATACATTTGTACCAAGGCCAGAAATATCCTGTAACCATATGATGGATAATTTTAGCAGTAATTACAAATACATGTACTTCTGGATTATAAATATGAAAAACCTCGATGACTTTGAGCAATTACACTGATGTTAAAATTAGTAAATGAACAGTATTTCAATATGAAGGAAAGACATTAACATTGGTGAATTCCTAATATTTAAGAAGACACCTTGAGTGTGTGCTACAATTTACAAACGCACAGATGCTCCATAATGCATGGCAAATATTTTCCTCTCAGTTGTGGGTGGCAGTATTTGGTTGGCACTCAACTGTTTTATGAAGGTCTACTGCTTAATGAATTTCTGATGCTTCCAGCTGCAAAGAGACTCAATGATTTTTTTCCCCAACGAACCTTTCATCTTTTTTGGTGCACAGAGAATCGTTTAAAAAACTGCCAATAGAAAAATGGGTTTTCAGTGCCAAACAGTCTGAGGCACACAGGATACTGTAGCACCATGTTCACTGGTTCCCGACTAACTGGAACTGAATTTAATGGGCTGGAAAAATGGAGAGATGGGATAGAGGAAGGCAGCGTTCTTGGTGAGAAAATAGATATCACATGTGACAAGGCAACCTACATCAAGGAATGCTTAGAACTGAGCCGGTTCTTGACTGGTCTTTAAAATATTTTGAATATTAATCGCAGATTTTCACCCAATATATTGCAACAAAGGTCCAAGTTAATTTGTAGCAAAGTACAGACTCAACTGAATAAAATTATGCCAAATTATTTTTACAGTAAAACAATAAATAAATGTTTCCAAGGTCTTCATATATTTGTTACAGATGAGATGGGGGTTTGTATCATTTACTTCAGCCAACAGTTTGCTAACAATAAAGTTTTACAGAAGGGAGATCACTTTCTAAAAATTTATAATTAAAATCAATGAAGTTCAAGTCACTGCTTCCTTGTACACTAAAACCAACAAATCCACAGGATAAAGAGATCAGGTACTGACATGTTAACATTCTATCAGTTCAACCTAAATATTTCCCCAACCTCAAAACACAGTAATGAATGAATGGATGTTTAACAGCACCCCAGCACAAAAATAGAGACAAGCTATTGGGTGTCAACCAAAACATATTATGACTCTGGACTCTAAGAATTGAAAATTTGTGTGACCCATATATCAGTTACGCAGAAATATATCCAGGTAACCCATTTCTTTTTTGTGTAACCCTTTATTATCCAAGAAAATGATGCTCTAAATGTTGGGCGAAAAAAAAGAAGAAAAAAGTAAAATTAGATTTGTGTGAGCAACACGCAAATGAAACGATCGCTCTCGCAATTTGCAGAGGCCTGAGAGTCCGAAATGAAGTGACCACTGCACCAAACTGATACAACTGATGTGTCTGCACAGCAGGACCTCGTGTTCAGTAAAAACCACCCAGTGCTTGTCCTTTGTTTAGGCATACTAATATATCTGCATAGCAGGGCCTCGTGTTCAGTAAAAACCACCCAGTGCTTCTGTCCCTTGTTTAGGCATACTAATATATCTGCATAGCAGGGCCTCTTGCTCAGTAAAAACCACCCAGTGCTTCTGTCCCTTGTTTAGGCATACTAATATATCTGCATAGCAGGGCCTCTTGCTCAGTAAAAACTACCCAGTGCTTCTGTCCCTTGTTTAGGCATACTAATATATCTGCATAGCAGGGCCTCGTGTTCAGTAACAACCACCCAGTGCTTCTGTCCCTTGTTTAGGCATACTAATACGTGTATATCTGCATAGCAGGGTCTCGTGTTCAGTAACAACCACCCAGTGCTTCTGTCCCTTGTTTAGGCATACTAATACGTGTATATCTGCATAGCAGGGTCTCGTGTTCAGTAACAACCACCCAGTGCTTCTGTCCCTTGTTTAGGCATACTAATACGTGTATATCTGCATAGCAGGGTCTCGTGTTCAGTAACAACCACCCAGTGCTTCTGTCCCTTGTTTAGGCATACTAATATATCTGCATAGCAGGGCCTCGTGCTCAGTAACAACCACCCAATGCTTCTGTCCCTTGTTTAGGCATACTAATATATCTGCATAGCAGGGCCTCGTGCTCAGTAACAACCACCCAGTGCTTCTGTCCCTTGTTTAGGCATACTAATATATCTGCATAGCAGGGCCTCGTGCTCAGTAACAACCACCCAGTGCTTCTGTCCCTTGTTTAGGCATACTAATATATCTGCATAGCAGGGCCTCGTGCTCAGTAACAACCACCCAGTGCTTCTGTCCCTTGTTTAGGCATACTAATATATCTGCATAGCAGGGCCTCGTGTTCAGTAACAACCACCCAATGCTTCTGTCCCTTGTTTAGGCATACTAATATATCTGCATAGCAGGGCCTCGTGCTCAGTAACAACCACCCAGTGCTTCTGTCCCTTGTTTAGGCATACTAATACGTGTATATCTGCATAGCAGGGTCTCGTGTTCAGTAACAACCACCCAATGCTTCTGTCCCTTGTTTAGGCATACTAATACATGTATATCTGCATAGCAGGGTCTCGTGTTCAGTAACAACCACCCAGTGCTTCTGTCCCTTGTTTAGGCATACTAATATATCTGCATAGCAGGGCCTCTTGCTCAGTAAAAACCACCCAGTGCTTCTGTCCCTTGTTTAGGCATACTAATATATCTGCATAGCAGGGCCTCTTGCTCAGTAAAAACTACCCAGTGCTTCTGTCCCTTGTTTAGGCATACTAATATATCTGCATAGCAGGGCCTCGTGTTCAGTAACAACCACCCAGTGCTTCTGTCCCTTGTTTAGGCATACTAATACGTGTATATCTGCATAGCAGGGTCTCGTGTTCAGTAACAACCACCCAGTGCTTCTGTCCCTTGTTTAGGCATACTAATATATCTGCATAGCAGGGCCTTGTGTTCAGTAACAACCACCCAGTGCTTCTGTCCCTTGTTTAGGCATACTAATATATCTGCATAGCAGGACCTCGTGTTCAGTAACAACCACCCAGTGCTTCTGTCCCTTGTTTAGGCATAGTAATATATCTGCATAGCAGGGCCTCATATTCAGTAACAACCACCCAGTGCTTCTGTCCCTTGTTTAGGCATACTAATATATCTGCATAGCAGGGTCTTGTGTTCAGTAACAACCACCCAGTGCTTCTGTCCCTTGTTTAGGCATACTAATATATCTGCATAGCAGGGTCTTGTGTTCAGTAACAACCACCCAGTGCTTCTGTCCCTTGTTTAGGCATACTAATACGTGTATATCTGCATAGCAGGGTCTCGTGTTCAGTAACAACCACCCAATGCTTCTGTCCCTTGTTTAGGCATACTAATACATGTATATCTGCATAGCAGGGTCTCGTGTTCAGTAACAACCACCCAGTGCTTCTGTCCCTTGTTTAGGCATACTAATATATCTGCATAGCAGGGCCTCGTGTTCAGTAACAACCACCCAGTGCTTCTGTCCCTTGTTTAGGCATACTAATATATCTGCATAGCAGGGCCTCGTGCTCAGTAAAAACTACCCAATGCTTCTGTTTCCTGTTTAGGCATACTAATATATCTACATAGCAGGGCCTCGTGCTCAGTAAAAACCACCCAATGCTTCTGTCCCTTGTTTAGGCATACTAATATATCTGCACAGCAGGGCCTCGTGCTCAGTAAAAACTACCCATTGCTTCTGTCTCCTGTTTATAGGCATCTTACAGTTCTTCGAAACACAACACCACCCATTACTCAGGCGGATCCAGAATATTTTAAAGGGGAGGTCCCAAAATTCTAAAAGGGACAAGTTTGAGTTTACCAAAGTCAAATGAGCCAATCTCCCTATTAGAAGTAAATGAGATCTGTAAAGGGTGGGTGGGAGGTTCAGGGGCATGCTCTCCAGAAAATGCTTTAAATCAAAATGTTCAGAAATGTGTTTCTAGGGCAATTTGGTATTGTTTTGCTACTGTTCTATTTGGGACATTTTGTTAGTAATATGTAACTGTTGTTGGTAAGTGGCAAAAATTAACCTACATCAAAGTATGTGTAGCACCATAAAGTAAAGTATTCCGTTATTATGATCAGTAATTCTGGCTTTTAATAGGATTATCTGAGATGTTGTGATTGAAAAATCATATTATATGTCATCAGATTACCCTTACAATATTTTGTCATTAAAAAGGACATTCCAAATAGTTTGGTATTTTTGTGTGTGTGTGTATGTTGTAAACCACCATAAACTATCAACTGTTGTATTTCCATAAATAATATAATCCTGTATAATGAGCCTCTATGTTTTTCACTTGCAGTTTTGACAAAAAAGTGTACACAATACAAAGGAACATACAGTACATGTATATCAGTAACACTATTAATGCTTTATTCTTGTACCGGGTATTAGCAGCAGGCCTGCTGTGTTAGTGTAGAACCACTGCCCTCAAGTGTTTTTCATGTGTTCTGATAAGGACTCAGGCTGTTGAGACATTTTGTTCTCTGTGTTCGAAATAAAATGTGCACCTACTCATTATGACTACCTGCAAACTAACATTCTTACCTGTATTGACCAACAATGATAAAAATAATAACCTTTCTAGTGCTATTGCACTTTATAGTATTTAGTTCAATTGAATAATCACTAAGATATTAAAAAGATTTTAATTAGAATACAACCAATTTCTTCAGCGCATTCAGAGGGACAAGCCCTCAAGAACATTTTGACTGGTTTCCATTCTATCCTATCCCATCCCATTATTTTATTATTAGCCACAAAACTCCCACCAACAACAGTCTAGCAAGCGAACACATGCACTCAGTCTTCTAAATGTACCTGTGGTCTACAAAATCACACGACCATCAGTTAGTACGTAGTGTAGCAGCAATGAATATGGTCTCAAGCACACAAGTTATCGTCTCTCACTCGTTTGATTACGGGTAACAACAATAAATTGAGGCACCTTATTTTGGCCTTATACAGAATAAATACAACATATTTTACCCAAATTTTAGTTAAGATCCATTTTTGTGAATACATGTAATACAGTTTTTTATATTACACTAAACAAAAAGTACAAACAATGTGGAATGCATTCGAAAACATCAAACTAAATAGCAATTTCACACTGAACATTTTCCAGTGTTTTAAAAATGGAAGCGTCATGGACTAGTTTATTAATAATGTAGTGACAGTATAATGTAAGCTATGGGATGAGGAATTTTAAATAACCTTCACCCCTATCAAAATAACTGGCAATTCCATATTGAGCTGACGTTGTTTACTGGTCAGTATTTATTCATAAAAGTAAGAAAATATTCATTTCATTTTAAAAAGATGAAAGCAAAAAACTGTATCTTTAATATAGAAAGCAAAACAATTATGGTGGTGTACGAAGACAAAATGATGGTGCCACAAAATCCTGTCACTTTTGGGAACCTGTTGGCTAAAAGTAGAAGACCACAGTTATTAGCGAATCTTCAGCTGAGATTTATGCATGCCAGCCCCTGGCATTCTAAATGACCACCTATGTTTTAAAAATAAAGAAAGATACAGGTATTTTTAGTCTCAAGGAAATTTCAGTTATAAAGAGGACACATTCTAAACAGGCCTCTGAGAACTGAACATTTGCATAAACCATTTATGGGTTACGCAAAAACAAATTCAGGTAACCCATTTTGTGTTTAGATAACCCATTATGTAAATGTCATAAATTCAATGTGTGAACAAAAAATGAGTTACACAAACCATACTTGTGCAAGCGATTTTTAGAGGTCTGCTAAATATTTGTAGTTAAACTGTTGCGTTACATTCCAAAATCCGTCCCAAACTGTATGATTTTAGGTGCATATTTGACAATGTTCACACCCATACAAAGCACACTCAAGCAGAAATTGGTGGATATAAGACATATATTTATTGAAACTGCTCATCAAACCTTACAAAACTAACTCATATAAATAAAGCTATTAATTTTTTCACAAAATCAGCTGGTTTGAAAATAAACAAAATCAATTTTTTGTCACAACTAAAACCCCGTACATGAATACCGAGTCTCACTACAATCAAACAGTTTACACTCCTGGTGAAAAACCAAATGTAATTTTTTAAAATAACTCCTTGGCTATCACTAAGCTTAAGAATATACTTCATATTACAAATAATTACATTTCAAACATGAATCTATGCAAAAACAACAAGTGAAGTCTTTTGGCGACCGGGTACACAAGGGAGCTAACTGTATATTTCTACCAAAGATAGCACCACCTAACAGAGCAAACTGAAAGTTCCTGATGTTGGGATATGTTGTATCAATCGATGCCGAAAGGTCTTATTTCCTAATCCAGAATGGGTTTTCACTTCCAAAAAATTAATTGAATTCTTTTTGGGCGCTGATCCCGCTTGCGCAAACAACCTGAACATAAAAAAAAATTAAGGGTGGTGGAAAAACACCAATCTGGAACAAAACAAAATCACACTGAGTAAACTTTAGTTTCAGTAATGTCTTCATTGGGTCGGGTAAAAACACACCTACCTGATTTTCAAATAACTACCTGCATTTTGGAATTTCTACATGCATTTCCGCAGATAAGCACACAGTATTTCAAACACTGGTTCTTCTGTTCTTACCATCCCCACCTATTGTTAATAGTGAAGTAACACATGCCACGTACTTGTGAGTGGTCTGCTGATCGAGCTGGTGAGTCCAGTGTGTGAAGATGCCCATCGAGCCGGACAGCAGATCTCCCTGACCGCCACATCGTCTCAAACTGCCTTCCTCACAACACACCAACACTGCCAAGGAAAGGAATGTGCGCGCAATGAATGAATAATTAATGACAGCCCAGCACGAAAAATACATCAGATATTGGGTGTCAAACTATGCTAAATGGAAAAACATTAAGTGATGAACAACATCAAGATAAAAATTCAACAGTTAAATTAAAACATTTATTTCATTTTAAATTCTTTTTGTGCTTATACCGTAATTAAGGTTCAAGCATACTATCCTGTGCACACATCTCAGCTATCTGGGCTGTCTGTTCAGTTAGTGAGAGAGAGAAGAGGGTGTAGTGGCCTAAAGGCCATCCCACACTAGCGCAGTGCGTCAGCAGTGCATTAGCAGTGGGTCGGCACTGCGTCAGCAGTGAAGTGTCAATAATGCCCACATATACGCAGCATGTCAAGCATAAATAAAAGAGAGAAAAAAAGCTAAAAAGAGGAAAAGAAAAACTGATTTGATTTGAAAACATGGCTCCCAGGAAGATAATTTTCGAGTAACTTGGTTTTAATGTATTTGTATAGAAGGAGATTACTTGATAAAAAAACGCTATAGGTTTTGGGTACACGACATCGTTGACCAGGCACTGGCTGCCATTTCCGTGTCTTTGTAACTAACCGACTGGATATCGTATATGCATGGGATTTTCTGCACCTCTATGATCAACCTTTCTTCGTTAATATTTTGTTTTGGCATTCTTTTTTAGTAAAATAAAGATATTCGTCAATGGTGTGGTTTTTTGGCGGAAGACCTAAAATATTACAACATTATGACATCATAAACTGGAGGTTTCTGTGCACGTCAGAGCAGCAAGCAGAAAAAATCGCTTTTGGAACGATTGAAGAAAAAACCCAACCAATAGTCCATGAAAAGGGTGCACCTGCCATATGCAAATGAGCCACTTCACTAGAGGGGGTCCAGAGCGAAGTTCACACAGTCAGTAGCGAGTGTGTCCACATTGAGCAACTATACAGGCCTGGCACCATCATCTCATTTAGGCCACTGCAGTGTTGTTGGAGGATTTGGAAGATGTTGCAAGCGTCACTCCATTTCATGCCAAACATGTTCGATTGGTGACAAATCTGGGGACATGGCAGGCCAGGGTAGCACATCAACATTGTTCTGATTCAGATACTGCTGCACAACTCTAGCAATGTGTGGTCTGGTGTAATGGCATCCCGGGGCCGCTCTGTTGCAAAAACGGTAACACAGTTGTTTGCAAAATTTCATCTTGGTACCTCACAGCATTCAAATTGCTTTCAATCACAACCATCTCAACATATTATAACACCTTCACCTCCAAAACGATCCCCTTCAAGAACACATGGCGTGATGTAACGTTCACCTTGACACGTGTCCTGCCGTCAGATCTGTGGAGAAGGAAACGGGACACATCTCCAGTCATGTGCTGTCCATCGCAGGTGTTGTCTGCACCACTGGAGGTGTCGGTGTTGATGTTCTGGCATCAGGATTGGCCTTCAGGCTGGGCGTCTTGCACGGATGTCATAGATGCGTAGACGTTGTCAGACTGTCCTCGTTGATACACGTCTGTTGCTAGGGATGGTACGGGCTGTAAGGGCTGCTGGCTGGAACCTGTTTCGCAGATGCGTAGTTCGGATCCATGTGTCTTGGCGAGGAGTTGTCACAGGTGATTGGCCGCTGCGGGGATGACCCCTGACCTGGTTGTTTTGTTGGTATCGTTGCCATAAGTGCCATATGGTGTTTCTGTGGACGTTGAATTGACGTGCAACATCACGCTGCGAGGTCCCAGATTCAAGTATCCCTATGACTTGCCATCTGTCATTTTCACTAAGGCGTGGCATGACGAAATTGCATCAAACAGTTCACTAATGGTGTTTTTCTGACTTCTGGACTTCTGAAGGCTGCACAGAGTGGGAATGATTTGCAACTAAATGTCTGGCCTTTTATGGTGAATACTGGAGATGTCGCACAGTGATCGCTGCTGCTGGTGGCCACACAAGGTACTGATTTCAGCGCCCTCGTGCGACACTGTTTGGTGATGAAAACACCTTCACTGCCATCAGTCCATAGCAAGAACATTGCCACATACTCATGTTAAATTTGACTGTGATCATAAATAACAAAATTATGCCACTTTGTATTAAAGAGACAATTCCATGAATAATTTGCCTATGCATTTCTTTTTTGACAGAGTATAGTTTGACTGCTAATAATAGAGGTAAAAAATTTAAATATGATAAATTATTATAATATTTTAATTTTGTAGATTTATGTTTGAATGGCATACAATAATTATAATAATTACTTGCTACTGAGCAATTCTTACATTTACCTATTAAAAGGGACATTCCTGAGTTTGCTGCACTGTAATATGTTTCCGACTAATAAAATATTTCTGCGATTAAACTAACATATTAAATATATCTTCTTGTTTAGAATATCAGTGTCTGTATATTCAATGTGTTCCTGGTCATCTTAATATTTGTAAGAAGCCCAAACTGGATTTTCTCTTCAAATAATTTCGTACATACAAAAAAAACTTATTTTAAAAAATAAAAGGAAATTTAACCTAGTACAAATATTAGAACAATCAGAAACACGTTTAATATACAGTCACTAATATTTTATGCAGAAAAATATATTTGGTATGTAATTACAATCGTTAAAAAGTCTCTGTCAGTCGATAATTTCCTAAAAATTGCAGCAAACTCAGGAATGTCCCTTTAACACAAAACAAAAATAAATATTGCTTTTTATATTACAATTATTTTCTTTTATTTAGTGATTATAATAATATAATTCCAATCTGCCAACACTCTGGTTATAAATACTTGGATTGGTTCAAATGATATCATGTGACTTACAAAACCAACGTTCATAACTCCATGAACCTCACATTTGAACTAGTTTCCACTATGCTTTGAAAACAAAATAGAACATTTCTTTATTTCAAATTAATATAAGAACTGTTTCTGTTATTTGTTAATGCTGTATCAGTAATTGTTATTGCTTAAAATTATATGAATTAATGTATGAAGGAATGTGAGAATTCCCTCATGTGGTTACAAACAATAAAATTTCTAACTCCAAACAAATCTTGTAGATCCTCAGTCTTCTATGATAATTTGCTTCAACCACAAAAAAAGAAAAAGCAATTCTGGGATGACAGCACTACTGCAGCTAATGAGGCACTTGTAGGCATCAAATATTGATCCATTGAAAAGAGTGCCCTTTTTCTTTATTTTCTTTTGATGTTTTTGCTGAATCAAAATTGATTTGAATTAGGTTGAAAGGTGGTCCAACTCGTAATTATGATATAAAATTACTAAAAAAACAATCGAATAACGTCACAGGGGCTATACTCTCTTTTTCGAAAGTAGAAAGGCGAACATTGTTTTTTCCCAGTTTAATTACTACAAAGGCTAATGTTTGTATGCTCGGCTACATGTATGTAAAAACAATATTTTAATTCACTCTGCATATAATGCGAAATTTTATTAGCTAATCAAATCCATTTGCTGCAGTAAAACCAGCATTAATGTCTTGAAAATTTGGGGAATTCCCCAAGAGCCTATTTACATCCTCATATGCTATTTGTCATTGTTTATTTGTACATACTTAAAATTTCACTGCTGAATCTTTTCTGAAGCAAAATGTGAGTTCCTTTAAATATTTTAATGTAAATGCTGCTTATAAACATTTGTGTGATGTCATGTGTGTGATGTTGACAGGAATGTGGAAGCAAGTAACGGCAACTATGCTGAGTTATGAATCTTTGTTACCACAGGTTTTTTGCAGTTTTTATATCTTTGAATGGCGCTGAACAAGAAAGTGAGTTATTCCACCATGGCATCTTTCTGCAATTTGCATAACATGAGTATCTGGGTTGATTATTTGGGCTACTGCAGGACTATTTTTATCTTATTTGTTACTTCTCAGGCCCTAATCTTGCGGGAGAAATGAGCGTTTTTTTCGCCGAAAGTCATCTCAAGTTGCCAAGATATTAGCATTAATGAGAAGTCGAAGTCGCCGTAATATTCTGGACCTAATCCGATTTCAAAACGAAATCACACAACATATGTCAAGACTCTGACTTGTTTATTGTCATAGCTCATTTGGCATGTTTGTCACTGTCTGTCGGACAGTGTTTTCACTTTTGCGCCAGACTGTATCCTCGTGTAACGTGAACCAGCCTATTAATGGGAAATGGTTTATACGCACGCGCCCTGTAATGGTTTACCTTGTTCAATTTATTATCAAAATCAACCAACAAATATTAATATTCATGCCAGTTTCTGTTGTGAAGAGACTAAATACATGTCATAGTCTAATGTTGACATTTTTCAGATACATCATGCACCCATAAACCTGGCTATTTTTTCTCAAGGTAATGTCTGTCGCACCGTGTGCTGTGACCAGTCAAGGGTTGTTAATCCTTGGCCACATTCATTTCAGTAATGCCAGAAAATACTAATTAATACTTTAATTTTAACATTATGGCACATTATCAACTACTTAATAATATCACATTTTTAATAAAACATACAACTGTTTTGTTTAAATTTTATTACCGGAATTAGTATTTTATATGGAAATATTACAATTAGAACAGAGTGTAAAATTCTGAATTTTTCCGATTGAATGCGGAAACTGGCAAAACATTACGGAATGTACTGATAAATGTTCACTTCACCTATTTTTATCAAACTTCTCCCCTTTCTTCATGAAAGGGAGAAGTCACTTTTCCTACTTTTTCAACTCTAGATTAGGGCCTCCTTCCATCTTATTGTTAGCAGTATTCCAGATATATACAGAATTCCTAATTTTCACGAGTGCTAATATAAATCATAAACTTTTAATCTACATTTGTCTCAAATCTACTGCATTGCTGTTAGAAGCATTACACTATAAGTCTAATTAGGAAAAGGAAGGAAATGTTTTATTTAACAATGCACTCAACAGATTTTATTTATGGTTATATGGCGTCAGACATATGGTTAAGGACCACACAGGTATTGAGAGAGGAAACCCGCTGTCGCCACTTCATGGGCTACTCTTTTCGATTAGCAGCAAGGGATCTTTTATATGCACCATCCCACAGACAGGACAGTACATACCACGGCCTTTGATGTACCAGTCGTGGTGCATTGGCTGGAGTGAGAAATAGGTCTAATTAGGAATCTAATCTTAAGACTAATTTCTAGAATGGTGCTTACTTTCTATGACTACACGAGAAGAATTTCAAGCATTGAGTATATTTTGGAATAATAATTTCAGAGATACATTATAAATACACACCAAGTATTAAACCCCCAAAACAATTGTAGAGCATTATTTTTTATTTCTTACCATTTTTCCCATCAGAAATGATGTCATTTTGTCCTTTGTGACAGATAGTAACATTGCCGAGTTTTTCACACAGTGACTTCACTTCAACAACTGATGCTTCTGGAGATGGCTTTTTACCAAACTGAAAAAAAACAAAAAAGAATGACAAAATGTTTATTTTTTAACAAGATGTCTGTTTTTTATAGGATAATTAGGAGATAACCATATGGAGTTTTTAGATTTGTGTTATTTGATCCCGCAAATTTAATTTTTGACCGAAGGCGTCAGCCTGAGGTAAAAAATGAAACATTTGCGGGCATCAAATAGACAATAACACCTGCAAATCTAAAAACTCCATATGGTTATATTCATTGTAAACTGAATCGTGTTTCTACAGAATTAACTGTATATTTGGCATTTCTTGAAAAAAATACCTGGCTACAATCTAACTGTAGACCCTTGAATCGTCAACTTCGCCTGTTCCAATTGCTAATGATGTCACTTTCTAATGACGTCATTAGCTTTCCGGGTGTTATTGTCTATTTGATCCCGGAATTTTTTTTTTATTAACCAATCACAATACAGAACACACTCCTGTCAGTTTACAATATCTAATTAAACAAGCATTCTGAGAGTACTGATAAAGCAATATATATCCCCTACCAGGCCCAACAAATGTTTGTATCTCCTAAATTCAAGGGCCATAACTCTGTTAAAAATGAGTCAAAGCCACGAAAGTTAAACTTAATCTGTGACAGTATATGATAAAAGCTGTATACAAAAATCCATCTCAATATCTTCAGACTTTGTAAAAAAGTTCAACGACCTTAACTGTGAAAAAATTGGTAAATCACCATGTTTATTTGTTAATGAAAGTCAAACTTGATCTGTAATAGAACCCAATAAAGCTATACACAAAATTATAGCACAATATCTTGAGACATTGCAAAAAAAAAAAGTCCAGAGTTCAAGGACCATAACTCTTGTTAAAAAGGGTAAATCACCATGGAAGTCAAACTTGATCTGTAACAGAATGTGATAAAGCTATACACAAAATGTCAGCTCAATATCTTGAGGCATTGCAAAACAAAGTGCTGAAAAAAAATCTTTGTATCTCCTAAGTTCAAAGGCTATAACTCTTAGCAAAAATAAGTAAATCACATGGACAGATGGACAGACAGACAGACATGTGAAAGGTAAGTATTATTTTTGTGCGTACAGTGGACTCTGCTAAAACTGGCATTTGTCTCAACCGGATTTCTGTGTAAACCGGCAGTGACCATTAATTTATTATGACTTTAACTTTTGCCTAATCCAGCCAAATCAAGAACAAAGAAGCCGGTTTTGGTGCGATTAACTCTGTCCACACCGACATCAAGTCGGCATCCATTTGATGCCTGCCCAAACAAAACTGTTAATTAACGGCCACGCGACCGTTCCGCTCTGATAGCTAGATGAACGACATGGTCACTGCTCTTGTCATTACTTACACCGTTAGATCAACCAGATTAGTATTGGTGTGTGTACATACGCAAGGGATATAAGTTTTACAATTGTGTTGAAATGTGACTGTCAAAAAACATAAATATGAATGCTAAAGCGTTTCACTTTTATTCATGCTTTTATCATGGCTGAATGACCGGAAAAACGACAGTACACTGAATTATTCTTAAAAACAAAAGTCGAGTTAATTGAAGAATTTAAATCAAATCCTGTGTTAAGGCACAATAATTTAGCAGATAAATCCAAGATCGGTAGACAATCTCTGACATACTAAAATGTAGTGAACACTACCGGCAACTATACGAGGACAACATATCCGGCGACAGGAAACGCGTAACAAATGCAGTTTCAAAACCTGAACACGTTATTGCACTAGTGGTTTCAGCAGGCACGGGCCAAAACACTACCCATATCCGGACCGATTCTAAAAGAAAAAGCCACTCAGTTTGCCGAGCAGCTGAGTATTGCCGATTTTAAAGCATCAGATGGTTGGCTGACATCATGGAAATCTAGGTTCAATATCAAACAATTCACAGTGAGCGGTGAAAATGCAGGTGTCGATAATGACATCCTTAATGATTTCAAAACACACCTGCTGACGATAATAGGAGACTTTGAGCTGAAAGATATTTTAAATTGCGATGAGAATGGTCTGTTCTTTAGGGCACTGCCGGATAGATACTTGCCGAAAAAGCTGAGGCAGCCAAAGGCAGCAAAGTTTTGAAAGAATGTTTAACTGTTATGCTGCAGTACCACAGGCGAGAAGTTTAAACCACTCATGATCGGAAAGGCCAAGAATCCTCGTTGTGAAAAGACTAAACGTCAACCAAGCGTCATTGCCAGTTACCTGGACAGCTAATAAGAAAGCTTGGATGAATTGCCACTTGGTTAGCGACTGGCTCCAGCAACTAAACAGACAGATGCGACGCCAGCGAAGGAAGGTTCTTCTGTTCATAGATAATGCACCGTCACATGGCAGCGAATTGAGTTGCAGCAACGTGACAGTTAAGTTCCTGCCTGCCAAGACTACTTTGGTTTTGCAGCCACTGGATCAAGGTATAATTAAGGCATTCAAGACCCGATACCGAAAACACATGATGCGGTCGTTGGTTTCTCACATGGATAGCTGTACAAGTGCGACTGAACTGTGTAAATCTATCACTGTGTTGGACGCTATCAATTGGATCAGTGTTGTGTGGCGGGAGACACAGTTGACCACGATTGTAAAGTGTTTTAAAATATGCAGCTTTCCCTCCACCTTGGAGCCCAATGACGTTAATGAAGACAACAACGACATGCCTCTCTCTACGCTGATAGCCACTTTATCTCGTGATGTTGATGTAGCAAAGTTTGTACAGTTTGATGACGTCATTCCGACCGAGAATCCCAATACCAGTGGGTGGGAAGCATAGCTCGTCAGTTCCTACCAACCAGCAGAAAAGATTGAAGATAAACCCGACGATGACAGCTCCGACGATGACGACAAACCAGACAACAAGCCAGAACTGTGCTATAAAGATGTGCTGAAAATGCTGATAAGTATGAAAAACTTTGCAGCCACGAGCGAAAATCGACTTCTCCAACCCATCTTGAGTTTGGAAGCCATGACAGAAGAGTACACACTTGAGAGAAACATCAACGCAAACATTATTAAAAGATTACTTCACCTTGGTCAACCGATAAACATTAGTTAAAATGAAGTCTGTGACAACCGAATTTCAAAGGCTACAAACGTTTTCTTTGTGTATTTTTAATAATTAAATAAATTTGTTGATCATTCAATTTGAACTGTCTTTTTTGTGTAAGATGTTCATCATATTTGTAATACTTTGTGGAGTAAAAAAAAAAAAAATCCATTTGTAATGAAAGCCGTCACTACGGTCCAACTTTCAAATTATGCAATAAAGTTATAAAGTGCTTACCTGAGTGCATTTGTGGAAATGAAAGATGATTCATATCCCAATATTTAGTGACTTTTATTCTTGGTAAAACGGTCAAATTTATGATCAATTAGCTGTCACAATCAGCTATAACTTCCTCAAAATGACGGCCATATTCCACCAATTAAGTTGTTGTCAAGTGGAAATACTCTTTGAAAAGCATTGTTACAACTAAAAATACCAACGTATTTCTCACAGGAAAAAAAAATGTAAACTGACCATAGTCTCTATTAAAGCTATATCTGGTTGTTCTAGTATTATATCTGGCCAGTGTTGACTGCACAACGACAGGAAATATGAATTAGTGAATGCACTGTATGCAGTATATGCAGTGACATTGGGTGATGTATCCAGTATCCAGAAGGTTATGAGGCACAAAGATAAAACAGAAAAAAAAGGTATTTTTTTCCTTCAAAATCACGCCAGAACTTACCATCTTTTCATAAAGTCGAATAAATTCCATTTTGTTGGGAGTGAGTATTGCTCTTTTATAGCCTTCAATAATGTCTGGCTGCTTTGTGACAAGATAAAGTCCATCCTGAAACAAATGAAATCATATATTACTCACGTCAAGCGGCAAGGACTGTATACATTATAAAGCTCATATTTGACCTGATTATTCATTTAACCGTATTGCAATATACTGTACTGTACTGTGGCAGTATTCAGAAACTATAAATAGCTAAACTGTCTAATATATCAGGGCTTCTAGAATTTTTATAAAAATCACTAACCATGGGATCAGTGATTTTAAAAATTTACTAGTTACAATAAAAATTCACTAGTCCTACTTTTAGGAAATATAATTTTACTAATAGTAATAATCGAATATGTCACCAAAAGAGGTTGATAGAGCTCAAAAACTCGTAAAGAGTTCTTTTTGGGGGTAGGATATTCATATTTTCAAAATAAGACTTAAATGCAGCAAGTTAGTTTCACTAGCCATTGGGCATGGCAATAGATGTTATTTACTAGCCCAACATTGAATATTACTAGCCATGGGAGTGAGGCTACCACAATCTAGAAGCCCTGAATATATACACAAAGCCAATTGGTGATAGATGTTATTTACTAGCCATGGGAGTGAGGCTACCACAATCTAGAAGCCCTGAATATATACACAAAGCCAAATGGTGATAGATGTTATTTACTAGCCCAACATTGAATATTACTAGCCATGGGAGTGAGGCTACCACAATCTAGAAGCCCTGAATATGTACACAAAGCCAATTGGTGATAGATGTTATTTACTAGCCCAACATTGAATATTACTAGCCATGGGAGTGAGGCTACCACAATCTAGAAGCCCTGAATATATACACAAAGCCAAATGGTGATAGATGTTATTTACTAGCCCAACATTGAATATTACTAGCCATGGGAGTGGGGCTACCACAATCTAGAAGCCCTGAATATATACACAAAGCCAATTGGTGATAGATGTTATTTACTAGCCCAACATTGAATATTACTAGCCATGGGAGTGGGGCTACCACAGTCTAGAAGCCCTGAATATGTACACAAAGCCAATTGGTGATAGATGTTATTTACTAGCCCAACATTGAATATTACTAGCCATGGGAGTGGGGCTACCACAATCTGGAAGCCCTGAATATATACACAAAGCCAATTGGTGATAGATGTTATTTACTAGCCCAACATTGAATATTACTAGCCATGGGAGTGGGGCTACCACAATCTAGAAGCCCTGAATATGTACACAAAGCCAATTGGTGATAGATGTTATTTACTAGCCCAACATTGAATATTACTAGCCATGGGAGTGGGGCTACCACAATCTGGAAGCCCTGAATATATACACAAAGCCAATTGGTGATAGATGTTATTTACTAGCCCAACATTGAATATTACTAGCCATGGGAGTGGGGCTACCACAATCTGGAAGCCCTGAATATATACACAAAGCCAATTGGTGATAGATGTTATTTACTAGCCCAACATTGAATATTACTAGCCATGGGAGTGGGGATACCACAATCTGGAAGCCCTGAATATATACACAAAGCCAATTGGTGATAGATGTTATTTACTAGCCCAACATTGAATATTACTAGCCATGGGAGTGGGGCTACCACAATCTAGAAGCCCTGAATATATACACAAAGCCAATTGGTGATAGATGTTATTTACTAGCCCAACATTGAATATTACTAGCCATGGGAGTGGGGCTACCACAATCTAGAAGCCCTGAATATATACACAAAGCCAATTGGTGATAGATGTTATTTACTATCCCAACATTGAATATTACTAGCCATGGGAGTGGGGCTACCACAATCTAGAAGCCCTGAATATATACACAAAGCCAATTGGTGATAGATGTTATTTACTAGCCCAACATTGAATATTACTAGCCCATGGGAGTGGGGCTACCACAATCTAGAAGCCCTGAATATATACACAAAGCCAATTGGTGATAGATGTTATTTACTAGCCCAACATTGAATATTACTAGCCATGGGAGTGGGGCTACCACAATCTAGAAGCCCTGAATATATACACAAAGCCAACTGGCAGGACTCACTGCATCAATCACTATAGGTAGGTTCCTCTTCTTTGCTTGTGTTATTATATCCTGAAATATATGACCACATCGTGCACTGTAAACAAAACAGTAGCAGTAGAACAGTGTTGGCTCGAATGCAGAATAGTTGAACATACTCGAACAAGACACAGTTTTGTTTAAGAAAACCCTTTTAATATTCATTAAAGGAACTGTCTCAAGTTTGCAATTATTGTAAGATCCTATTCCGTATAACAGAGCATTTTAGGCAACTAAAATTACATATTAAATATTCTGTAAATCAGGAAATGTTAGCAAGTATAAAATTTAAGTGAATTTAGAGAGATCATAGAAAATAGTTTGTCCTGAAAATTTGCTATTGTTTGTCAGTGCAAATAACTCCTCTTGCAATATGAACTTAAAACGATTAACTAAACACACAACCATGACTACACAGTACCACAAGAAACAAATGAAAATTTTGTGCTATCCAGAGGTGGATGCAAATAAAGATCCCTGACCTGTCGGGAGTTAAGCATGTGGCGACACGTTTGAAACAGTGTTTGACCATATGTTTGACGTCCAATAGCCGATGATAAGATAAAAAATCAATGTGCTCTAGCGGCGTCGTTAAATAAAACAAACTTTTTTTTTTTTTTGATAAACATTTTCATGGCCCCAAATCTGCATCTGTTACTGTGGCAGACAAAACCAACTTCATTTGATAACAAAACTTACTGTAACAACATTCATAATGGAATCCTCCCTGCCAAGCCCTGGTCCCACAACAAGAGAATGAAGGCGTGGCAACCAAAATTCAAATTCATTGGAACGATTATCACTGAAAAAAAAAAAAAAAATGGTGTTGTCATTGTACAGATTTGATATCTGTTATAAAAAGAAAATTTAGATACCAAGTAATCTGAATTTTGCCAAGAAAATTCGATATCTACTTTAAAATGTTGTAACCAAAGAACATCCCACACCCACCTGTAATATCACACTATTTTGATTAATTACTCTTAATAGTGTGGTCATTGAAGAGTTTTACCCGGAAAAAAATGGGTATAGAAATTATTTTGCTGTTATTTGAAGTGTATTTATTGATAGAACAACATATTCAAAATCTATCAAAACCCACTTGGGGAAATATACTTTTAAAATCATTTGAATTTGTTTGCCAATTTTACAGTAATATACCAAAAAAATGGTTTAAGGACATCGCTTAGTTTTAGGAGACTACCACCTCAGCGAGAAAAATACTAAGCCTACATAATGAAGTGGAACTTCGTACATGAGTCAGAATCATGAAAGCAATTATCTGTATACAAATTTATAAAATTAATAATAAAAAATTTGAAGTCAATTTTAAAGGTAATAAAGTGTTTGCTCGCACTTCAGGTAAGTATTATTAGATGTGAAATTTTAACTACTTTCATTTCAAATAATGTGGGTTTTTTTTAGTAAAAACAAGAAGTTTAAAAAAATAATTACAAAATATTATATTTATGATTATGTCCCTTATTTGCATGAACTCCTGCACTGTTACATATTGATACAGGGCTGCAGAAAGTACTCACCTGCTGGCCAAATGCGAGGTAAAAATTCTTACGGACGATTTACAAAATGCAACTACCAGCCCGACGCTCTATCTGTCTCTTTGATTTCATTTGACACGTGATGTTGATCACTTACCAAATGCTCTTAATAATGTTTTGTCAATATATATATATATATATACATGTATATATATATATATATATATATATATATACATACATACATATACATGTATATCAATTGAAGTGAAGACACTGTATATTATAATATTGTTAACAATATTAACAGAATCTATCACCATTATGAGATAAGCCTATAGATAGGGCAATTCCAAACCAAGGGACAAAATGTTTTTTGTGAGGGCCGAGGTTTACCAAGGCCTTTACAAAAACATTTTGTCCTGAGGGTTGGAATTGCCGTATCTATACCTCGCAACAGTGATTTATTCTTTTTCTTGCCCATTTAATTACAGTAACAAAACATTAATTTTGTAAGCTACGTATGATTTGTTTATTGTTGAACGATTCGTAAACATTTCAACTACAAACAATGAAACTCATTTAATCATACGCTGAAAAATATAGTACAACTTATGCAATGACATAAAAATGCAACAACTTAGCAATAAATATAAAGTTGAAAATATTAATTTGTTTAAATATTTTTAAAACAATGATACAACGTGAAAACAGAATTTTGAAAACCATTAGTTACGATGTCAATCATTGTAAAACACGAGTTATGACGTCACGCGTATGTAGAAATCGTCTAGCCCTCGGGTCAGACAGATTTATCTAGCCCTAGGGCCAGACAGATTTTTCTAGCCTTAGGGTCAGACAGATTTTTCTAGCCCTAGGGTCAGACAGATTTATCTAGCCCTCGGGTCAGACAGATTTATCTAGCCCTCGGGTCAGACAGATTTTTCTAGCACCGTGCAAAAGCTGGATAACCCTGTCCAGTGGGCAAGAAATTGTTCTACAGACTGGCGGACTAGTAGAAATTCTGGCTGGGTAGTAAATTTTAGTTGGTACTGGTCCGGCAGGTTAGTTAAATATTTTCCATTTCTGCACCTCTGTTGATACAAATTATTTCATTTTCCGTATACTTTTGTGCTTATATTCAGTTACGGTTCTAACACGTTGTCCTGAGCACACCCATAACAGTGGGTTAGTGGTTAGTGAGAGAAGTCGATGTAGTGGTCCGAGTTGTTAAATCATTCTGGGTGGGAGGCAACCCAGTACTTACCAGCCTCAAGTTTGATGGCTTAGCTACTACACCACCGAGGCCGGTGATACAAATCAATTTCCATTGTTTATGACATTAAAAAGGTCTAATTAAATTGATATCATCTTATTAAAATGGTATATTAATGTTGCATGATTAAAATGAAGAGTTTAAACAAAATATGTATTGAAATATGTATAATTAAATTACACACTATCAAATGTTTAGAGTTGTGTCCCCTTGATTGCTTTGCCATTCATTCTAAGGCCCATTCTTAGGATGATACAAACATTTCAAATCACTGGTAAACTGAGCCAAATGAATATGCAAGCACACCACTTTTTATATGTAATGTTTAACATCATGATATAGCATTAAAGCATGGTGTAAAAGTAAAATTGGTTGTAAAAAGAAATAGTCATGAAGTACAGAAAATTACATCCGATTACATCAGGCCTGCGGAATTAGATTTTTTTTACTAGCCCACAGATATTATCACTAGCCCGAGATTTTTCTTCACATCTTATGACCACTTTCACTTGCCATATATAAAACAAAGTTTTAGAGTACAGTTTTACTTTGCAACTGAAACAAAATGTAGGAAAATAACAATAACTGTAATTAACTGGAAAACGCACTCTGAACACCTCAGCCTAAAGTCACGCTGCTTATGAAAAATCGACTGTCAGCACATAGTTGCTATAATTTTTTGTATGATTCACATATTGGGGAAAAAAAAGATAGACAGAGACATGAGAGATAGAAAAACACCAAATGTTTGTTCCAAAACAAATAAATTAAAGTTAAAAGTGTTGCTATTGGTGTTTTAACATCATTTGAGCTCTTCCAAATGCGAAATCAGTTTACCGACCAATGTTTAAAAGAAGGCTACAAAGGTTTGAAAATATGCTATAATTAGAATTTAAGCCAAGTCAAAGACAAGCAGGGATTTCCGAACTTAGCCTTGTTTTCGCAATGTTAGCAAAATTAAAATGGCGATGACTTTGCATTACAGAAGACACCGCTAGATGTATGAAACGTTTTATGAATTCGGAAGTCAACATCACAGAACGCAAAATTGTGAGTTGCCCAACGGGCTAGTGGGTTCTGATATTGATTCGCCAGTAGTTCTTTTTACCATTTCGGGCGAGTGGGTGAGTGCAATTCCTCAGCCCTGTTACATGGGGAACATGACGGGTACACCATCTGGATTCATTTTATATTTAATTATTTTTTGAACAAAATTAACATTTATTTGGAAAAAGATTTTCTAATTTTCATTGTTAGTCATACTTACATAGTGCTAGCATAACCTGCACTGGAGAATTGTCTTCCCTTGCCAGATGTACAGCATTACATCCATGCATGGGTAGACCATTAACCTCATCTTGATTCAAAGACTGAAATGACTGAATCAAAAAAATACCTCCCTTGGTGTGGGTGGGAGGTTAACTCAGTCACACAATGAACCCAAGTGTTCCCATGACACGGGAAGACCCTCTCAGTAGACTGGCGCTTCGAGGAGGAGATGAGCTCACCAACCTGCTGAGAAAAGCATCTGTCTCAAAGGGAAACCCTGACAACCTCCACGCTCGAAGACAGAAGACCAAAGTAAAAAGCCTTGCCTTAAATACTACTCCTTATCAGAGTAGTATACACAATATTGGAGATGTCACTTCCAGCCAAGATGGACTACATGGACTTTACCAAAAATGTGTTAGTGGTTTGGGTATGCATTTTTCCAATATATAATGCTCATATAGGACCAGAGTATTCCCTAAAGAATCAAGCAAGAAACCAAAAGTAAATTATCCGAACTATAAAAGACAGCAAAGACAAATTTGAACCCTGATGGTCTTGTATCTGTGAGGAATAGAAATACTTTAACTCACAGTAGTGGGTGGACGATCAACTCGGGACTGTAGGACTTGATAGCTGCAGCTGCTTCTGAAGAGCAGAACACATGAGACAAATCAGCACCCTAAAAAACAACAACATTCTTATTAAAGCCCATGTCAGCGTTTAATCTGGACAAAACATCGATTGATTTTGAAAAGGTAGGGGCAGGACGTAGATCTATGGTACAACACTTGCCTGATGCGCGATTGATCTAAGATCGATCCCTGTCGGTGGGCCCAGTGGGCTATTTCTCGTTCCAGCCAGTGCTCCACAACTGTTATAACAAAAGCTGTGGTATGTACTATCCCAATTGTGGGATGGTGCATATAAAAGATCCCTTGCTATTAATAGGAAAAGAGTAGCCCATGAAGTGGCAACAGTGGGTTTCCTCTCTCAATATCTGTGTGGTCCTTAACCATATGTCTGACGCCATATAACCATAAATAAAAATGTGTTGAATGCATCGTTAAATAAAACATTTCCTTCCTTCCTTGAGAATGTATAGTAGGGGTGGAATTTGGTTTTAATATACTGGCCCTTGAGCAAGTGAACATTAGAGGAAGATATGTCACAGAGCGACCTAGGAGCAGCCAGTTGTATGTCTTTAAATTGTTATTACACAACGTGTGTTTTTAGTATAATACATTATACGAGTTAACAACAATAACAAATGAGGTTCTTACTAAAGAGCCAGTAATCAGTAATACGTCAACACCTGGCAATTTTGATTACATCCAATGATTCTAAATGCCTGTGAATATTTCTGAACCCCCAAACTGTAGACCAGTTCTCTTAAAACACTTACAACTTTTAAAGCAGATATTGCAGCAAAGTATGGTGCACCAGTGTATCTGAAAAAATAAAGCAAGGCACTGTGACATCACTCTTCCCACAGAATAAAAATATTTAATTTGATTCATTTCATGGCATATTCTTTATATTATATTATATTTTTAGGGGCACAAAAATTCCAATGTCTTGGCCTAGTAACATCTACTACACTAACCCTCCTGATAGGTCCCTTGAAGCAGCTGTTTAGAATATATACCCTAAGGAATCACCCACTACACCAACTCTCCCAGCCTGTCCCTTGAAGCAGCTGTTCATGATACTTACTCTAATGAACCACCCACTATACCAACTCTCCCAGCCTGTTCCTTGTAGCAGCTGTTTATAATACTTACTCTAATGAACCACCCACTATACCAACTCTCCCAGCCTGTCCCTTGTAGCAGCTGTTTATAACACTTACTCTAATGAACCACCCACGACACCGACTCTCCCAGCCTGTCCCTTGTAGCAGCTGTTTATAACACTTACTCCAATGAACCACCCACGACACCGACTCTCCCAGCCTGTCCCTTGTAGCAGCTGTTTATAACACTTACTCTAATGAACCACCCACGACACCGACTCTCCCAGCCTGTCCCTTGTAGCAGCTGTTTATAACACTTACTCTAATGAACCACCCACGACACCGACTCTCCCAGCCTGTCCCTTGTAGCAGCTGTTTATAACACTTACTCTAATGAACCACCCACGACACCGACTCTCCCAGCCTGTCCCTTGTAGCAGCTGTTTATAATACTTACTCTAATGAACCACCCACGACACCGACTCTCCCAGCCTGTCCCTTGTAGCAGCTGTTTATAATACTTACTCTAATGAACCACCCACTACACCGACTCTCCCAGCCTGTCTCTTGTAACAGCTGTTTATAATACTTACTCTAATGAATCAGCCACTACACCGACTCTCCCAGCCTGTCCCTTGTAGCAGCTGTTTATAACACTTATTTTAATGAACCACCCACGACACCGACTCTCCCAGCCTGTCCCTTGTAGCAGCTGTTTATAACACTTACTCTAATGAACCACCCACGACACCGACTCTCCCAGCCTGTCCCTTGTAGCAGCTGTTTATAACACTTACTCTAATGAACCACCCACGACACCGACTCTCCCAGCCTGTCCCTTGTAGCAGCTGTATATACCGACTCTCCCAGCCTGTCTCTTGTAGCAGCTGTTTATAATACTTACTCTAATGAACCACCCACTACACCAACTCTCCCAGCCTGTCTCTTGTAACAGCTGTTTATAATACTTACTCTAATGAACCACCCACGACACCGACCCTCCCAGCCTGTCCCTTGTAGCAGCTGTTTAGAATACTTACTCTAATGAACCACCCACTATACCAACTCTCCCAGCCTGTCCCTTGTAGCAGCTGTTTAGAATACTTACTCTAATGAACCACCCACGGCACCGACTCTCCCAGCCTGTCCCTTGTAGTAGCTGGTAGACAACGGAGGGATAGCAGACTTCACCATCTCCAACAGCGCAGTTTGATTACAAACCGTCATCAGTCCCTCAACATGACAGCACCCTACAGTACCTGACAAAAACAAAGTAAACAGATCGAATTAATAAGTTTCAGATAATGTATATACGAGATGACCAATTTTAAACTTACAACTAGAATTTTTTATTTATTGTTCCATATTTACAAAAAACACCCAAATAAAATAGTGGGATGTATACAAGAAAGACATGAATTCTGTCAAAGGTGAAGGTTTGTCAAACATGGATTTTAATGCATTAGAACATTCGTTTAAGACTAGTGTGTGAATCCTTGATTGCTGTGTCGCGAATACACTCGACACATCGTTGCCTCATGCTGTATTTCATCATTATCAAACGTTTGACATCCAATGGCCTGCCACTCTAAATAAAGTGGTTTTATTAAACAAATGAAGGTTGGCCGTAGGGGATGGGTATTTTTAGGTCTCCTGCCTATTTAATCCCAGGCGTGCTCTATTGGGGCAAGTCAGGCGAATATACTGGCCAATCCATCCTAATGATACCTTGTTGTCTAAGAAAGTCCGTTACCACCCTTAAATGTGGGGTCTGGCATTCTCGTCATCCTGCAAATGTCTGCCCCGCCTATCATTCTCGTCATATGCTGAAGGTCCCTGGGAGAACCAACGGCTGGATTTAGAAAATTCTGCGACAGCTGTTCTCGTAATATTTACTCTAATGAACGGTCCCACGACATTCCGTCACATTTACTCTCCCAGCCTCGTCCCATTTAGAAAATGTCTGCGGTACTTACTATAATGAACGTCACCCAGAAAAGGACTGCGGTCCCTACTATCATTCTCGTCTATTTAGAAAAGGTCTGCTGTTTATAATACTTGCTCTAATGAAATGTCTGCGGTCCCTACTATCATTCTCATCACATTTAGAAAATGTTTGGTCCCTACTTCATTCTCTCAATTTAGAACCACCCTGCGGTCCCTACTATCATTCTCGTCATATTTAGAAAATGTTTATAATCCCTACTATCATTCTTTCATATTTAGAAAATTTATAACCCTACTATCATTCTTGTCATATTCATATTTAGAAAATGTCTGCGGTCCCTACTATCATTATTGTCATATTTAGAAAATGTCTGCAGTCCCTACTATCATTCTCGTCATATTTAGAAAATGTCTGCGGTCCCTACTATCATTCTCGTCATATTTAGAAATTGTCTGCGGTCCCTACTATCATTCTCGTCATATTTAGAAAATGTCTGCGGTCCCTACTATCATTCTTGTCATATTTAGAAATTGTCTGTGGTCCCTACTATCATTCTCGTCATATTTAGAAAATGCCTCATCCCTACTGATCATAGTCATAAGAAAATGTCTGCGGTCCCTACTATCATTCTCGTCATATTTAGAAAATGTCTGCGGTCCCTACTATCATTCTCGTCATATTTAGAAAAGGTCTGCGGTCCCTACTATCATTCTTGTGATATTTAGAAATGTCTGCGGTCCCTACTATCATTCTCATCATATTTAGAAAATGTCTGCGGTCCCTACTATCATTCTCGTCATATTTAGAAAATGTCTGCGGTCCCTACTATCATTCTCGTCATATTTAGAAAAGGTCTGCGGTCCCTACTATCATTCTCGTGATATTTAGAAAATGTCTGCGGTCCCTACTATCATTCTCGTCATATTTAGAAAATGTCATGCGGTCCCTACTATCATTCTTGTCATATTTAGAAAAGGTCTGCGGTCCCTACTATCATTCTCGTGATATTTAGAAAATGTCTGCGGTCCCTACTATAATATTTGTCATATTTAGAAAATGTCTGCGGTCCCTACTATCATTATTGTCATATTTAGAAAATGTCTGCGGTCCCTACTATCATTCTCGTCATATTTAGAAAATGTCTGCGGTCCCTACTATCATTCTCGTCATATTTAGAAATTGTCTGCGGTCCCTACTATCATTCTCGTCATATTTAAAAAATGTCTGCGGTCCCTACTATCATTCTTGTCATATTTAGAAATTGTCTGTGGTCCCTACTATCATTCTCGTCATATTTAGAAAATGTCTGCGGTCCCTACTATCATATTCGTCATATTTAGAAAATGTCTGCGGTCCCTACTATCATTCTCGTCATATTTAGAAAATGTCTGCGGTCCCTACTATCATTCTCGTCATATTTAGAAAAGGTCTGCGGTCCCTACTATCATTCTTGTGATATTTAGAAATGTCTGCGGTCCCTACTATCATTCTCATCATATTTAGAAAATGTCTGCGGTCCCTACTATCATTCTCGTCATATTTAGAAAATGTCTGCGGTCCCTACTATCATCTTGTCATAGAGCAAAGGTTTCGGTCCGTATTATCCATCCTGAAGCCAAGTCTGCGGTCCCTACTATCATTCTCGTCATATTTAGAAAATGTTGCGGTCCCTACTACCATTTTAGAAAAGGTCGAATACTTCATTCTCGTGAGTGAAAATGTCTGCGGTCCCTACTATAATATTTGTCATATTTAGAAAATGTCTGCGGTCCTTACTATCATTCTTATGCATATTTAGAAAATGAAGTCGCTTATGTGAAAAAGAAAATATGGGCGGTCCCTAGCATCATTTCACTTTTGCCTCTAATTTAGAAAATGTCTGCGGTCCCTACTATCATTCTCGTCATATTTAGAAAATGTCTGCGGTCCCTACTATCATTCTTGTTATATTTAGAAAATGTCTATGGTCCCTACTATCATTCTTGTCATATTTAGAAAATGTCTATGGTCCCTACTATCATTCTTGTCATATTCATATTTAGAAAATGTCTGCGGTCCCTACTATCATTATTGTCATATTTAGAAAATGTCTGCGGTCCCTACTATCATTCTCGTCATATTTAGAAAATGTCTGCGGTCCATACTATCATTCTCGTCATATTTAGAAATTGTCTGCGGTCCCTACTATCATTCTTGTAGCATATTTAGAAAATGTCTCTAATCCCTACTACCATTCACACCATATCTAGAAAATATCTGGTCCCTACTATCAGCTGTCATATATAAGAAAATGTCTGCGGTCCCTACTATCATTATTGTCATATTTAGAATATGTCTGCGGTCCCTACTATCATTCTCGTCATATTTAGAAAATGTCTAATGTCCCTACTATCATTCTCCCATATTTAAAAAATGTCTAGCGGTCCCTACTATCATTCAGACTTCATATTTAGAAAGCGCTGTTTCCCTACTATCATTCGTCGTCATATTTAGAAAATGTCTGCGGTCCCTACTATCATATGTCATATTTAGAAAATGTCTGCGGTCCCTACTATCATTCTCGTCATATTTAGAAAATGTCTGCGGTCCCTACTATCATTCTTCATATTTAGATAATGTCTGCGGTCCCTACTATCATTCTCGTGATATTTAGAAATGTCTGCGGTCCCTACTATCATTCAAATCATATTTAGAAAATGTCTGCGGTCCCTACTATCATTCTCGTCATATTTAGAAAATGTCTGCGGTCCCTACTATCATTCTCGTCATATTTAGAGAATCAGGTGCATCCCATCTCGTTGATCGCTGCGTCCCTACCCATCATTCTCGTGATATTTAGAAATGTCTGAAGACTATCATTTCAAAATATTTACCAAATGTCTGACATCCCTACTAGCATGATTAATAAATAGAAAATGTCTTTATTCCCTAAAATCAAACTTTCATATGTAAAAATGCCTGCGGTCCCTTTAGGTCATTCTGTCATATTTAGGGGTGGGACCGTGAGAACCCTGAAGACTATATTTCAAAATTATCAAACGTTTGACATCCAATAGCCAATATTTAGAAAATGTATGCGGTTTTATAAACTAAACAAACTTTAATGTAAAAATGTCTGCGGTCCCTTTATCTTCTGTCAATTTAGAAAATGTCTGTGAGTCCCTACTATACTATTTTTCAAATTTAGAAAACGTTTGACATCCAATATCCAATAATTCATATTTAGAAAATGTCTTTATTCCTTACAATCAAACTTTATATTTAGAAAATGCCAACGGTCCCTACTAGGTCTTCTGTCATATTTAGAAAATGTCTGTGCTTGCCTGTTATCACGATCGGTCATACTTTTTTGTCAACTTCTGCGGTAAACAGTTACTTCGCCTTAATAAAAAAAGATTTTTTTTAGGACCAACTTAAATGTGTGCGGTTCCTACTATCATTCTCGTGATATTTAGAAAATGTCTGCGGTCCCTACTATCATTCTTGTCATATTTAGAAAATGTCTGCGGTCCCTACTATCATTCTTGTCATATTTAGAAAATGTCTGCGGTCCCTACTATCATTCTCGTCATATTTAGAAAATGTCTGCGGTCCCTACTATCATTCTTGTCATATTTAGAAAATGTCTGCAGTCCCTACTATCATTCTCGTCATATTTAGAAAATGTCTGCGGTCCCTACTATCATTCTCGTCATATTTAGAAAATGTCTGCGGTCCCTACTATCATTCTCGTCATATTTAGAAAATGTCTGCAGTCCCACTGAAAGTGAAAGTGCCCACGTCTCTACCATAACTGGGGAGGGATTAATTTAGCTCAGTCAGTTGATCCATTTGACTTTTTAGGGGTTTTCTCATTCCAACGAGTGCACCACAACTGGTCAAAGTTAAAGTTTGTTTTGTTTAATGACACCACTAGAGCACATTGATTTATTAACTATCAGCTATTTGGTAATTTTGACAGTCATAGAGAGGAAACTTGCTACATCTTTCCATTAGTAGCAAGGGATCTTTTATATACACCATACCACAGGCAGGATAGCACATACCATGGCTTTTGATATAGCAATCATGGTGCACTGGATGGAATGAAAAACAGCCCAATGGGCCCACCGATGGGGATCAATCCTAATTCTACTGTGCATCAAGTGAGCACTTTACCACTGGGTAACATCCCGCCCACACAACTGGTCAAAGGCTGTGGTATGTGCTTTCCTGTCTGTGAGAAAGTGCATATAAAAAGAGCCCTTGCAACATTAGGAAAACTGTAGGTTTCCTCTGATGACTAGGCTACATGTCACAATTACCAAATTTCTGACATCCAGTTGCCGATGATTAATTAATCAATGTGCTCTAGTGGTGTCGTTAAACAAAACAAACTGTAGGCGGCTAGGCCTAACTCTACCATACATTATGATTATTTAACCCATATGACAGTACCAATATGCTTCCATACCTGAAGGTACGATTCTGCATCTTCTAAACAAATGTGCAATTATGCTTGCTACAGAAAACATTTTGCACAAATAAACAGAAAACCCCTTGCCAAATAAAATAAAAAAACCTTTCTCTAACTCGGGATGTTCTAAATTTTTTAATGAGGACTCGCACACGGATTCGGACTCACACACACATTCAAACTCACACACAGATTCGGACTCGCACACGAATTCGCACACGGATTTGGACTCGAATACATCGAAGGAAGAAATATTTTATTTAACGACGCACGCACTCAAAACATTTTAAATTACGGTTATAGTCTGAATCAAGGACGTAGAAAGTGTGTGGTTCACAACAGCAAGACAACTTTTATACATTATGCATCATTTCGCGAGTCATTTGGAAGGCCCTAGCCTACATATATTTAAAATAAGAATGGGTTTTTTCATTATCCATGTCGTTGTTTTGTGATTGAGAATGTCTCAGTAATCGATTGGTCACGACTTCACAACATCAGTGGGCTTAATACGGTAAATACACAGTGCATATATATAGTTCAAAGCTTACTATTCATGATCAGTGACATGATTATGCAAACTGACTCGGAATTATTTTAAAAATCAACTTTTGTTGGTGTCCCTCATTATTGATTCAACTATTCAATTATTGATTATTGATTCAACTAAACGGTTTTAATCTACTTGAAGTCTTCACATAGAAAACCTTTTGATGAGAAATGTTTAACAACATAAGAACAGTGACTCAGTTTTGTAAAAAAAACTACAAAAAAACCCACCCACCAAATTAATAGGAAAGATGCCTCGAAGTGAGTAGGTTTAATAATTCTCAACTCCGTTCACTTAGTTTAAAAACTACTATACTTATCAAATATAAATTGGTTTCACACAATCATATAGGCCTAATTAACTCACAGACCCCATTTACATGAGGTTAAATAATCAACTATTCAGTCAATAGTATTATAAGTTATCAGTCCATAAAGATCATGTCAAGTAGGAAGGGGTTGACTTTGTATCAGACGGAACTAATGTGAAGGCGTAGCCCGACGACGCGAACGCCGTAGGCGCAAAGCCTGTTACGGGGTAGGGTGGGTGGGGTGGGGTGGGGAGATCCTCCCCAAAATTTGTTTGGAATATTACCCGTTTAGCGCTATCCTGGCGTGTTTTCTGCTGCTTTCAAAGGATTTTTTAAATCACGCTTTTTGGTTTCGTTAACATTTATTAGATTCATCCTGTGAAATAAACTGCAGACATCGTGACGATTTATACTCCGTCCCACAAGGAATGCCTTTTTTCATGCTATGAAATTTACTACAAATAATTTATTTCTGAACCGATTGTTTTCTAAATTGCACATATTCCATTTTGTTTTACAAAAACATTTCATTAGATCTACACACATTAAACTTTTTTTTAAATAAATCATAAATATTACAACTATGTGATGATTAATTTTGTAACAACATCCTTCTGAAGCAAGAAACATCGTTTTGGGGGTCTTTTCAATAACCCACCCCCCTGAAAACAATGTGGGTAGATTGTTAAAATCTCGAACTTGTCTCATTTTATAGCTAACGGTATGTAGTTATGTGCACCAAATTTCCTTATATAGATAAACAAAACAAACTTCTTTTTTTTCTTATATAGAAGACTTTTTAGGATAAAAAAATATATATGCATGGCTTTAGCACTGACGAGACAGAGAAAAAAAAAAAAAAAAAAAAAAGGTGTGAAATACTGAATATAAAATGTTTTTGGTGTCTTAAAAAAATGGCTGCTCGTAACATAAAATGGCATTTTAAAGATTCTTCAGTTGTCTCTAAATATCCAGTGCAATTACTAAATATATTAGTTTCATGTTTCTATGTAGAAACTACATTATGTCCTGATATAGCTAATGGGACTTAAAATATAGCACGGACATGATGACGGTTAACAAAATTACCATTTCTCAAAAACTGCTTGGAATACAGAACCCATGTGAATGCTCGAAATATATGGTACAGATTTCAAGTCAATCTGAGACTGATGTGCGTGGGTGACCCTAAATATTTGAGATGGATTTACCCTGTTAATGTTATTTTAATATAATAGATGTCATAATCGAATATTGTTATTCTTAATAGCTTCATCTTTATAAGAGACCTGTCCTTTTATATGGATATTCTACATTATTTTTCAGGGCCGTACCTAGGATTTTTTATTTTTTTATTTTTTTTTTTGGGGGGGGGGGGGGGGCGGCAACTGAGTAGTTAATAATCTAAAACTCCTTAAACAGTTAAGAAGAGATTTTTCTTAAGTTTCTATAATGCTTTCCGGATGCTAGCTACGGCTCTGTTTTTCTCCTTGGAGCGGAACTCTTTCCCGCGGGGGGTGGGGTGGGGGGGGGGTCGTCCGATCCCCGACCCCCACCCCCCAGCTTACGGGCCAGCCCTGGCTACGCCACTACAAAATAATAGTGCCCTCAACTCCATGGCGTGCAGTTTCACAAAGTTCATTCGATATTAATTATTTGAACATTGAAATAATTAAATCATACAAGACTGTGCATGTATTATATGTTTATTAATTAAACATTATAGTATTTAATGGAATAACACTAAAAACCTGTGCTATATTTGACGCCGAGATGTATTACTAAACTTCATTACGAATAAGTACTATACCAATACATTTTAATATAATTTTTAAGTTTATTAAATAAATTGCATTTAGACGATGTGCTGAAATATATCTAATTATTATATACATCTTCCAATTATTGGGTGTGGGTAACGGAGTTGTTTCAGATTAGCAAGCATCATTATTTTTGGTGATAAATTAAAAAAACATACAGTAACCAGAAATGCACTAAATGTAATCAGCAATAACTGAAAACCCCCCACCCAAAAACGCAAAAGCCGAAATGACATTTAAAATGTTATTTCCCCAGCTTTTAGATGTCAGTTTGCCAATTCAAAATTGTTTGACCCAGTTACTGTATGGACTACAGGATAACTGATGATGATGAAGATTTTTTTCTTTTTACTGATCGCGAATTTATTTTCAGCTAAATCCGTAGTTTGTGGTGCCAATCGCGAAATATTAGCGCGCGAAAATATTTTCATTTACTGTATTAAGGTTCTCCTATCGCATATGTACTTATACACATCTAGAAGAGAGAAAGCATTCTTTTAAGTCTTTGCCTTTGGGGTGTTTCTACACAATCAAGTCCAAACAAATATGTGATTGGTCAATCTGTGAATTGTCATGACGACAGCTATTGCGCACACACGATTGGTTAAACATTTATCACGTGCAAGTTCCCGTCTGTTCTGTCTATTCAAAATGGCCGTCAAAAAAATCCGGAGATAAAGTGGTTGTTTGGCCTTTTATAATTACGTTAATTGCAAACGGGATCATTATTAAAGCGTATTTAATATATGTTATTTATGTATATAAACATGTATATAACTGATCCGAAGGACAAATAATGAGGAATTAACAATATCTAAAGCAGGAACTACCGTGCATTGGAAGGTTGATTGTAAACAAATCTTTTCGACATACGTAACATAGCAATCACGGATTCGATCATCGGTTTGGAAGAGTCAGGTGGAAGTGTGAAACTATGGCAGAAGAAAATGATATTATCGGCAGCGCATCTGAATTTATTAAAGGTGAGATTCGATTATGTCTAACGGCAATTGGATGTTAAGATATTAAACTTGAAGCGGTGCCAAGTAAACATGTTGAAACCCATTTCTTTTGAAATTAATTTCTGGGTAAAATACCTAACGTTCCAGGATGCTAATACTATCACTAAACCTACACTAAATGCAGAAAACCCCCAGAATATTTGTTTAACATTAACCATAATAATACTAAAAATGTGGACACTAAAAACTATTTCCACATATTTTTTGTATTATTATTGATTTTAGTATTCTACATTATGTGAATACATTTAAGTACTGCAAAATGAGTCTTAAGTCGATGAATACACTTTAAATACTACTTGTAGTCTCAGCCAATTTGTACCCATGGATGTTAGTTCATCACCATGGATGTATGATTTATCGTCAACGTCACTGACTGCGTTATGCTTCCAACTCTGTTCACTTTGTTTCCTCGTGCATGGTTCGGGCACTTAACATCTGATTTGTTGTCGTCTGCTTGTCGTTCATTTGTGAGGTTTTTCTTCACAGTTCTAGAAAATTTCATTAACAATAAAGTTCAAACAAGTTAGTATCTAAATACAAAACTTTACAAACTCCCAAAACCATTAATTTTACTAAGTCGTTTTTGTTTATTCCTTAAAATTACTGATATCGGGTCCACTTGACTCGTAGAAATTGACTTAAAATGGAGAAAGATGAGTTAACATTCGGTGCGTGTCACATGACTTCACACATGCAAGACCAACAGGGCCAAAGCATTTAATTTTTATGATGTTTAACACCCCTGTTGTTAGAATTTGTTTTCAGTTATTATATTCGATCTGCAAAATGTATGCTATATGCTTGTGCTTCTACTTTAGTGAATAGTATTAACAATCCATTGATAACAATTGTAAATAATATTTAGTGTATAAATTGTGTTAATTAAGAATCAATTTGTAAATAAAACAATATTTTACAAATTATTCACTGGTATGAACGTAATGCCTATCAGAATTGACAATAAGTGTTAGCGGTGGGTGTTGGTAAAACGCGGACTGGACCAGAACGCTTGACAAATTGAATTTTTCTTTTAGAAAAATAAACAAAGAGTTCGTCAACTGTGCATAGTTAAGAAACATATATTTTTTCATGTAGTGGCCTTAAAAATTAAAAATGACGAACCGTACATGCGATGTTCGATACTTTTTGAAAACGCATGCGCCTGAACGCAGTTAGAAACGTCGCACTGTTTACGGGAGGTACTTCACTTTTATTTACTAGAATGGATTTGTTTTATGCCCACGTTGTTGATTTTTTACGTTAATTGATTGAAATCTATTTTGTTTTACGTATCGTAGCTGAAAAATATAGAATAGTATTTACTTAAATATCGTATTCGTGTTTTTGTCGTTAGGTGAACACAGTTTAGGACGTCGATGGTAGCATTCAGAAAGACTTCTGAACGTTCCTGCATGGTATTGGTAATACTATTACTATCCCTAAGCCTGAATAATATACTGAATGCTGGAACGATCAGAGGGCTTGTCTTTTGGGCACAATAAATATAACATATCTTTTATCTTAATTTCACTTCTTGAACAACCAAATAGTTGTCAGCTACTGTGACTCGGGGCTACTTCATCAAGATACATCTATAGGCCGTGTGTTTTTTAGGCGGGCAAGCACCTGTCATAATCCGCGTAATGTAGTTACCAGACAAATTACATCTATACGAATGCCTGGTGTTTTGTCCCCAAACCTGTTATCCCCATACCAGTTTGCTTCCAATGTATTACCAGTTTGCCCCCACTGTATGAATGCTGGTCAAGGTCTACAACTTTGGTGTCATTTTATTTATTAATATTACAGTGAAACTGCTATTATGACCACTTATTAAATGGTTTTATATTGGGGAGATCTTAATATCGGGTAAATAATAATCTTTTATGTACAATGAACTATCAAGCCTATTTTAACAACGTTTGTTAGTTTGTCCCTTATTTCCTTAAATGAATGATACAGCAAGGCTTTTGGACTCTTGACTGGTGTGCATATTCGACCATATTTAATACACATTATTGCTTATATTGGTATGTTAATTAAGAAAATGGTAATGATATGAGTATTAAACAGTATGGGGCGAGTTAACCAAACCGCGTTGGTGGCGAGTTGGTTTTGGGACAAGTTGACCTGCTCCCCACTGTATTACCAGTTCTTCCCCACACAAAATTGGGGTTTGTTGTGTCCATTTTTAAATGTCAATAAAAAAACCCATAAAATAAAACTTTATGAAACGGACGACTTACAGCCATATTGTTTAAAATGTCATTTCTTACATATCCTGTATCATTCATTATTTTTAATACCACATGTATGTTTGTTAACAATTTCAAGACATACAACTGGTTGCTCCTAGCCTAGGTGATTACCAGGTCACCAATGCCTTACATCCAATGAAAAAACAGCACAGTTGAAATAGATTACACTGTAACATATAGTTAACCTGATAGTCATTTGTCTGTGACTTGTAAGTTAGCTACATATATGTACAGGCAAGGGCTATAAATAACTTTTAGTTGAGAAAGATGTTAAAATTTGCTTTGAACTAGATTTTTGAGGATGTATATATAAGAAATAGAATAATACATTTGTGTCCATTAGATAAAAAACATTTTATAACTCGTGTTTAAAAATGTATCTAACGAGCAAAAGTTGGTTACATTTTAAAAATACTAGTAACATAAATGGTATCTGACGACCACTCATGAATATATTATTCTTTATTTAATATTGGAAGAAAATTCAAATTCAGGTAGAAAGAAATTCAAAATACATTTTGGTCTTTTAAATAATATTATTATTCATATATTTGTGTACATGTAATACAGGTTTTAATAATCTGAAATAAGAGGTGTGACATGACAGGTGCTATGTAAATCAAAAGCCCTTTAATCTAGGCTGATCAAATTGCCATGTATATATGTTAATAGTTAATCGTAATCATCAACCGGCCTCAGCGTCGTGGTTAGGCCATCAGTCTACAGGCTAGTAGGTACTGGGTTCGGGTCCCAGTCGAGGCATGGGATTTCTAATCCAGATACCGACTCCAAGCCCTGAGTGGGTGCTCCGCAAGCCTCAATGGGTAGGTGTAAACCACTTGCACCGACCAGTGATCCATAACTGGTTCAACCAAGGCCATGGTTTGTGCTATCCTGCCTGTGGGAAGCGCAAATTAAAGATCCCTTGTTGATAATCGGAAAGAGTAGCCCATGTAGTGGCGACAACTGGTTTCCTCTCAAAATCTGTGTGGTCCGTAACCATATGTCTGATGCCATATAACCGTAAATAAAATGTGTTGAGTGCGTCGTTAAATAAAACATTTTTTTCTTTCGTAATCATCACATGGGAACATTTTGTTAACTTGGACTTGAATAAAAATACATTGATCATTAGGTATGTATTCATTTTTAGGCAAGCTCTGGCACTCGCCACATTTGTCAACCATTGGCAAATTTTATTTTAATTTGGTGAAAGAATTTCATGTATTAATTGATATGTTGTTACAAAATATCTTGGTATCTATAAAATTTGGAAGTTTAATAAATACTTTGGTGAACTTTTCTGTTGACCCAGAGCTAGCTCTGATTTTAAGGATGGGCATAGAATACTGGTTATCATATATATTCATTAGTTAACTGTTGCATATATATGAAAGGAAATCGAAATAATTCACTTGTAGATTCTTTTTTCTCTTTTATATACGATTGTGGTGGTTGGGCTCAAACAATGTACATAGTTCGTGAATATATTTATGACTACTACTGAGTAGTGCTGCAACGATAAACCGGTATACCGCGATAATTGATCAGCTCGATACGAACCACGGTACAGTTTTGCGTATCGCGATTTTTATACACTATTTTTTTTCCCTTGTATCTTATTTGACTTGAAATAGGCAAACAAACAAACAAACAAAAACCACATCATTTTATTAATCGGTGATGACAGGAAATGTAACAATCATGTCAAGCATAGTTGGCATACGAAGTGATAGGTTGGTTATACTTGATTCTAACTTCTAACTAAACAAAACGTGTTAAAAGTCCAATGAAAATAACCAGTTAACGATAATTACAAATGAATGTTTTGTTACTTACACATTATCATTCATTGTTCATTTACGTTGGAATACGGCTACGGCTATCATCTTCAAAGAAATAAACCAACAAATGAGAATCACACTTCGATGTTTTTTACTGAACTTGGAATACTTCGGCCGATCGTTCAAAATCCCTCGGCTAATAACCTCGGCTCTGGTTTGGTCGATCTACTGAAACATTGCGACTCAATACGTACATTTCCGTGTCAAACGAGCAGCAACGGAAAAGCACGATAGTAAGGATTTCCGAATGTGACAATTTATAAATAGTTTGATGCCATCACACCGGTGTTCTAGTAGACTAATATTGTGTTTAAAAAAAATAAAAATATGGCCTAAAACATTTAGCCTGACAGCTGAAAGTTATGCCTTCTGTTTTCATTAAAAAAAACCAATCCATAAATATTAAATTTAAATATCAACTATATTGCAATACATATTGCAATACAGTTTCTTATATCGCAATACAGTTTTGACCATATCGTTGTACCCCTACTACTGAGTACTACATGCAGCTTTTGCATTTAAAAAAAATCTATCAGGGAATTGATCACAGAGCTGAAACCCTTTTTTCATGGTTATAATTTTTACGGTCCCGGTAAAGAAATTCACTGGGTCTGAGTGGCCCCTAGGGGAATTAACACTGGCTGTCAGGGGCCTGGCAATCTCACGGCAGGTCATCTTGCTCAGGTAAAAACTTATTTCGTCACAGGCGAGATAGTTGAAAATCTCATTTACAGGTGGGCAAAATCGTGTATGTACATTAAATACACTGTAACTAAACAGTATTGTGACTGTTTAAAAAAGTGTTTCCATTGCCACCATACATTATTTTATAAACTTATTGTTGTTGAGGTCTGCTGAGATATTTTGGAATTTTTATTTTAATTTAAAAAGTTTAATTAGAAATTTAACATTAAAACTTTTAAAGTCTTTATGAATATGTAACACAATTGAAAGTTAAATAGTGCAGCAGTTTGGCCCATATAAGCCTTATAGTTTTTTGCGTTCAAGACATAATTTTTTGTTATTTTTGTTTCCAAATTAACCATGATTTTTTTATATACATATATACTGATGGAAAGAAATAACGAAACACATGGTATTTAAGACCAAATGTAATTTACTACTGGAGTGGTTACGTCTGTATAAAATACAGAGATGTATTGTGGCACTGTGTGTCAGTACTGTGGGATTGATGTCCAGTAACACAGTTAATTTCCTGATACTTGTGGACACGGATTTTGGTTATAGTCAACATTTGATGTTACTACTCGCATGTTCCTTTATTTCTTTCCATCAGTATAGATACATGTAGATTATAATATAATTAATACGTAAGGATGTTTTAACAATTTCCAATCAATATGACTGCTTATCCTCTTTTGATCTGCACTGCCAACCACCTTCTTTGTACTTACCTGATGCCGCACTTCACATGAATCTTTTGCACTCAGATCCAGTTGCCTAATGGACACATCATGCTGGATTAATATTTAATACCTGTTATTCAACTTATTGTACAGTGTGTACTTAAAACTGACAGTTGTTACGACAAATAGCATATAAATGTACACCTTTGTTTTGCAGATCGACTGTACTTTGCTACTCTGAGAGTGAAACCCAAATCAACAGCGCACACACATTATTTCTGTGTGGATGATGAACTGGTTTATGAAAAGTAAGTACATTGTGTACATTATCAATGTACTGTTGTCAATAACAGTACACAAATGTAAAGAAAATTGTTATATTTGCCAAGCTTTTGGCCTTCTTCGTGGTGTTTAATTTGAAATTGCGACATCCACACATGACATCACTTCATTGACATTGCAGTGTGACCTTCTGGTGTTCACTCCATGGAGTCCATATGTTCTTGATTTGTTTTTTCCCCAAGATTTTAAATGTATGCAGTAATAGTCAGCGATAGAAATAAGCAGAAGTTTTCATCTAGAAATCTACTTGTCCACCGATATTTTCACATGTCCATATAAATGGTTTGTTTTATTCAAGTACAAGGACTATTTTAGATTGAACATTTTTACTTGTCCACTGGACAACTATTGAGCTACATTTTGCTTGTCCAAGCAGATTTTCACTTGTCAGGACAAACGAACAAGTGCTTATTTCGAACAAAATGTTGTTGGATTGAACAGCATAAGCGCACTATAATTTGTTTGACTAATTTTTCTAGTTTGAACCAAGCCTTGTTTGTAAAAAAAAACCCATACTGAATTGATTTGAAAGGTAAAATTAGTGATTTGTGGGGTATATGGCCCAAAACACATCAGTCCTGGGTCTGGTGGGTGTGGCAAAGACACCATGGCTTGTGTGTTTTGACGTTAAGATCTGTAACTGTTATGTGTTACCGGTAATATTTATTAACTGCCTCAATATCTTTAAATAAATTTTCTTCTATAAACACCAGTAACAATTCTACATTGATTAATATATAAACCTTTCCAGAAGTTTATTGAGAAAAATGAAAGAGTAAGTTTCAATATATGGTGCAGCTACCAGTTGGGCACTTTAAAAATATATAGGCATGATCTTTGTTGTCTGTTTCTAGATCTGTAGTTTGCGCCAGCACAGATCCGGTGTGTATCATCACATTCAGTTCCATGTGTTTCATTTTCAACTGGTGCATGTACAATATTTTTACCAATCCCAGATCCAGATCTGGTGTGTTTTGGGTCTATCCAGGTGAACACAAATTATTCTTAAGTTCATATAATTCTAACTGAAAGTTGATTGGTTGGTACAAACTGATTGTGACTAATGATTGATGACAAAATTGCAACCGATTTCCAACACTAATTTCAATGCTGTGTTTGTCTTTCAGTTTCTATGCAGATTTTGGGCCATTAAACTTGGCCTTGTTGTACAGATACTGTTGCAAAGTAAACAAGAAATTGAAGGTAAGAGCTAAATATCTAGATGTGAAATTTGATATAAAACTCATTTTGGTAAATTATACAGAAGCCAGGTGACAGTTTGGATATGATGATCACAGATGAGATGCTATTTAAGATAAGTCTTGTATTTTTATTGTCTGTCTTGTACTGTGTCAGTGTTAAAATTTTGCATTTAACTATATATCTATGTATGTATGTATGTATGTATGTATGTATGTATGTATGTATGTATGTATGTGTCTCACAAACTATATGTCCTACCTCATTGAAATTTGGTTAATAGTCACATCTATGAATGTTCATCTCGATTCATGAATTAAAATTTTAACAATTTTGTAAGTGAATTTTTTAACAATTTTTAAAGTGAATTTTCAAAAAGTTGTATTATGTTTTAAAGATTTTGTTTAACATGCATTTAGATGAACATCTATGGAAGCAGCTGTCGGCAGCATTGAATAAATTTATGCTAGGCAGACTTTTTATTCCACGGAATTCTTGTAATATTAATATATATTGCTATTAAACGGGCTTGTGACAAGGCACCAAATTTCACATGACCAAGGCTTGAAGTTAACATTCTGAGCTTAAATTTTTTTGGCAAATTTTTTATTTTAGAACTAAGAAAACTTAATAAAAATGCAAAAATAATAATTATTATAATACAGCTAGAATATTGGCTTGTTTTTCATTGGTACATTTTTTTATTAATTCAGATGATTTGTGTATGTTGTTGTTGACAACCAAGATTTAACTCGATGACAAAATTCTGAGCAATTGTCCAATATGCTTAACCTCATGTGTGGTGTTTTTGTTAGTGTCTTAAATTTTCCATATCATCCATTATATTTTTAAATGTCAATACAATTAATAGATGAAAATAATGTTAATGTTATTATTTATTATTAATTTGTGCTACTGTAATTATTAACACTGTTAACTGCACTGATCACCCACCCCGAATAAGTTCTGGTCACTGATTGATCACAGCAGTCAGTTTGATCATGGTGACTTGTCGTCTGCTCAAGATTCCTGTCTGTGTTCTCAAAATGGCATAGGCAGGTTCATCAGAAATATATTTTTGTAGCACAATCAGAAGTACACCATTTTTGTTTAAAACATACTTTTTGGGACAATGAATTGATAAAGAACACAAGATGGAAGTGACTGTCAATTTTTTAAACATAATTTTAAATCACATTAACTGTCTGAAAACTTTGCAAAATTAAAAAAAAAAATTGTTCCCAATCATCTGTTAATAATTTTATGTATTTATAAAATATATATATATATAAATATATATATATATATATATATATATATATATATATATATATATATATATATATATATATATATATATATATATATATATATATATATATATATTCCATTTGCTTAGCTCCTAAGTCAGTCATGTCAAGAAAAATAAAAAAGGTTATGTCATACTGTTATAACAGTGAAACACAGTGATATTATCACCTAACTTTATAGCATACAGACAACTGTTAAAGGGACATTCCCGAGTTTGCTGCATTGTAAGATGTTTCCAACTAATAAAATATATTTACGATTAAACTTACATATTAAATATATTTTCTTGTTTAGAATATCAGTGTCTGTATATTCAATGTGTTTCTGGTCGTCTTAATATTTGTAAGAAGCCCAAACTGGATTTTGTCTTCAAATAATTTCGTACGTACGAAAAAACAATATTTTAATTTTTAGGAAATAAGATCAAATTTAACCTAGTACAAATATTAGAACGATCAGAAACACGTTTAATATACAGCCACTAATATTTTAAGCAGGAAAATATATCTGATATGTAATTACAATCGTTAAAAAATCTTTGTTAGTTGATAACATCTTTAAAATTTCAGCAAACTCAGGAATGTCCCTTTAAATAGACCGTTTCAATACTTGAGGACAAAATGTGAGGGTCACGATGTCTAGTCCATGTTATTTTCATTTCAATATTTACAAGTTTCTAGTTATTGATCGTATTTGCCATAATATGATATAGCTCATGCATATAATAATTAACTCGACCTAAAGTGGGGTATAAGTTAGTTATACATCTTTGCCTTGGAGGCTCCATGACCAAAACTGTAGGGATATTCACCAATACACCTTGTAAAGTGTGGGTATTACTATTACATGTATATGAAGTTATTTGATAGAAAGCCGAATGCCACCCAAACATTTGGTCTTCACATTAAGCAATTTTTAGCAGTTTCCAACATTAATTTAACCAACTTTTTGGAAACACATTTGCTTTGCCACCTTGTTGTATCAAAGCACTGAAAATTGTGTTTGATCTTGTGTATCTGAAGAAAGATTGCTGAAATGCAGTTATTTATAAGCAACATTTCATGGAAATCCAAGACAGACACTATGATTACATACCTGTTTACACAGGTGGATCACAGAATGGGAATTCGGTGTCTTCTGCTACAGTTTTTCCCATCAGACTCACTCATTTCCATGAGATTGCCTGATTAAGCACCAATTTTTCCTGCTGAAAATTGAGCAATTATTAAAACCCTGGAACAGATTAAGGACTTATTTTTTCTCTCACTTTTGTGTCTCGAAGCTTTATAGTACATGAAATTGGAGCATCCCTTGTTTGGGATGGTGAAACGAAAGTGTGACTTTTTATCTATTGCCAATAAAGATGTTATATTTTATTGTGTACCCAGCAATGTAAAGGGCACATTTTGCTGCCAAGTCTGCTTTGAATTTGCCCCGTGTCTGTGTTGGTGTCCCCTATTGTGATTTTAACTATTATATTAACCAATATATGTTTTCGACTTGAGAAAATTATTGGGATGGTGTGGTCGCAAACAACCTTCATTCTGTCAAGCCAATCCTGGGAAAGTGGCAGTCCTTGTACAGGCGATGCAGGAAGGATGAAGTAGTTTTGTCCTTTGATTGCATTGGCCACACACATTTGACTCATTCATTTATTTTAAAGAAGGACCCTCTCCTCAGTGTGAACCTTTTTAGTGTATACTGTACGCCACATTTTGGTGGAGTGTAATCAACTGAAGCTGACGAGAAATGATATATTTGGCAACAGAAATGTTTTAGAATCATGTAAATTACATCCAGAATTAATTTAAAAAATTTAAAAACATTTTGATTTCTATAAAAAAATTTGAACTACATGTACTTTAATTACTTATCTTGCTTTTTGTATTTTATTGTACTCCCCCCATCCCCAGCTCTTTGGTTCTGATCAAGATATGACTATATAACTCCCCTGCGTACCCCCTTCCCAATTCACGTGTACTAACTAAAGCATCTAATTTTGAAAATTACTGCATCAGCTTCCTTCCCATTCCAGAAAATATATACTTCCATTAAAACTTATGTAGCTACATGTATGAAAAATATCCATTGTACATGGTAATATGAATTACAGTCCATGCTACTGTCAAATTTTAAGTCAACAAAACTAACAGTTTGATTTATGAAGAAAATTGTTGCCTACATTTCTTCATTCGAAACTGCTAAAGAATGTTAATTTGCACATTTAGGTCCATACAAATATTGTTAAATGATTTATCGTAATAATTAAATACATATACGGTATGAAATAAAATTAATAAATGTATTAGTAATTTAAACTACCCTCGTACTTCAGCATAAACCCCCCAGCAAAAACGAACATCCTTACAATAAAAAATTTGTTCTTAATCTTATTATTTATTTTTTTATCCAAATAAAAACTTTTATTCTTATTTTTATTTTAAATATTGGATTGCAAATATTTAAAATGTGCGTGCGATTGGGGTCCTATAGTATATTATGGGCTTTCAAAGGTTGAAAATGAAAATAGGTTACTGACATAATCAGGTTATGGGACGATAAATATACATTAAGTTAGCACACCTCAGAAACTTGGGGACTTTTGATATGTTGTTACTAATGATATTCTGCAACTATTCTGAAAAATTCAGCTTTGTTCTATTTATTTCCGGGTTCAAAACTAATTTTTATCTAATGTTTCGGGACTATATATATATATATGTGTGTATGTTTTACATGAATCCCTCAAAGGAAGGTCACAGTATTAAGTTCCAGTAAAAAGTGCATGAATACCCATATTCAGGTATAGATGTTTGTTACTCATATGGGCTCAAATATATGGGGTAATATTTTTTCGATCTCAGCAGTGTGCAGATTGCTTCTACAGCCACTGATTGGCTTAAAAATCATGACATTTGGTTGGTTGTTTGCCACGGACGGAACTTCACTTTCATTCTTATGTTTCCATTCATGAGTCAGATTACACATACGTTATATGATTTACGAAGATTTACAGAAATATTTTGACTCACTTGTTTCATAAATATGAAATGGTATATTTTCATAAACACCTGCTTTAGTAGCATTGAAAAATAATTATTTTCTAATGTAACCACAGTCGTATATGTACTGTAAATATTTGGCTGTAAAAAGAACACACTTATGCCATGATGTTAGTTACAATATGTCATATAATGCATGTAAGATTATATGACGTAATGGCTGATAGCTTTGCTGTAGCCAGCAGAGGAATTTTAAAATTAAAAATCAGTTAAATTTGTCAATGCCAATAGGTAAAAAAGATAATAACCAGCTCGCTACGACGAATTACGAATTATCTGTTCATCATGAATAAATGTTGTAAAACCCTTGCCATAGGCTCAGGGTTTACAACATTCATTCACTTGGGATATACATGTAATTCATAATTCCTCATAGCTTGTTAGTTATTCTCTAAGTAAGTAATAAACTATTGATCTCAACACACCAAGACCACATGGTAATTAAGTCCTGATTACAGTACTACAAAAAATTACTAAACCACCAGTCTTTTTTTATTTTGTACCTAACAACAGCTTGTAGATGTGTATGTGTGGAGTTTTACTGCATTTTCTATATACAGTGAGACAAATTGGTCACATATAATGTGACCAGTTGCAATCTGAAATGTCGACACAGTTCTGTATCTCCAATATACAGCGTCTTACGTGCTCTCTACCACAGGTTATTTCTATAAATGGCTTGAATAATTGTCGAGCTGTTTACAAGCTAACAGACTGAACAAATACTGTTATAATCTATACTTCTTGGCAAACTTCCATCAAGTACACATTGTATACTATGACTTAACTGCACAACGTTTTCTATAGTGATTGACCTCATAGTTTGTGTTGTTAAGACAGGGTTGTGTTCACTTGTGTATTTCCACAGAACTACAAAGTATGAATAGCAGGCACTATCATTTATATAACTATGGGAATGTTATACTTTTTCCATTTGTGTACTAAGTAAAGAACCTAATTTGTTTTTATTTGCTGTAGTTTGAAATGAATGTCAGTGTATTCTTATATCGGTACACCTGGGCTTGTCTTTGTAAGATCTGAACGTACATGTCCTGTTTATTCTCCTGACCAACCTACACATTTTGACATGTACTAAAATAACTTTACTACAAATACATAATAAATTATATTTGGTTTTGAATAAAACTGTTATCACACAGTGTCAGTTTTTGATTAACTGTTTTCCTGTAGAAAGAACTACATGTACATTTACGTGGCATATATAGGCCAACAGTAAAACTAAGGTATTTTTTTTATTATTGTTAAAGTCAGACTACACTAATGAAACAAATAAACTAAACATAAGATTGAATTAAAAGAAAAAAGTAATTGATTGGATTATTGGTTAATTTTTACAACATATGTTACTATATTTACCAATTACATTTGTATTTCATAAATTAATAATGCTTGGTTGTCATTCTCTTTTTGAAGAGTGTGATTTTTCACTTACTTGGGTATTTAAAAAACTAAGCTCTGTTGGTCCAAGCTCAACTCATAGTTTTCCACTCAAAGAGACAATTAATACCTCTGTTGAAGTTATTCCAGAGGACTTCAGTGTGAATTCTCAAAAAGACTAATTGCCACTAATGGCTAAAACAATCATTCTTAATTGTGTTTTTGTTGCTAACCGTTCTCTGTGTTATATATATGTATCTTTAAATCTGCTAATAATCAACACAAACCCAAGTGAAAATACACTACTGGGATCCGGGACCCAGCAAATCCCACCAGGATAAAAAAATTGGATTTCCTCATGTTCCAGTGGGATCATGGCATATCCTGCTGGGATCCCACAGGGATACCAATAATGGGATTCTCGGTTGCCAGTTGGACAAATCGATCCCTTGGACCATCACAGGACTCCCACCTAAATCGTGCCTTTGCAAGCAGTTACAAGTATAACAGACATGTTTTGGCGAAATATCAGTTTCTCCAATGTTATAAAACAAGTTGCTCCATATTTCACCATTTTCCACAATTAATTTTATCAACAATACTCACCACACCAAATATTGTAAATAAGTAGTGTTATTATACTAATGTGATGTCAGATAAGTCTTTCTGTTATTTCTTCCATTAAAGCATTTTATCCGTCTTTATAATTTAGCTTTTATTGTACATCTATTTATTTTAAAAATATTTCAAGTACCGTGTTTAACATTTCCGATTTTCAAGTTTACAAATAGAATGACGGTGACCTGCAATTTTCAGCATCAACTGCTGCCTAATTCACATTCTACAGTTATGCAATTCACTGTGTTCAGTAGACAACATACTTGTATAGTCAACAGGCTTCTGGAAATTGTGAGATCAATAGTCCGAATTTGCTTAACCCTTTCATGTTGTTGCTGTTTTGGACCTTTTGTTTGTCAACACAAAGCTAAAATACAATCCAGCTTTTAGGTCCACCTTTTACTAATTCCTTCCATCAAAATGACAGACATATCCATACATAAATTCTGTATCAGTTGCTATATATATAATACACATGTATATAATATTCACAAATCATTGAAATTTAAAAGAAAACAACACATAAAAGGTCACATTAGACACAGTATATTTCATTGGGCACTACAAGTATTCACTTCCTGGATGTCGTTATATTTTATAGTAATTTTGCTGTTGCTGTTACTGTTGTTGAATAATCCTCCTGCCAATAGTACCTGACATGTCGTAGCTTCTTACATGTATGATATTTACAGCTACACATAGTATCGCAGTGATCAAACAAGATTAATAATAGTAATATAATAAAAACTTTTTTGTCAGTATTATTACTTTGTAAATGTGAAAAAGAACATGTATCTTTGTGGAAATATTCTACATGTACTAAAAAAAAGTTTTTTTTTGGGACAAAAACTTCATTGCAGTGTTTTCAAAAACCCATATTGGTGATGTTCAAAGAAACGGCAGTGACAAAAGGTTTTAACATTAATATCTGTGCTGTATTACATGCAAGTTGGTTTCATATGTAGCAGAACTTATTATTTTAGAAAACACCATATGACTTGACCAGCCTTTCTCCATGAAACATTGGGCAGTGGATCGACTACTTAAAATAGTGCATCCTTAATTGTTTGTTGACACAATATATTTGGTTCTTTGGGTACTAAATAATGAATATATATCACAGATGGCCTGTATCAGGTGCAACAGAAACATGAGTGAATCCTTGCAGCTCTACTATAATGCTATATTATTATCTCAGCATTTCTGTACATTTTGTTACAAATTTATAACCTGATCCATGACTATGATGTATTTATTTTTCAGTCTTTTTCACTTGCGAAGAAGAAAATAGTACATTATACAAGTTTCGATGCTAGAAAACGAGCCAATGCAGCATTTCTGGTAGCATCATATGCTGTAAGTATAAACATTTATAGAGTAACACAAGCAATTTTGTGAGAAAAAATAATATCACCCAATACCCACAAGTCAGCAATGTGTACTTTTCATATGTATTTGTTATATATAATTCATGTAAATACTTGTAGGACTATTAATATTTTAAACCATATTATTAAATAACCAGAATTATTTGAGATGTTAACAGTTGCAAATTATGCAGTGTGTATTTTTGTGGAATGAAAGAGAAATGTTACAAAATATTAGTGCACAGTATTGATAAACCAGAATTATTTGCATTGATATTTAATTATAATACATATAAAATATACTAAGAAATAAATATGGTGAGAATTCCAAGTTTGTCAGTAGACATTTTTGCAGAGGAAAAGTAGTCTATCACATTAGGCATATAGTTTTTAGAATAAAATAATTCACCAATATCACAGCCTGCCAAACATTTTGAAATCAATCATTGTGAATTTCTCAGGTCAGGCAAACCCCCAGATAATTTACTTCAGCTAAAAAATTGACAGCATTTAACTACATTATCATTCTGCACAAAAACAACAACAAACCAAATATATCATGTGTATTGAATATCATCATGGATGGTACCAGGCATTTCGGACCAAGTGTCAGTTTGCCCCCAATGAATTGTCAGGTCCCCTCCCCACACAACTATTTGTCAGTTTGCCTGTCCCCCAATATTATGTCAGTTGATAAAAGATGATTTTAACAGAGGTTGTTTAGTTTTTGGTGTTTTAATTTTTTTTATTAATACCTGTGTTTTTTACACTAAAAGATGTAGAAAAAGAAACAGGTCTGGTCAATTAAATATTAAAATTTAGAAACATTTTAACACCACCACGTCCACATGTATGTTATATTTAACAGAAAAATGCTTTGAACCAGAGTTGTGATGTGGCCACTTCTTTTTGTGCCCTCTCTTTTAAAAATGAGACTAACAATTGAGGCCAGTTGCCTGGTAATTACTAATTATGCATCAGATTGTGTAAACTTGACATCCAATAGCCGATGATTAATAAATCAGTGTGCTCTAGTAGTGTCGTTAAACAAAACAAACTTAACTAACTATGTTGTGAGGAGTGATATTCCACGTGTTAATGATTTAATACAAACAATATTTCAAGGTGAACAGATCGAATGTACACTTGACTGCCAGGGCAAACAGGCTTGGGGATGAAACATCAGGGAATATCTGACATTTTGCCCCAGTCTGTTCTGTGCACTCCCAAAAAATATGTTGGTTTGACTCCTCAACAGATTACCAGTTCACCCCAATTAAAAAACTTGTTTGTTCCCATGTGTGTCTGGGCAAGGGATGAACTGACATTTTTGGGTGAACTGGTTATACTGGGGTCAAATTGTCTTGAGGGTCAACGTCAGGCATTTATCATGGATTACATGATTTGTTTCAGATTATATATTTGAAAAAAACACCAGAAGAAGCCTACAGACCACTGGTTGCTGGTTCAAACCCACCGTATCTTCCATTCAGGTAATTTAAAATTGTTATCTTAATCCCTTATAGGCCTGTATTCTTTTGGTAAAAGTGTCATAATTTACACACAGCATACAGTTGTCATACATTTGTGATGATATCTTGTAAGTTTGTTGACAGGTTAAACTCAGATTAAACACATATACAAATGTATGCTATATTAAAACTCCTTCAACACAATTATTTAATTTAAATTGGGTTTCTTTGAAACCTGTGTGACTTAATGATCTGAATGAAAATCACAGATGAAAAAAAAAAATGCTGCCCGACCAATATTAATATCTCCAACAATCATATTTTTTATATTAAAAAAAATCTGCTGCACAGTGTTCAATTAAAAATAAAATTGCATTTATTGCAGCCATGTTTTGAAATAATGTAATACACTGAAACAGCTAGAAAGTAGAAATGTTTATGATTTTTTTTTTGTAGACTAGTACTGTTACATACTGTGACTTTCCACGTTATAGAGCATAATGTGGTGAGAAATACGTGGGAAAACATATGACATATGACACTTATTTCATATATGTTTGGTGATACCACAAAATAAACTGTTGACATCTCACATGCATACTGGTGACATGTTTATTAGTCCCCTACGGATCCAACCGGAAAGGACTAGGTTTCATCTGTTATTCTGTCTGCTTGGAATTTATATACATTTTGTGTATAGCTTTATCATGTCCTATTTTTGCAACTTTTTCTTCAAAATATCTAGTTGTTCCTACTTTTTGCTACTGTTTTTGTTTTTGCTTTGCACATAGTTTCAAAATGACACGCAATGCTGTTAAAGTGTGCATATTTCTTGTGTTATTATAAAAGTCAACAGTTATGAGAAAAAAAATTGGCAGTAAGATTCTTGCTATTGCTCATGATGTACGATTGAAAACACCCTTGTTGTAATCAAATGTTCTCTCAATCTCATGGTTACCCGTTCAGTATTCTCTATATCTCAAATAGGTCCCTGTGTGTATGTAATGGTTCTGCTTCATACATGCAGATTAAAGAACTGGATTCGAGAAATCGACTGAAAGTCTTAACTAGCTAAATGTAAATTAGCAGTACCAGTTGCAGATATTGAACATTGATTGGTGATGCATTCTCTCAGTGAAGTGGAGAAAGCTGACAGAAAACTCTATAGATTGATTTATAGACATTTTTTTTTTAATAGTCTGTGATTTAACAGATTTAGTGTACGTAATATAGAAATAATATAACGAGCGTGACCTTTTGATTATATATCCATGTTTGTAACAGTGACCATCACACTAGTGAGTTTATAGTGATGTAGGGGCGGGATTAGCTCAGTGGTACAGCACTCGCTTCATGAGTGATCGATCTGAGATCGATTCCCATCGGTGGGCCCATAGGGCTATTTCTCGTTCCAGCCATTGTTCCACATCTGATGTAGCAAAGGAAGTGGTATATACTAATAATCTATCCTGTCTGTGGGATGGTGCATATAACAGATCCCTTGCTACAAATCGAAAAGAGTAGCCCATGAAGTGGTGATGGCAGCTTTCCTCTCTTAATATCTATGTGGTTCTTAACTATATATCCGACACCATATTACCATAAATAAAATGTGATGAGTGTGTAGTTAAGTAAAACATTTCCATCCTTCATAGTGATGTAGAAGCAAGACTTAAAGAGTATGTCTTGTAGATGTGATCCATATTTGTGATTACATACAAATGTAACAAAACAACTACCTGTACAAGCAGGCAAACTGACCGTCCTCCCACCACATACAGCACGTCTATTGTTAGGATTTGAACCCTTATACCAAACAATTTTTTTTTTTTAATGATCAAAGTTTTGATTTGTTGGATTAGTTTTGTTTAATAATGACAAACGGTTAATGGACATACTTAAAAAATTATCTTTAATAAACTAATATCTACCACTGTAACACATGTTAATTTAACAGCCATGATTGATAATCATCTTTCTGTATCCTTGGTACATATGGCCTGACGCAACAGGTTTCTGACTAGAAAGAACCGTGATAATAAACTAACTTCTTGTAGAGTATTCTGGCTATTTATAAGGTAGCTGGAGTTACTGGTTGACCTTTAGTACAGTCAGGTCATTACTGTTGTAACTCTTCCCAGCTGCAGCTGACCTACATACACACATGTAGTGCCTCATCCAGTACAGGTACATCCTTGTTTATGACAGAAAGTTTACCTTGACCTTTACAACATTCCTCCTGTCTCACAATAGCTTTTCTTGATGATCTATAGCAGCCTGATGTTTACATTGCAATCTACTCTTACAAAATCACGTAGCTGCTAAATGTAATCTACCTGTACTGTAGATACCTGTATGTGAAACAGTAAATAACATTAGTGGCACACATGCATATATACATTTGATGTAAATGTCAGACAGACAGAAGGATAGTGACGGAACCTGTAGTCTTCTCCGGTTGAACCGGTAGAGGACTACTAAAACAGTTAAAAATGTGATGCTTATTACATATAATGGGTGAAGCCATTTTGCTCCATCTTTCTGAATCTATACTCTGGTGAGCAGGTAGTTACATAATACCCAAGGCGTCACATCAGGTCTTAGGCTTAGAACTGACGAAAGTCTGTGGTATGTGCTATCCTGTCTGTGGGTTGATGCATATAAAAGATCCCTTGCTACTAATGGAAAATGTAGTGGGTTTCCTCTGTAAGACTTAAATGTCGAAATTATCAGATGTTTGAATTCCAATAGCCGATGATTAATAAATCAATGTGCTCTAGTGGTGTCGTTAAACAAAACAAACTTTAGAACTGAAGAAACAAGCGTCTTGGTCTGTTGATTTTTGGGGAATGATCAAACAGGCTTGATAAACTTTTAATCACCTTTATGGTTTCTGGTGATCTCTATATTTCATAGCTACATTGTATATGTATATAATACAATGAATTATTTGGTTGAACTTCAACTAGTAATCTTTTATGGGATTACATCATGAAATCTGTACACTTTGAAACAAAAATTAATTTGAAAAAAAATTAAATTGATAGAGCTACTTTAAAAAAAGTTATTGCATTTTAAATGTGATAAAAAGTGCCAAATTTCGTAATTTTATTTGCCACCAATAATTTCTACTTTGTGTTTTTCGTATTATGTAAACTATAATAATAATTAAAACAAAAAATTACCTGTCCATTAATTTATTTATTTACAAGTACCACTGCTAATATGATGAGTTGTGTCACAAATGTTTCCCTATGCATGTCTGTATACAGTGGTATTTTTCATCATAAACAGATTGCTTTGTGTTCATTCTGTAGGGTTAAGTAACTACTTTATGTTTCAGTAAAGACACCAACATGTTTTTCTGTTGTTGTTTTTTCCTCACTGATCAGCACAATGCAGTTGTCACCAGATTGTAATGGTGAATTTGCAGTATACAGATCTGAAAATGAGGTGGATTTTTCGAGAATTTATGCTTTTAGCACCATCCAAAAAGTGATCATGTCTTTGTTCCTTGACAAAAATCTCACAGCAACCTCTGCAAAAAATATCCCCGGTTTTTAGGCCTCTGAAACTTGTGAGAATTATTGTTTTGTTTGTGTGTTTCTCACACAAGTCTATTTTTGCATTACCCATTTTTTATTTGTGCATTAAATTTAAGACACATTTTACAGAATCTAATTAAAATCAGCTCCACTATTACATGTGGATCTAACAGCAGCCAGTTGGAGCTCATGTCCACCAATCAAAACCTTACTTGCAGAATCATGCCAGTGATTTGAAAATAGTTTGAAAACATTCCGAATTATCCTGAGGGTATACAATTATGTTCATATGAATTACGAATGCCTTAAAACATGTTTTATTTTATAAAATAAATAATTTGTAATGTAAAACTGAAGACTGATTGAGTTTTTTAAACATTTTTTTATTATAAATAAAATTTTTTTAACGTATTGGTATGGTTCGCTGTACTGCGGCCATTAAAATAGACTCGCCCGATATTTTTAGAATTTGTATGCTCCCAAATAACGTTATAAAAGGTGAAGTGTGATTGGTCAATATTTAAATTATTATTTACAGACGAAATGTTACCTGGACATTGGAGACTATGCAGTGTTGTTAGCAATCTGATTAAAATTAGTTCTACTGGTCTAAATAAGGCATTCGTAATTCACATGAAACATATCGTATACCCTCAGGATAATTCGGAATGTTTTCAAACTATTTTCAAATCACTGGCATGATTCTGCAAGTACGGTTTTGATTGGTGGACATGAGCTCCAACTGGCTGCTGTTAGATCCACATGTAATAGTGGAGCTGATTGTAATTAGATTGCTTTTTACATGGTTATGCAAAAACAAAATGGGTTACCTGGCATGTGCAAATGTTCAATTCTCAGAGGCCTGTGGACTCTGTTAAAGTGATTTTCATCTTGGGTGTACATGTTAAGGTACCATTAAATGTGATATTAAACACATGTTAAGGTACCATTAAATGTGATATTAAACACATGTTAAGGTACCATTAAATGTGATATTAAACACATGTTACAGTACCATTAAATGTGATATTAAACACATGTTAAGGTACCATTAACTGTGATATTAAACACATGTTAAGGTACCATTAAATGTGATATTAAACACGTTAAGGTACCATTAAATGTGATATTAAACACAAGTAGAACATTGATTATTTTTCCTGTTTTCAGGGATGCCTCGTTTGGAGCATGTTCGTACAATCTCACATTGCTTGACTGTCTGCATGGCCTAAATAAGGTAAATATTTTTAGCACACATTGACGTTGTTAATTCTATATTTACTACACATATATAATTTAATGACCTCAGTGACAGTTATTATAACAAATGTCTGTGGGATGATTTTGTGTCATATAACTAAAAAGAATCAACTAAAGTCATGTAATGAAAGGTATTTGATCAACTTTCCAAGTACATAGTTGTAAACTGTAATGTGATAAAAACCATGAATTCCCCAAGGGAAACAACTGTGTAAAAACATCTTAAATGATGCCTCCAAAATGTTTTATTTGAGACAGAAAAATTTAATTTTTTCACATCAATTTATGTCCTTTATTAAAGTTATATACATTATATATAATAAATGTAATTAAAATTTTACTTTTAGGCTTTGGCAAATGGGTTTTTCAACTTTGAGAAGTTTGATGTTGATGAGTATGAACACTATGAGGTTTGTATTTTACATGTAGTTCATTAATACTTAAATAATACTAAAAATAAATTAGATAATTATAGAGCATAATTATAAAAGAACATCCTTAAATTTGATAGACATAACTTAAGCACACATGCTAAGCAACTTACCAAAGGTTACAATTATGTATTGGAATATCCTAGTTACATGTATTAAGTGTAATTTAGATGAAAATTGTTTGTAATTGAAAAAGGTTATATGTAAGTGCAGGATGTAGAATTCACAATTGCTGGGAGGCTTCTGGCAATTGAAATAATGTTGGGTAAGTCAAAATTTATATACAGTGTCGCCCAACTGGTGACCAATATTTCGAGCATATGTTACCATGTCCAGAATTTAATGTTTGTTAAATGATCAGGAAGTTATTTCTTTACATAACATAACATAACATAACATAACATATAGTTTTGATCGTCAATACATGTCATCTGATTGATACTGTAAAATAAAATGTATGTCATAATGACAGCCAGGTGTGACAAAATAATCTACTCGTCAAAACACAAGTGTTTTGTAAAGTTTAATCGTCATAGCAGAATCTCATTCACATAGGCGAGTGTTATACTTGCAATATTGTGCCTTGATAAAGGATGAAAGGTGACTATATAGAGAGATCAATAAATTAATTTATCGCTCGCTCTACTTGTGGAACACAAATAATATTTTTTTGTATTATAGCACATTAAAGGATTGCTTATACCGAACTCTTGAAGTATCGGTGTTATACTGTGCAGTGTCAGTTGCTGGCTGGTCCAACTTGAGTTAATTTGTTTATTAGGAATTGATCTTACCTCTCAGTTTCAGGTTCTTAATCATTCCCAGTTTCCTAACTGATTTTTGTACTTTGATGGACACACTTCCTGATGATTTTCCCCTGAAATGATATAAATATTTTAATTTAGTTCTTCTGTTTGTATTGTGATTATATTGGATTTAATGATACTGTAGTATTTGTACTTTAATGCCCTTGGCCTTACTTTGTTACAGAAAGTAGACAATGGTGACTTCAACTGGATTTTGCCTGGCAAATTTTTAGCATTTTGTGGGCCTCACCCTAAGTCAAAGATAGAAAACGGTATGGTATATGAGATGGGGCTCCCAAGTTGCTGCAGACATTCATGTCTTAATACTAACTTGCATTGCATGTCAGTCTTGTTCTGTAGAAATAAATGCCAGAAAAATACTTTAGTCTTGTGAAAAAAGTGGATGATTACCTTCTTAGAAGGTATTACAAAGGTGAGAAGGACATTATTCATGAGCGTGTTCTAATATGATGAGTAGCAGTTTCAGATGCAGAATAATGTAGATTAGAACGTTTAGTGAAAGAACAGTTTTTAATATACCTTGATAGTTTTGCCAAGTCCTTGCTAACTGTTACTAGTTCTCTCACTAGTCATTTCTAGCTGGGATGAGTTAAAAACATGTTCCATCAATTTATTTTTCACTACATTTGGACCGTCAGTGTTGCACCAAACTGTAGTCCAAGTGTTTTAGGATTAGATAACTCACTGGTTACGCAAATATAGTTCATATAACTGAACTATTGGGTTACCAAAGTCAAACTCACAGGAACCGATTTCTGGTTACCTAACATGAAATATTGTACCCCGTTTTAAAAACATGCAAGTGTTTTAATCATTTAATTTTCCTCTTAACCTTTGAGTTTGTCCTTTTATCATCCTTTGTCTTTTACTTGTAATGTTAATTGAATTGTCGTTTGCTAAATACTGAAGAATATACAATTATTGAAGGTTTCATTGGAACTTGAATTATTTGGGCAACATCTGAAATGCTTATCTTAGGGACATCAACAGCAGGTGTATAAATGTTTTATGAATGTAAGATGCACTGTTTTACTGGCATGAATTTCACAAAACAAGATGGGTAGCTAGCCTGATGAATATCTGTGTTGTCTTGTGATGCCATTTGCACGCCCATGGTGGCGGGCTGCATAAACCTTTTACAGATCTGTGGACCAATCCTACTGCATGCATCTCTCCCAACTATTACTTATGAATTACAATTTGCATAAAACTAGTTTACATTATCTGATATCTAATGCAATTGTGACATCAATTTTATTTGTCGGTTTATATTGACCAATTCTTTTATTATACTGTATATTATAACTCGAGAAAAGGAAAATGTATATGTTTTTATTAAAATAATTCCACTAGCGTTTTCAGTTCCACTGAACCTCTGTAATTATCATCATCTTCCATTTAAATTCACGAATTTTAGTAAGTAAAATGTACCCTTTCTCATAAGGCTAAGTTCTAATCATAATGCCAATATACATTGGACGTCAGATATTTGGATGAATAGAAATTGTATAATGATCATGCTAGTTTTATCAAAAATATTGTAACCAACTGTAGTAAATGTATTCTTAAGAAATAACTAATTAATTATTTGGTTGTTTAAACTAATAAATAGATTTTTTAAATAATAAAAAAAATTAAATTAAAATTAAATCATTCTTCATGTCAGGAAACACAAGTTTAAAAGATAAACAATGCAGATATATTTTATGTCTAATTTTAAAAAGATGTCATAAGTGTTGTATGAAATCTAAGCTAGTTTTATGCAATTTATCACCTGTGTCCAGTACATTACGTCTCCCTGACTCTTACTGTGTGTATCCTGGAACCATTCATTTACAGTCAGGTAATCCGTTTTTATGATATTAACCTTTTAAACTCATATGTTTTAGTGTGGTCATCTTGCTTAGCTGGAATTAATAATTCTCTCCTTTTGCAACATTGTCTTTCTTGGTCAAATGCTGTGATTTTGTAATGGGGATACGTGTAATTAATCTTTTGTTAAAATGATCACTATCTTCTATTTAAATTATCATCACCAATTTCAATAAGTAAAATGTACCCCTTCTCATAAAGCTACTGTCATAATGCCAGTACTGCATTGTCACTTAAACTTAAAGATTGATCATTCACTGATAGTGTATTGAATGGTTTTAGGATACCTGTTGGAACATTGTGGAGACAAAACAGTTTAACCTTTGTAGGATCTGACTCTGGTAACATGTTTCTCATCTCTCTGTCATTGCATTAATTTGAATGTCTTCTGTTTGGTCCTGCAGCGGGTAGAGAATGGAGATCTCAACTGGATTCTTCCCAACAAATTTCTAGCATTTAGTGGACCTCACCCAAAGAGCAGGCTAGAGTATGGTATGAGTGCGAAATCTTTAACTTGCAAATCATACTCACAACCATTCTCATGTTCATTTGAAGTTGTGTGTAACATGCATGTTGTTACACTTTTTAGCATTCACTCGCCATGAATACATATAGTATTAACTTTTTCCAAATTAAATGATGAATTCTCATTGAGAACATTGAATGAAATTATTTTAAAACCACAAATTAAATACAAAGTATTAAATACAAAATATTACTATTTATATAAATAAATAGCTTTTAAATTAATAGGCATTTTGAAACAATTAAAAAAAATAACATTTTATGTTTTTTGTTTTGCTTATAGTTAGTCATGCTTCATTGCTGTTTGTTTGCTTTTAAAACTAATTTGTTTTGTACAATTTGTTTTCTTGTTGCTTTTTTCACAAAAATAATGTGTTTTATTTACTAATATACTTAGTTTTCTATTTTTATTCCTTCTAAGGGATCATCTCAAAATTGAAATGATGACAAAATTATTTCATCTCTCCCTGAACCTGCCACACTCTCTCTCTCTCTCTCTCTCTCTCTCTCTCTCTCTCTCTCTCTCCACCCCCACCCCCCACCCCAACTAAAGTTTATTCATACATGCAGTCAATATTGGGTAGTTTGAAGCTTAGTTCTGGGTGGACATATTCTTCTATCTCCCTGTACCTGTATTAAGACATGGCGAGTATTACAGGAGTGGCTGTTATATACCACATGAATTGTTTCAAAACATATCTTAACAAGCATAAGCAAGTTGGGTATATTTTTAAACAAAGACTTATAAGATAAATGGTATCCAACAGACATAAATGTTTTATTCTGTTTCTTACATATCCTCAAAAACTAGTTTAGAAATAAATTTAAATGCCTTTTCCAACTAAACTTAGTTATGATTGGGTAAAAATAAGAATAAAAGCAGAAGAGAAATTTAAAACACTAATTAATGTAGATTGTGCCAGGAGAGTTTTGAGATCGGTACATACAGGTATAGTATGAACATGTTTGTGCAAAATAGGAATGTCAAGTTGGATTGATTTTTCAAATTCTGGTGATGTGTGCTGTTTTATTTTAAAACTAATTGTGATGGCCAGAGTATAGTAAAAGATGAAATGGCAACTTTCTTCCCCTCTCCTTCGAAATAATTTCGTCATTGTTTTGGCATTCACTTTTAAGATGATCCTTTAATAAATATTTATTTTATTTAATTTTGAGATTTTGTTTCAACATTTTAAAATATTTTGTTTTTATTATGAGTGTATATTATAGGTGTTACACTGTAATGGTAATTTAAGAAACTATGGTATGTGAAGACCATATTTTTGGATGTTCTGATCTAGTTATTTAAAGACCAAAATCTGTGTTGATGATTCATACAAATGCTTAATTAATTTATACAGTCACGTTTTTAATCTGAGGACTCAAATGTGACTTGCTTTTTCCTTTAACGTGTATTGTAGTACAAGTGTTTTGCTTATAATCAAATATGTATATCACTGTTAAAAACGTAAGAAAATGTTTCGTAGTTTATTATTTATAGAGTACAATTACAGAATAGACCAAGATTTGTTTTCCAAGGGAAGTAATCTATTAAAAAACTAAATCTATTTTTAATACTTGTGGTAATGTATATTACAAGAATGATATTTGTGGAAAGTTTATTAGCAGTTGCCTAAAATGTTTTATTACAGGCGTGCACTTGAGTTAAAATTTCAGTTTTATTAATAATGTTAAATGTAGTTTTACCATGTTTTATCAGCAGTATAATGTTTTTAATGGTGTGCAGACCTTCAAAAGAAACAATTTTACCATTACTTCTTTGTTGAATTGTTTCAGGATATGGCTAATTATGAAAGCTATCTCAGGAAAAATAGTTACTGTGTTAAAAGCAACAAATGAAAAAATCCTATGTATTTATAAAGTTTCTGTGTTAAAAACTGTTCCTAGCTGTAATTTATTACCATAAATAATATGATGAATGTCTTTTATTTTGAAAGTCCAGCTTCAGTTAATTTGTGCTAATTTTATGTACTGTACCTACGATTAGCCATGTAGATTTAAACACATCTGTTTTGATTAGGTTTCTAATAGTGTTATATTGTCTCCACAGCAACCATGATACACATACATGTAGTTACGCTTAACTGACATGAGTAAGGTATTTGAAGCCTTGCTAGGTTATATTTATAAAACAATTACTGTATCATAAATATGTGATTAAGACATACATGTGAGACATTACTTGCACAAAATGTAATATTTAGCTTTTGTACTTTTTTTTTTCTTTTTTAAAAAGCTCCTCTGTGTGTATATTTACAAGAAATGGGCTAAGAAAATTGTTTAGCTGACAGGTACTGGTAGTAAATAATGTGTTAATGGAGAACTCAACATTTACCATTGCTAACTTTTAAAAAACATTTTTGTGTTAACCAATGAGATTAATTTTTGTTTTCCATCATGAATTATAGTTCACCTGATCTTTTGTCTCATATGGTGGGTTGGTTACAACAAACCAAGTAACTGTGTTGTGTGTGAGTCTGTTGTTACAGTTGCCATTTCTGTGCTTTTGACATATTTTTTTGACATATTTCTTTTCATTCTGAAAATAATTTTAAATGTTGTGATTTGTAGGTTATCCTCTTCATGCCCCGGAAGCTTACTTTCCGTACTTTCGAAAGCATAATGTCACAACCATTATACGACTCAACAAGAAGATCTATGATGCTAGAAGATTTACTGATGCTGGATTTGATTTTTATGACCTGTTTTTCATTGATGGTAGTGTTCCCAGTGACAACATCGTTCGGCAGTTTCTTGAAATTGCTGAGAATGCAGAAGGGGGGATAGCAATTCACTGTAAAGGTATAGACTTTGTTGTTATTTAGCATAAATATGTAATATTCATGTCTATGGACATTGCTAATAATAATTTAAAAATAGGAAATCCGTAAGACTGACTAAGACTGACTAACAGTTTAAAAAAAAAAAATTCCTCTGATTTAAAATAAGACAGTGTAAATTAGAGGATTTGTAATTAGTGTTTGTTAATATGTAAAACATCAATTGAGTTAGTTGAGTCTTTAGGTCATGATGTTGATATTTTACATGTCAACAAACATGAGTAGTATGTTCTATTTATCCTATTACTCTTAAAATATATTTTTAAGTCAATATTTACCAAACAACATTTGCATATCACAGATCGTGAGAAAAATATTACATTGACACAGATGTCACATGTTAGATTATAACTGTATCTGATTACCTACTGACCTTGCACATTTGCATATATCTTAAAGTTGCATACACCTTTATTACACATGTTTATGACATGGATATCATTGGTAAGTTAAAGGATAAATACTGTATTTTATATAATATATATTACATAATAAATGTAGATATGCAGCTCATTGTCATCATGTTTCATGTTTTCATAATAATAGATAAACTCAGTTGTATGTGTGTTTACTAAATTTAATACACTTTTAGATTAACTGAACTGTTCATCACACTCATTAATAAACAGTTGATAACTTGTTTTGTGAATATTTTACAGCACACCTGCTCAAGCAGTAATTTCAGTTTAAAGTACATTGTTGTTTTATTTTCAGCTGGTCTAGGGAGGACAGGGACATTGATATGTTGTTATTTGATGAAGCATTATAAGTTCACAGCAGCTGAATCTATCGCATGGAACAGAATATCACGGCCGGGCTCTGTCATAGGGCCTCAGCAGAACTTCCTAGAAGAGTAAGACATTTGTTAAGGCTTTTAATTTATTTTATATTGTATGGTGTGGGAAGTAGTCTATAGGGTGTATACCACCAGGTGAAATCCCATAGACAACAGTAGTAACATATGTGGTTAAAACTCCTACCTGCAGCGTATCAATCAACATATACACCACAGATATAAATACTACCACCCCTCACCTTTAAAGTGAATCAGAAAAAAAATTGGGGTCAAGCATACAGGTACCCCATATATGTTTCAAGCACAAGATTACTTGCACAGTGGTACTAGATGGAATACGATTGCATACATTTTTTGCCCAGATAAAACTTTTTTTTCCTTCTTTTTTTAACAACCAACAAACTCACATTTTAATCCGGCCTGGTGCTTATAAAACTTTAGAGTCTAGACACAAGACACTAATAGAGTCTGAGACAGTAATGTCATGACAACACCATACAAATTGTATGTGATATCAATACATTCCATCCGGCCTGGTGCTTATAAAACTTTTAGTGTCTAGACACAAGACACTAATAGAGTCCGAGACAGTAATGTCATGACAACACCATACAAATTGTATGTGATATCAATACATTCCATCCGGCCTGGTGCTTATAACAATTTTAGAGTCTAGACACAAGACACTAATAGAGTCCGAGACAGTAATGTCATGACAACGCCATACAAATTGCATGCATGTGACGTCGTTAAAGATTTGAGTCTAGTTTTATATGCATAGGCCCTGAAATCAAATGCTAGAAATTGAAGAGCAGTTCTAAAGACTCCAGATTAAACTAATAGTGTAACTTTTTAACAGCCATGTAGAAGACCTAGACAAACACGAATAAAAGGTTTTGATTTATATTGTCACTCATGAGGAATTGTGAATGTAACTTGGATACTGTAAAAATTAAGATGGAAAGTTGAAGTTGCTTGTAAAACCAATTAATTATTTGCTGCTTGTCCCTGTCAGTTTTGAGCCATGCTTGTTCACTGTTAATACAGCGTACTGTTATTGATCTAAAGTAGACGGCTAACAGGCTTTCATACACAGTTCATTACCTTAAAATTACTTTTTAAAATAATTGAAATAACTTACAAAGGCGCAAAACTGATCTAACTGTATTTTTGAAAAGGAACAATAAACCACATAACTTAATAATAAAAATAAATAAAATAATAGAATAAAAAATTGCTGCTAATTATATGTGTTATGTTTTTAAATCGGTGTGCTTTTTGTTTTACTAACGTCTCAGTGTTTCATCACTATAATATATTCTCAGAGGATGAAAGTCAAACCAAATGACATGTTCTTCACTTAAAATACATAACTATTTACCACAGTGGTATTGTCTAACTAGGTGACATATTTTGGTGATTGCCTGTGCTTTTATTAATACAGTAACTTGGTGAGTGCTGTGTAGATGTTGAAGAAGATAATGCATTTTGTATTACAGCAAACAAGCCTGGCTGTGGATGCAAGGTGATTTACATCGTGCCAAGCAGAAAGACTGGGCAAAGGAGCGGCCATGCGTGTCGAAGATTCTCACTGGTGTAGATGACATGCGCATCCAGGATGCCCTGGACAACAGCAGCTACAAGTACAAATACACTGATGAGGACAACGTGAGTAACACATCGTCTTTACATGTGTGAAAACACTAGTGGCTAGTGAGGACGGAAATCAGTTTTAAATTCAAGTCAAGATAAAATGGGTAGCAGTTGAAAGAATTTACAATGAATACTGCATACTGTCAACCTTTTAGTTTTTGCAGTTTTTCTATACCCCCAAGTACAAGTATGTAGATAAGTATCATACCTTGACATAGTATGTTTATGAATGTGGAGCCAGACCTCTGTTGTAGGTAGGGCGGGATTTAGCGCAGTCGGCTGAGTGCTTGCTCAGGTGCTTGCGTCGCATGATCGAGCCACCTCGGTGGATCCATTAAGCTAATGTTTTTTTTTTCTCTTGTTCTAACCAATGCACCACAACTGGTCAAAGGCTGTGGTATGTGTTTTTCTGTCTGTGGGAAAGTCCATATAAAATATCTCTTGCTGCATTAGAAAAATGTAGCAGGTTTGACATCCAATAGACGATGTGCTCTAATGATGTCGTTAAACAAAATAAACTTCTTCTATTGTAGAACTAGCAGTCTGAAATTTGTATAGAGTTACCTCCCCTTACATTATTTCATTATTTTTGTTAACTAGTATAATAAATGTTTTGGTTTCCTGACCATAGTAAAAATTATTATTTGTTAATATGTTTGATAAATTTTCCAAATGCTTGACAAAATATACATTTTAAAAAAATGGGATACTCAAAAAATATTTTTATACAATTTTATTTATTAAATTTTATTGTTTAAATTTTATTTTTGTTGTATGTTTTATTTTATTTTTAATTTCAACTAATTGACTGGTTGAATTATACTAACATTATACTTTATTTAGAACAAAGAATATTTAGGTACCGATTACTTGGAAGCACTTGGCACATAGTTGTTTTGGTGAAAAAAAGAGTTCATTTACTGTTTAAATTAATTTTAAAAATGCATCATATCATTGGTGGATAAAGATTAAATAGTTAAGATCTGCCGATTTTTTATTTATTTTAGTTTTTAAGTCCTAGCCAGATTTTGAGGTCATACATGTAGGTGTTCCATGTTAATTAACAACAACAACCCCACAACACCTGTACCACTCAAGCCCATAGTTTGCTCAGCAGTAACATGCAGACTTGCCAACTGCTATGTTGTAAGCATAATTTGATATGCCCAGTTGAGGTTTACTACACTGCTATGCTCATTCAAAAACTGCTACTCTGTTAAAAGTATGATATGCAAAATATGTTTTTAAACAGTTGAGAGTGAGAGTAAAGAAGAAATTGGGAGGAGGAGACAAGCTACATGTGTAAATTATTTTTGCACTTTGTATTAAATAACCACATGAGGAATCAACGAAACTATTGGCAAATGTTAGCATTGATCACTGTCACTAAATGATGCTTAGTAGTAAGCAGATTTCCATCTTCGCTTGCAACATGCATTACTCTATGGATAAAATAGCATGACCCATACTTTTGCTGTGAAAGATGTGTGCAGAAGGGGGGTTTTGTGGGTTGAACCCCCCACCCCACCTACTCTAAACAAAATGTATTTTTCTCAATGTATTTTTTTTTTTTACAGGGGAGCATGACCAGACAGTCTAGATGCTTCTTCTCCCCCCCTCCCCCCTCTGCACAATTTCCTGCATACATGCCTGTGTTATGTTACCTAGTTTTTGCGTTTGAAAAAAGATTCAGGATAATTTCTATGAACGTTTACACTTCTATTTCTTCAATGTTTTCTGCAAACCTTTATACTGAAAAGAAAATCTAACATATAGCAGAAGAAATAATATGTCTTTGTGTTGAATGTTATTTGGTCACATTTGTTTTGCTCTTCTTCATAGTGTTCGGGTAAGCCTAGCTCAGATATCATTTTATTCTCTCACTTTGTCTGGAATGCTGCTCTCACTTGGTGGAAAAACTGTGGATAGGGCCAGACCCTGATCATGTTTTAACAGATAAAATCAAAATTTATTAATTTGTTAGACAGATGCATTTGTATATATATGATTGTTTGATATTAAGATCTATTATTGTTAGTAGTAGTATTAGCATTGTTTTTAGTGTTATTATTTTAATTATGTTTTTCTTAATGAATGTATGTTTTTGTATTTTTTAATTTCAGCTCTATTCTGGTCCCGTTACAAGGAGCAGTGGTGTTGAAACTCAGGGAGATAAGCTTAATCAGATGAAGTTACTACGGAAACATCCCCGGTCTGCTACCACGGGAACACTAGGGTAATGCTACAACAATGGCTGCCTGTCACCTGCACTTCAATCAAAACTAATATGCTACAGTACATTCTTTCCTAATTCTGTATAACCCAGGACCTGTTTACCTCTACAGATTAATATTTGTAATCCAAATGTTATTACTGAAGTTAAAGTTTTTGTTTAACTAGAGAACACTGCTTTATTAATCATCGGCTGTTGAATATCAAACATTTAGTAAATCTGACACACAGTCTTAGATGGACACCTGCTACATTTTTCCATTAGCAGCAAGGGATCTTTTATATGCACTATCCCACAGCAGAACAGCACACACTGTCACCTTTGATATGCCAGTCGTGTGGTACTGAGACAGGAAAGAACCCAATCGGAGAACATTTAATTATGAAATAACATCTCTTAATAATAATTTGGTTTTGTTGGAGGGGAGAGGTTGGACTGGTGGGATTTAAATACTGTACAAAGTGAAACCTGCTTAAATGATCACCTTCACTTAGCATAACCTTTTTAGAGAAGCCCACCTTTCTATTCTCCAAAACTGTAGTATACTACAAAATTACTGGTTTAAACTGTCACCTTTGTTAAAATGAGACTTGTTTAATTGTCCCTTTGTTGGGGACATAACTACGAATTCCTGTGAGAAACATATTAAAGATTTGATAGGTCATACTATTTAAATCTATCTGTGATTTCATTGTCCAGCATGTTTATTCCTACTCCATCCCTTCTTCAGTGTTGATGATGTCAAGATTCACAAACGTTCAACCACGCAATCTCATCGGATGTCCGGATCGAAAAGTGCACAAGGGGTGATGTCTCCGCTAAAAACGTCCAAAGTGTCCACATCCGTCCTTGCTAACAACCATGCTAATGCCAACGCCAAGCGGAGTATTCGTCTTTCATCGGGATCTTCCTCCACTAGCAAAAGGTAAACACTTATACTACTATATGCTCTGCTAAACAATTACCACCATTTATTATTAAACATTTTATGGTGGTAATTCTTTGCATTGTGATCGATCTTTTGAACTTCTTTTGGTGAAAATTACCAAATTCAAAAGATTTTGTGTGTGTATGTGAACATTATGAAGTTGAAAGTTTTATATTATGGTTTATGTGAATAAATCATAGAAATCTTATTTGTGTTTTGGAAAGGTATGTATTTTCTTATGTTTATTTTTTATTATAGCTGAAATACTGGACAAGCATTCTTTTGTTAGAATGCAGACATTAAAAACTATACATTGTTACTATTTTAAATATGAACTTATATATCATACAAATTAAATCAATAGTGTCAAAAAACCTTTCCAAAATTATATTAATTAATTATTAAAGAGTAATAAATAAAGGTCGCATTAATATTTTTTCCAATTTGGAAAATATGTTTTTTTAAAAACTAAAAGCTGTATATGACACCAATTGGTATTTTGAATATAACCAGCTAGGATGGGATGAAAAAAGAAAGATATAACTTTCGACTAAAATGCTGATTGTTCTTTTAGAAAGCAGCAGATGTACAGCTTGAGGAGAAGCGTACATCCTAGGTAGGAGATCATTTCTTATGGTACTGAGTGGCACTGGCTTGAAACGTGACCATCGTTGTCCATTATGTCTTACCCTGGCTTTTTATTTTACCACTACTGAAATCCGCAAGTTATGAATTTTCACCTGTGGGGTTTATTATCAGGTTACAATAAACATTCTTTGCTTAACATATACACTTAAAAAAAGTTAAATTATTTAATTAAATATTATTTTTTAAAAACCCTTCTTTTGAGCACATTTTAAAGTCGTAGTTTTTAACCTGTAAAAATGGACACTAAGTTTAATTATTCTACAAATATGTAGCACATCTGGATAAAGTTACAATAGAGTAAAACATGTGTCTGTGAAGTTAAAATGGGGAAATACCCTTTAAAAGTTGACTAGAGCTCATTTCCATAACTCTACTCGGGGATAAATGCATTTTCAAAATGATAAAAAAAAAGAATTTTGTGGTATTACAAATACCAGAATGACCAGAAACACTTCGGATGTTAGGAAATAGATATTCTAAATAATAAAATTTAAGTAATGTCTGATTTCAATGTCCAAAAATAGTTCTGATAGTGAAAAATACACCATTGTCTTTAAAAACTAACATTTGTGACTTTACACGTTTAAAGGTTGACTTTATAATAAAATTATGAACTATGAGCTAGACAGTGTAAATCTGTTTTACTGTGTGCCTTGTATTCCCCAATAACAAGTAAAAAGTGTTATTCCTAATTTTGCATTCAGGTAGTTGCCACCTACACTACATTTTCCAAACTTTGTTTAAAAACGAAGATGACATTGTTATCCCTACATGGACACTACATATTTTTTTGTCATTTTCTGCAGATCATTAAACAGCTGCAGATGGGGAAAATCATGCAAATTATGTCAGTTTTCAAGGGCGTTAACTCAGTGGTACTTTTCCTTTTAGCCATAAAGTAATTTAAAGCAGGATTTAAAAAAAAAAAATTTAATAAAAATTTAAACAGCCTTAATAGGAAATGAAAATGTAATGGCATCTCATGATATTTGACTACAGCTTGGTGAAACCTTTTTTGGGGTCTAGTTTTAGCTTTACTTTTATGATCAAGTTGACCTTTAAAAAATTAAATTCCAGCGAAATCTTATTAATGTGCTATTGATTATTTAAAATAAAGTTAACAATCAATCCCTTTAATACACATTGTAATTTTAGACACAACCGTTTTGAAGTGTGTCCATTAGCAATTTACATATGTAAACACTCAGAATAATGTTAATTATTTAAAATAATAATAATATAGTTAAACCATGCAAAAACTGTGTCCAGTTAATGTTTACAAATATAAAATATACAGAAAATAATGTGAATTGAAGTAAAACCTTCCTTAATTTTAAGCCATTTTTAGTAATAGCAGTGACATGTATAAAACTAAATTTGTAGCCCAGTTAACTTTTGTTGCCATTAAGTTAAAATAAATTTTATTATTACAATATGGTGTTTCTACAGCTAGGCACATTGTGTTCATTCTGAAAACCACAGTGAAAAGCAGTAACAGGCTGAAATCAGTGGCACCAACTGTCACAGTGTTTCTGTCATTATTATTAACTTTTGTTCTTTATTACTGTGTGATGCATACAATTTTAATTTGTCATCTTACATTTATTTTTCTTAGTTTAGTTTTGCATTGATGTCAGGTTTTTTTTAGAAAGAAGAATTGAGATGATTTGTCAAAATGTATGAATAGGCCTATTGCACATATCAATTGTGCATGCACAAATTCATAGTAACTCATGAATCTAACAAGGAACTTACATAAGGTTACACAACAGAACTTGTTGTAAAGCTGATGAGGATTATGCAGTCATTGTCCAGTTATATATTATTCTATCAGTAGGGGACCCGAAAATTCTATCGATACTTATCCAAAAAACCTTTCTAAAACCAATAAATTAAATAGTTACACATGTAAATAAATTAAAAAAATTACCATTTGTATTAAAAATTCATCTCAATAAATTAGAATTTTTGAATATAGATACAAAAAGTTGAATTACATGTACTTTAAAAAATTGGGACAAAACATCTCAAACTATATTTTAGCATGTACCATGGTAAAATGTATGTGTATTGTATTGTATGCTGGGGCATCTTGTCGTGATGTGCACCAGACTAGAACAGTTTGGACATGTTTTAGTTAGTATTTGCAGTAGTTTGTGATACATATGCTATAGGATTCTACACTATTATAATATGACAATGCTGTTGTTTTTTAACAAGTGTTTGTGTGTTGCATGTTGCATGGAATTTTATCTGTACTGATAACATATATTTCACTATTACAGATGCAGGCAGAATTATTTATTGTAACTGAATGTTATTGTCTGACAAAAAAGTACATTATACCCTTTATTTTTTAATGACATACAACATATCCTAGTAATCACATTATTTTTCCACAGCTGTTTGTGCCATTTTCTATAAATAACAGTTTTAAAAAAATATTTTATATATCTGATTATGGCAGATGATATAGTGATAATATAACACCAAAAACAGTTTTTAAAATCAGCACTGCATCTGCTGTTTGGGTGTAATATACAGTGTTTAAATAAAGTTTGCTATGCTATGCTATGCTATGCTAAAATTCAGTCTAAATTTAACTAAATTCAGCTAAGTACAGTCACAAAGAAAAATAATCAAGAATATTTTACGTAAATACTTGTTGAGAGAGTAAGAGAAAGACTAACTGATTACATCATAAATGTAGAAAAAAGTATTTTGCCAAGTTCACTTTAGTAAGTAGGTAATAAAGCTTTGAGATAAGCAAAGTTGTGTACAGGCTACCACAAATGACGGACCTAGTAACCTATTTATTGTGACACATTCATAAATTTTACAATAATTCCCATTATTATTACAGTACCATAAAAGTATTAAAACCCTTCACAGAACCACGGATATTTTGTTCTTCATTCAATGTTCTAATTGTACTGGTACTTGAATGTGTATCTTAAGTGTGTTACTGTTGCTTAGCATGACGTGGAGAACGAAGTACTGTTCTCCACTTTTTTGACATGGTAACCTCTTGGCAATAGCGACCAGTGTAGACTTATTTCAATGCCTTGGTAATTTGTAAATCGTCACCAATTAAAAAAAACAAAAACTTTTTTTATTGCATGTGTTTTGTGTGTGTGTTTTTTGTTTTTGTTTATCTATTTATCAACTTAAAAGCAATAAAGTTTTATCAGTGGGTCATTCCACACTAACAGTAACAAAGACAAAACTGTCTATAGGAAAATTTCTCAACATTTTCTTATTATATATAACTTTACTGTCCCTAGGAAACACACATATATATATATATCATTACTATGATATTAATTGAAGTGTAAAAGAACACAAATTTTATTAGTCACCTACCAGTCCAACCAGAGGGGACTAGAGTTTTCTTCATCTCTGTCATCCTGTCTGTCTGTCCGTTCATCTGTCACACATATAGTTTTCAGAACTTTTTGTTGTTACAATGCCTCAAGTTATTGAGCTGAAATTTTGTATATAGCTTTATCATGTACTTTTACTGATTAAGTTTGACTTTCATGGCATTTTACCCACTTTTGACAATTGTGACCATAGAAATATATATTTTGGGCCTAGTAAGGGACATGTGTTGGTTTTTCAGTTGACTTTTTTTCCCACAATGCCTCAAATTTTTAACAATGTTGTTGCCTATGGAACTTAAGAGATACAGAACTTTGTTGGACATAGTAGGGGACATGTGTTGGTTTAGCAATATGCTCAGAATGCTTGTTTTAAATAGTTTTATTGACCACGATCTGTTAGTGTGGATATACACAAATAGCTTGCAAAAGTTATTGTGCATGTTGAATTGTGTAACCTTTGTAATTACTCTGGTTACAAGGTAGTTATTAATTTTTTAAACAATGTTTTTAAGTTTGCAATTTTCCACGTAGTATTACCTACATGTACATTGTAGGTGTTACTAACCTTAGGGCCAGCATGTACTTTTTGAGTACCGGGTAATGTTTATTAACTAATCGGCCTGGCCGTCGGAGTAGAGCTGCATCCAGTTACTGGTGATAATGACTAATCAGTGCAGTCGATTAAAGTTTACATGTATATCTAATGACTTAATTTACAGGTATACTATTTACAAAAATTGTCAAACATGTAAACTCCATTGATGTCTATATAATGCTTTTGTGTAGATTTTGTACTGACACATGCATTTATTTACATGCATTATGTTGTGTTGTATTTGTGCATGTCTTGTTGAAAGTTGTCTTTACAGCTGTTGTCTCTGAATTCACCATTTTACTTTAGTTTACCTGTAACAATTTAAAATCTGTGAAATAGTGACTGTCATAGGAAAGATACAAATTGTCTTGACCGTCTAATAAAAGTCCAGTCTTTGTGAAATTTTGTCATAACTTGTCTTCCAACAGAAGGGTCATGCATATTTAGATAAACGTCTGTGTAATATACCATTCTTTGCTTTGCACTAGTTCTTACTTGATGATTGCTGAACTTTCTGGGTTATATCATCATCAAGTGTATTTCTTACATCAATTCAGTAGTTAATATTGGTTTATGGTGAGTTTTGCAAAACATTCTGAAAATACACGCTGGTACCACATTTGTGCAGCTATCAATACTAGACAAAATATTTGTGCTAGAATAGAGGTGTGTTGAGCAGGCTTGTAAATATGTATGTTTTATGACTGCATGTACATTTCATAATGTTTACTTTTTAAAAGTGGCTTTTTTGATGGTTGTTTTAAATCTAACTGGTGATGGGATTATAGCCTAACATTGTGTTAATGTATTCTACTTACTCTGTTGGTTTTAGTAAATTAACTGACTAAAGAAATCGACACTGTGGCATGTTGTTTGTTTTGCATGGAATTGAACATTCTCAGTGAGTTTTGCAAATGTAAAGCTGGAAGAATAGTGTATGTTTGTTTGTCATGAGTTATCAAATTGTAAAGCAGTTGTTGATGCACACACGTGTAATACTTGATTTGATTCCATGTGTTTGTCTATCCACCAGCTCGACTAGGCGTAGCCTTGACTTATATTCAGACTACGCTGACTCTAAGACAAAGGATTATAAAAGCAACCTGTTTACTAGTTCTGCGGATATATATAAAACATCACCTGAATACGTCTCGGCCTGGCCAAACAAATATCTCTTACGATCCAACAATACAGTAAGTTAAATGTTGTCACCTTTCTTGTCCTTTGCACAGTCCATGTTTCACACTGATTATTTTGTATGTCACAAACAGTACATATTTTGTTTTGGTTGTACAATTTCCATTAAAACAGTTTGTGTTGTGTACTAGAACGATATTGGTTGCTTCAGCTTTAAGTTGCAGATGTGTGAACCAGATTTGCTTTTTTAAGGGTTGAGATAAATCAAGGCAGGAACAATGCTCCTCAGCTTTTTCTTCTTTTTTTTGTCGACATTTTCTTTTTGTGTTCGACAATTTTTTCTTAGAAATCAGTCTAAAACCACAAGGAAAAATTCTCACTGTTTCCTCAACCAAATGTTAACATTTTCAGGAGAAAACTGAACATAAAACAGGAGTGGATCATTTCTTATAAACCAGATTTCATGATTGTCAGAAGTTGTGATGAATATGTAGAGGCCTGAGAATTGATGTGTTTTTGTTTCTTGCTCCAACCGCACCTTTTAGAATGGTAGATTAGAGGCTTGTTAAGTGTGGTGTGTGTTCAAGAGTGGCATGCATGTGAATGCTGTTTTTTATTAGTGAAAGAAAGTTCTATTTGACAGCATGTTTTCTCTCTCGCAGTCTACAGCGTCATAGATACCATACATACATGTATTATATGCTATTTATCAGTAGTGAGGGACCTATCCATCAGTCTGAACAAATAAGTCGTGCTGTATGACAGCATACAACATGTATGATGTACATCATTTAAATTACGACATGCCATCACAAAACTAATTTGTATATATTTTATTGAAACTAACACAGTAAAATGTATAATTAAAAGTACAAAGCTGGCTCAGGTTTGTGTCACATGACAAGCTATATACTCGAAGTACTATTGCATCTTCACACTAAAGGTTTTTACCTTTTGGCCAATCACAAATTGTACTAAAAGAGTATATAGACAGTAATTAATATTGTTTAAATCAAACTTGGGCTAGCATTGTGCCATCTGATGTCATTTTGTTTTCGGGTTCAGTTTTTATAACACATTTGAGCATTATGAAAAAGTGCACATGATAAACACCTTGTGTAGTGTATGGTATTTTGTAAATGTTAAATGTCCAAATTATTGACATCACTGATACTCCACTGTGATGGTTAGGTGGGGGGAAAATGGGGTATTCTCAAAAATAAAATAAAGTATTTTACAGTAGACTTCATACATGTAAAGTCATTTGATGGTTTATCAAATTGTTTATGCATTTGTTGCCAGGGAGGGGTTGAAGTTTAGTATAGTCATTTAAACTGGACCTTTTCCAACCTTTGGTCCTTGGGGAAACTATAATTGTAAATTTGAGCCTTCTGACCCTTCAGTGCCAAAATTGGGTAAATATGCATATTCTTTAAAAACAGCTTCTCTGGTGGGAAAAAGTTGAGTGTCTGGCTTGTAGATTGCTGGGATAAAGGGCTATCAACCTGCATCTGAAGGTTTCATTCAGTGATCCAGCCATCGGTCTTTTCTAAAGTCCACCATTTTACTGAAAATGGGTGTCCTGCACTCCATGAGTCTGGTAGGATCAACAATTTACTGTTGAGCATTTAGGCCCATGGGCCTATTGTTAATAGACTGAGATGGGAACCTTATTTTCTCTTACATGGTTAATGATTTATCATCTGTTTACTTGTTTGTTAGAGGCATGGTTGGGACCACATGAAAAATTACCTATGGTTATTCAGAAATATTGTGTCATGTCATAATTCCCATTGTGTGTACATTTGCATGTGTGTGTCAAAATTGGTTTCAAACCCAAATGAAATGTATACAGATGACACATACATGTACTTAGATGTATGCATACACAAGCAAATGGATTCACACCTATTAATTTATACAGAACTATTTTTGTACGCCTGTCTTTGATGGGTCATATTATGGTATGGTGTTGTCCGTCTGTTTGTCCATCATCCATACATACATGTACATCCATCCATAAACTTTTCGTTTCTGGAGCATAGCTTTCTTATCAATTCATATTGGATCATCAAACCTTGCATGCAAATACAACTTCAGATGGCAGTGTCTTGTATACCATAACTGCAGTATAGGTCACCACAACCTACTTTTGACCGGCTCTTGTTACCTAAACTGATAACGAGCGTTCACCATTTATCTGTCAACAAAATTCTTATCTGAATGAATGTCATGTTATCTGTTGCATTCTGACACTGGATGAAGATTTTCAAGAATCAGTTGCTTCAGTCAACTTTCTTTGCTAAAACCAATAGTGTTTAAGTGCCTATTTCTTTCTTTTCTTTGAAAAAACTGACTCTTGTGTTACTTGTTCTACCACCAGTGAGGTTAACACTTCAATCCCATAGTCAAATAATTTATTAGTCCCTGACTAGTCAAACCATTTTTTTCTCCTAGTCTGTCCATTTTTCTGTCCATCTGTCTGTCCAGCATAAGGTTTCCTGGACTTGATCAGCAGCGCCTCAAGATAACTGAGCTAACATTTTGTATATAACTTTATCTTGAAAAGTATTCTTGAGATTTTCCTATTCTTGACAGAGTTATGGCTCTTGTCCATAGGAGGTATTACAGCTATCACATTTTCCAGGACTTTTCTTTGCAGTGCATAAAGATACTGAGCTGGAATTTTGCATATGACTTTATTATGTTGATGCTGGGGTGTCATTAAAAAGCTATTCTATTCCATTATTATGTTGAATTACAGATCAAGTTTAAGTTGCATGCAGATTTCTCTACTGTTGACAGTTATAGCCCTTGAACTTAAGTAATATTACAAGCATTGCAGTTTTCCCAAAACAGATTTTGTATATAGCTTTGTCATGAGTTACAGATCAAGTTTGAGTTTCATGGTGATTTGCTAAAACAAGAATGCGACAGAGTTATGGCCCTTGAACTTTGGAAATTTACAACCGTCGTACTTGTGGGTTTTTTTAAACTTTTCTTTTGCATATTATTAAAGCTTTATCACATAAATATACAGATGGCACCATGCATTCAGCAGTGTATGATGTGCACCATCCCTTGTATACAGTTTTCAAGGTGTACAAATTGCATCCCTTAAATATGTTTGTTTTGTTATTATATACTCACAGAAAAAGGTTCCTGGGCATTATTAAAATCTCAGTGATACTTATATTTTTATACATGTACATATATAAGTATATAGGATTCCTAATGAGTCACTGTGCATTTTTACACAAGAATGTCAAGTAACATTGTGAGTAGAATAATGGATTTACGTGGTGAAATGTTTTCAGGCCAGCTCATTTTGCCCATGTGTAAAAATTTTCTTCAGCACTGGAGTGGAGGTTGGTGGCAGTTGACCCCTGTAACTCCACAGTCTTATGCTTAATTGACACCATAGTCTAATTTTAATGCTATTTAACAGTTGATAGAGTATAGAAATGTTTTGGGGTATTTTGTTTGTTGCACATCTTTTTGTCTCACCTCAACAAATTACATGTCTGACCATGGTAACCAACTTACATATGTATTAAATATGTCAAGTGCTCAGATGAAAGTATGTTACACAAACACAAATGTATTCCTCATTTTAATAACACTGTCTAAAGACTGGATTGTTCAAAATTGTTTGAAAATAACTGTTTACATAATAGGAAATTATAATTAAAAGTTACACAAACAAAATGTATATGTAGTGTATAATTGGTAATGGTGAACAATTTGGGTGTGCAAGCATATGAGTGAGAATGACTTGGCAGTGAAAAGATGATACTTTCTGATGGTGATGTTCCAATGATAGGTTATAATTTTAATATTGATTGGTTGGGCTCGACCGATGTGATGATTGAATATAAAAATCCATAATCGATTGTCTAGGAAAATATTAACCATAGTTGTTCTTCCAGTTTACTTGATGAGATTAATGTAAATATGTTGGGGTTGAGGTTTATTTTCATGTGTACATACAGAAAAATTATATTAAATAGTTTAAATTGTAGGGTGAAAATGACAATAGGGGCACACTGCTTATAACCGAGATCCTTCTTCAGGGCTTGAAGTAGTGGCCTGTGAAAACCAGGTCACCAGAAACCACATAAACAGTAACTAAATGGAGAAAACATCTAACACCAGTGGTGTAGAGCTTCCCGCTCTATTGTTACACTGATAATTTATATTGCTGTGGGTATGAGGTCGGAAATACCACTACTACATGTACATGTACCTTCACTTGAAAATAACAGTTTTTTTAAATAAAAAAAGTTAACTTGAAATTTAAATCAGTTTATTTTTTGTAGGAGGGCAATGCTTTTCAAATCTAGTATCCCTGGGATATTGGGATACTGCTAATCTTGAACCCTGTAAAATCCCCATGAAAATTTGTTTGGTCGAGTAGGGGACATATATACTCTCAGAATACTAAGCTGGTTTCTTTTGTTTTTCTTGTTATTCGGGTAGGAGTTTTAAATGGTCCACATAGTATTTTAGTTTAGTGCCAAGTAGCAATTGTAGCTACTCATTATTAATTTTATGTTTAGAATTGTAATACAATTCTGTATCCAAATACATGTGTACATGTAAATAAAAATAAAGATTGTGTAAATATTGTAGATCATGTGGTGTGCACATTCACATCACACAGTTTTGTACCTTCATGTGGTTTGGTGAAATTGACACGTTCATTGTACTGTATTTGAAGCCTTTTGTGTTCATTAGAAAACAGTTGGCACATCTGCATTCTGATAATAAATAAATGATCGTACTTGTTTGTGCTGTGAAAACATTTGTGACATACACTTGTGTAAAGCAATATAAAACTCATATAACATACATGTACATGCTTATTCAATAAATCTTTGTATAATCCTCTCCGTCTTTTAATTAATTTAAAAAATCTTTTTTGCAGGTCAATCCCTCCTCGCAGTACTACTAAGAATTCTAATCTGCGATGACACTCGTTTCCATGGAAACAGAATACGACTGTGCTGTGAGCTGTAAATATGGTTGGCAGTCATCAAGGACTAATATTTCCTGACACTTCAGATAGCTTGCTAGATATTGTGAAATCAATTCTAGTATGACTGCTCAGTTCAGCCATGTTATACATATATTTAAATATGTGCTTGAACCTGGCAAAATGTTAATAGAAAACCCCCAAAGATGAAATATTAACACTATTTTATGTATAAAAAGTAGTTTGTATATGTGTAGATAAAGTGATGCTTTCTATGCAGAATGGTCACATTTTTATATATACATATATCTATATATAGCAACTGAAAGCAGCTTTTATTGCATCAGTGACAATATATCATGGTGTGTTTTAAACTATGTAGAATTTTACATTAATTGGTTGTTTTTGTTATAGCTGTTTGTCAAAATATTTGGGTATATTGTATTGAGCATCCCTATCTATTTGTACATATGTCTTTTAATGAATAATGGTATGCTAAAAGTGATGTTTAAATTACATTTTTTATTTTTGTTTTTATCTATTCATCAGACTTGTTAATTATTGGAATTATAATTTTCTATGCATTATTATACATGCAAATAATAAGATGAATTCATGGAGAATATTTCATGCTTTCTGTCAAGTATGATTTGTGTCTCAATGAATGACATTTGCATGTTCCAGTGCTAGCACAACATATGTCATAAGAAATGGCAGACATCTTGAGATGAGATTTCAATATTATTTGACTGAAAAGATTAAAAAAAATTATTATACAAATTTCATCCACTTATCTTTATTCTCAAAAACCTACCACAAGTTCACTAATGCCACTGAGCAAATAACTGAACCAACCAGTGACAACATTTTGGTAAATGACTTCATCTAGTGACATCACTAAAAAACCTCTAGGGACTATATTTAGTCTACTTAATAGGATATGATATTTCTCAAATATATCGCATCTTGAAGATTAAGGCTAGGCCAGTTGGTGATTTTCCTTTCTACCCTTAGAAGAGTTCAGTGTTGATATGAAGAAGACATGATTTTATTTTATTTATTTATTTTTAATAAATTGTAAAATATTGAAATAATGAACCAAAACCAAATTCTCTTTATTATTAGCATTGTTTATATTATTAGCATTGTTTACAGTTTAAAGTCTGTGAAAAAAATAATTATGATTTCTGAAGTCATCAGTTATGTAAGTGCAAGATTACTGTCTTGTAAAGACTTTGGTTTTTAGTGTTGACTCCATTTTATTGTGAGACAGGCAGAAGAAATTAAAATTATAGCCTGTTTTTCTGCATCAAAAAATTATTTGTTTTAATGTTTTTACAAAAATCCAGCTAAGAAAAGATCATTGTTCAATCGAGTTCATTACGGTTGGGTAGATTTGTCCAAAAAAATGAAATCATTTTGTTTAATTCATCTGATTGTATGACTTCAAAATATTTTTGAATTCATAAATGTGCAGATTATTATTTGTGTTTTTCAACCTGTCTTCCACATTAAACAGCCCAGGTAAAGAATACATTTCAGGTTTGAACACCCAGCTGATTAGCATTTGCTCAACTATAATGCAGAACCACTATAGCCATCCAGCTTTCGATTTATAATATTGAAACAAATTTATTTTGAATGTCTGGGTGTTTTTTGTTTTCAGAATGATTTCACCCATTATAATATTTGTTTTATTTTGTGACTTGTGAAATCGCCTGTCGGACAGATTGGGTTGACAGTTTGAATGGATTGTTGATATTATTTCAAACCTACCATGCCTCTTATATCATTTTGTGTTGCCATGTGGGTACCTTTGACATGGTAAGTAAATCTGATTCAGTGAGGTTATACGGTGAAAGAATAAGACATTAAAAGGAACAAAATAAGATGAAACCTTTCTGCAGCTGGTAGTAATTGCTGGTTATTGGCTAAAACAAAAACTTTCATCATTGTGTAATTCAGTATCAATAGAACAGCTTGGAATGACATTACTAAAGAACTGTTTTAATAGGAGGTATTCTGTTTCCATTGACAGGTTGTTTGGGTACGAGTATAATTGATTGTTGGATACCTCAGTTGTGTGTTATAAAAGGCGAGAAAGGAAATGAGTATAACATGAGCCGTTACCTAATAATGTGGTACATGTATCTCTAAACCAGTGTAATTCAATCTCCATCTTCTCAGTGAGCTGATTTTAAAACATTTCTACTGGTTCATTCAAAACTTGTTTTCACAGAGTATTAAAAATCTGCTTATCCATTTAGAAAATAGTGGGGACAAGATGCTTATCCATTTAGAAAATAGTGGGGACAAGATGCTTATCCAGTTAGAAAATAGTGGGGACAAGATGCTTATCCAGTTAGAAAATAGTGGAGACAAGAAGTTGAAAAGGTGATATCGTATCGTAAAACCCTGCAATTTAGAAAAAAAGGACAAAACCAAAAAAAAAAGCAAGCAAACCCCACCCCAAAATAACCATTGGTTACCAAAATACTTCTGCAAAACTAGTTTTCTTAAATATTATTATTTGTTGATGTGGTTTAGTTCTTTCATGTTACAAAGGAAGATGCTGCATGTAGAAGTCTGGTTTCATTATTCAAAGATGAGAGGTTGAGATGGCATATATATATATATATATTTTTTTTTAGCTTTGCTATGACATTTATTTGTAAGTGGAGCAATTTTGTCCGGTGTTCATTCATCCATCCGTCAACTTTTCCTTTGAAATCTGTCTTCTGCAGTTTTAATTGCATTATTCTGAAACATGGTACAATAAGTGTTCACAAACTAATAGAGAGGTATTTTGGAAGTTTTTAATTTATGATTTTTTAAATTAAATTTAAACATTTTAAATAGAAATTTATCATCTATCTTCTCGTAGAGTTTTGATTGCATAGTTCTTAAACTTCGTATAAGTATTCTCAAACTAGTAAAGAGATATTTGAAAAATCGTGAATTCTTGAATTTTTATTAAATATGTTTGAAATTTAAATTGAAAATTGAGTTTTGATCAGATAGCTTTAAAACTTGGCACTATGATTCTCTAGATGAAACTTCACAAACTACTAGATGTTTATGATAGTACATTTTGAATTTGTGAATTTTTATTATATTTTAAATGGGAAATTTAACATTGAAAATGTAAAAGTATATTCTTTTAGAGTTTTGATTGGATAGTTCTGAAATTTAGTATAAGTATTCTCAGGGGCAGTCTTCACAATCTAATAGAGAGATATTTTGGAATTTTAGAATTTTTATGAAATTAAAATATATTTTTTTAAAGGAATAGATTTGTTGGAAGTTTTAAAGTTTTTTTAAATTAAAAAAATGTAACATTGAAAATGTTTTGTTTTCTTCTAGAGTTTTAAATTTAAAAGATTTAAATATAACTTTTTTAATACCAATTTGTCTGATGTCTGGCATCTGTCTGTCAACTTTTGCTGTGAACTATATCCTGTCGAAGAGTTTAAATTGGATTGTTCTGAAACTTGGTTCAGTGATCCTGTGGGGCACTCTCCACAAACTAATACAGAAATGTTATTGAATTTTTATTTAATTTTTTATATTTTTTTAAATAGCTGAACTCTATAGCTGATAGGTGTCATGTACAATTCATTTTTAGCTATGTTATGCCCACATTATTCTTTTGTGAATTATAAATGTTACAAATGCATATTACATTTTGGTTCTTTTCATTATTATGTCCCAATCTTTTACAAGCAGTTAATTTATTGACCGTAGCCAATTCTTGGCTTGAGTGACTGGTTTAATTACAGTATCTTTGAACCATATATATTTTATCTACACATGATATTTTCAAATAACTAGTGTGATTAGTTTTTACGCTGTTCTTTTTAGTATTTTAATGTTCTGTAGATATGGTCAGAAATAGATTTTTAACAGTTGTTGTATGTGTTTGTGGATTCTGTTATAATTTTCAGTACAGTGGTAGGTTTGTGTAATTATATACATTACCTGTGATAGTTATTTTGTAGTGATCCTATGTAGGGTGGAGCTTTTGCACTTTGAAATTTTACATTTTAGCTCTTTATTTCATGAAGATTTGCTTTCATTTTAATTTTATTTCCAATAAATTAACAACTAAACTTATTAAAATATTTTTGCTGTCAACACCAAAAACCATTTAATTAAAAAAGACATATTTATTTTGTCTGTACAGTGTCATAAAGCGTAACTGATTTATAAAATATATTAAATACCAATATAGTGTCAATTTGCTTAGTTCGTTTAAGAAATGTAAATTGTACTATAAAAAAATAATACATTTTTTAAAATCCACAACATTAATAAGAAATTTTTAGAAACAATACACAACATAAGAAATATTATCGTTTTACTCGTGAATAACATAATGCTTTTTACAGAACAATTATTACTTCTCAGAGAAGAATTTGAAGAAAATATTTTTATGTGAAGACCAAGGAGTGATTTTCTTGTTGGAGGTTGAAAAAAAAAGGAGAAAAAAACAGCTACTAAATAATTTTCTATAAATATTTCTGGCATAACTTATGCTGTCCTTTGATGATCATGTTCCCAGCATAATACAGTTAAACAGATAATGTTGGTTTTTTGTGGTCATTGATAAAAATAGTAACCAATTTGTAGTTGGGTAAGTTATTTTTAAAATATGGCTGAGTTATAATTTTTTTTTTTTTTTAAGATCATGAATGAGTGCAAAATGCTGTTCAATTAATTTGTCATCCATTTTGATTTCATTTATTAATTAATTAAAAAATTTTTTTTACATTTTGAATGCTTGGGGAACATTGGTTATTTATATTTCCAGGACTTTTTAAAAAACATTAAAAATAAATAAATTTATATACATGTAATTATATTTTTTAACAGTCTCAAATAAATTGTACTTTGTCTGTTATAAGATGTTAAATATTTTGTAACCTATGTAATGAATCTGTTTGTTGAAACCACATGCAGGTTGCATCATTTGTATTGTTTACAAGTACATGTATGCATTTGTTACTCCAATTTTTAAAATGTTCAGTTTTTGTTTACTTCACATTTTACATTTTATTACATCCCAGTGTGTTGATCTATTTAATGCATAATTGTACAGTTTTACAGTCACAATTTTCGAGAGAAATATGCAGAGGATTGATGAAACAAAATCATTCTGGAATTAAATTGGTGGCCAAGAGTGAGTACTGAAAAAGGACAAGTATTTCTACTGATATAAATTAGTTTGGGACTGAAATCAGTCTAGGTGAATTTCTGGTTTAGACTGTGCACTGTAAATATAAGTGTGTTTGTGTATGTTAAAATGGAATGCCCTTTGTTGACTCGATAATATCTTAATGTTCATGAGTTACTGCAAACAATATATTACAGTTAAAACCAGTTGTTAGTAGTTTTTATTAAAAAGAGAATCAAGCTAAAACCAAAAGGATCAAGATGTTGGTACAGCTTGAATGAATGAATGAATTGTGTGTGTGTGTGTGTGTCTCTGTGTGCTGTAGCATAACTGATCAGGAGTTTAATTTTTATTTTGAAATGTCATGAAAGAACCTATTTTCGGTGTTAATACTTGTCTTGGTTTTTGTATTGTTTCATCACAATGTTATGGCAATGATCTCATTAGGGGCCGTTCACAATTATCAACACTTTTACAAGCATGCAAACCATATGCCAGGGTGGATTTAAAAAGAAAAACCCACTAAATTTTTAAAATTGAAATATATTTTACAGATCCACATTTTTAATGCATGTTTCTAAGAGGGGAGATTAGCAAAAACGAGTATGCTTTGTACACTTGTGATAATATTGACAATTGTGAACAGCCCCTAAGATAACGTAAAACGTTTACAAAAAATTATGGAAATATTCCAGTGGAATTGCATAATGCAATGTACATACACTGAGTGTGTAACGTGTGTGCTAGTAACATTACAGCAATAAGCTATTTTCATGTATCCACAGTGCCTATATATTTGTGCTTTACCAAGATACACATGATATATAACATTTTTTTTTAACCTGTTGAAAATTATTACCAACAAAATAAGCAGTCATTTCATACCAGTTTTATAAAATAGTAGAAGTGAAATTCTAAAACCACTTGACTACTGTAGCATGGTTTAAACTAGTTGACTGTTATTGTTACTTGATCGAAAGTTATTTTGCATTCACATGTCTGAGATGTGTTCATAACTATATATCCTGTGAGTTTTGTAGAACTTTGTGAAATCTGACCACAACATCCAGTCATATTGTAGCACGTGATCTATCGCACTCTAATCAAATAGCAATATTTTCACTGGATGAATTTTTTTTAATGAAATGTTACTATTTTAGAAAAGGTAAATGTATGAAATGTTCAATAAAAACATGGTAATGTAAAAACAATGATGGGAGGTTTATTTGTTTGTTTGGGCTTTTTTTTTGTATATTTTGTAATCTTTAGACTGTGCATATGGTGTTTTTCTTCGCATAGTCATTCCTAACATTACATAATTTACTAGTCTTTGTCGGGATCATATATTTTGTACCATTTTAATGTACAGCCTTCTTACATTTAGGAAATCATGAGAACTTGTAAACTTGAAATAATAAATAACAAACACGTTTATTTGTATTGGTTTCTTTTATTCAAATAATAATAATAATAATTATTATTATTATTATTATTAGCCTACCCCACCATTGTCACTAAACCAAACCAATATTTTGACATGTGTTAAATAAAAATAACTCAAGCTACGAACTTTATGAATGTCCTTTCTGTGTATTTTGTTGCACATAGATGTGTATTAAAATAAAAAATAAAAATTTGAGCAGGAAAAAAAATGAAAAAGAAGAATATACCCAACCCCTCCAAGTGAATGAAGTGAAAACCTGCTATGCATTGTAATTGCACGTAAAAGAAAATGTTGCAAATGTTTTTTACCCCCCCCCCCCCCTCCTCTCCACCCCTCCCCAATATTAAAACAACCAGGCGCCATGCTTTAAATCGTAGATTCTTGGGAGCATTATGGGATATTGGTTTATATTATCAAAATGTGTACATCGCCTGTCTTTGTCATGTTGGAGGAAATTCTGCTGGAGCTGGATTGTTTTGTTTCACCCATACCATGTATAAACCAAACCTGCCGATTCAGGAAATATGACTGACGTGATACAATTATATTCTACGGCTTTGTTTTCGTATGTAAACAATTATTTGGAATTATAATTTGGGATAATACAAACATTAGAATATCAAGAAACATTGTACATTTATATATAAACACTTGACAATCATAGGCGTATGGGCTCCCCTTTTTATAAGGTTGGAGTGAACGACAAATGGACAGATACATTTAAACTGCAATGTTTTCAGCTTATCCAAAACTACTAGACCAATTTCAAGCAAATTTTGTTTGAATTGTCTTTCAATCCTTGGCACATATGTGATACAAATTTGTGAATTTGGTCATTCTGATGGCAGCCTCCTCCCCTCCAAGTGACTTGAGGGATATGGCTTAAAACAGGAACATTGATCAACAAAAAATATCTTTCTCTACTTCCAGAAATGCTATAACAGAATATCTTAAGTTGTTAATGTCAGTTTGTATCCAACAAGGGATTTTTTATTATTATTTATATATATATATATATATATATATATATATATATATATATATATAGTTATGTAAAAATGCATTTAAACTGTTATTTTATTCGACTTATTCTCAAAACCAATTGACCAAATCCAACCAAATTTTGTTGGAAGCTTTCTTGGCAAACGAATAACCACATTTGTGAATTTAGTCATTCTCAGGGATCCATGGTTACCTCCAATGTATCATTTGAAACATTAAATCACCCCATGTACGTGCTTACATGGATCTTACATAATGTATATGGGATAAGTTACGAACTAAAACTTTATTTTACACCATGAAATTTAAGGCACACAACATTAAAACATTTTTTTTACGTTTAGTTTTATAACTTAAACAAGCCTCATTTTGATAGGGTGATTCAATTATATAGATCTTATAACGCAGGCACATTGTTGGAATGCATGTGTTCAGTCAGCGACCCTCTTTGTATATGTATGCTCGTAGTCCGGCAGGTAAGTGCAGATTCAAGAATTGATCAGATGATCCATGAATAGTTGTTAAAAAGCCCATTAGCCACTTAAACGTTCAAGATGGCGGCCATTTTTGAAGAAGATTTTACATACATCCAACCTTTTGCATGCTTTCTGTTGTCGCACACATTTCCTTAAAAGTAAGTAGGCTCACTAATACAATGTACATGCGGTATTTTTGTAGCAGAGAAGGAACTTTTGTTTCGGAAGTCCGTCACATCCTCTGGATGGACTCATGGCGCTAGTCCTCGCTGCTTACCCATCTCTAACTTATGGCTCCAAATAATTGCCACACCCTTGTCCACTGCTTTGTTCGCAGGCAAACCTAGATGAGGGTAGCATAGTCTTAAGTGATCGAATATGACTCCGTCCAATAGCGTGCACGAAGGAAGAACAGTAAATGAAATAACAGTCTTTGTCATGGCACACCGGCCTCGGTGGCGTCATGGTTAGGCCATCGGTCTACAGGCTGGTAGGTACTGGCATGGGATTTTTAATCCAGATACCGACTCCAAACCCTGAGTGAGTGCTCCGCAAGGCTCAATGGGTAGGTATAAACCACTTGCACCGACCAGTGATCCATAACTGGTTCAACAAAGGCCATGGTTTGTGCCATCCAGCCTGTGGGAAGCGCAAATAAAAGATCCCTTGCTGCCTGTCGTAAAAGAGTAGCCTATGTGGCGACAGCGGGTTTTCTCTAAAAAACGGTGTCAGAATGACCATATGTTTGACGTCCAATAGCCGATGATAAGATAAATAAAACGAACTGGTGACAATACTGCTAGAGAAGTAAATGAAATAAAATACTTTGTCATGAAACAACCAGGGCACATTGGTGACATCACTGCTAGATAAAAGCAGCAGGTGAAATAACAGACTAGATGTCAAGACAACGGTGACATCACTGCTAGAGCAGTAGATGATGTAACAGACTAGATGTCATGACACAACCAGGACACACTAGTGACATCACTGCTGACACTCTGGATGGGGTTCAGAGTAAAGCTAACTATACTATGATATTAACTACGGCACAATGTAATGATAGTAGACTGGTGTGAGAAGTGCAAAGTTGAGTTTGTGGTCCACACATATTCATCCTGAAGTCATCTTCATATTGTACTGCCAGCAATGGCTGTAGACCGGTGAAATAGCATAGAAATCTAGCAAAATGACTAACCTTTGTTTTAAAACTTTTTTCAGTATCAATCGGCTATATCCATCAAATGACAGCGGTGGGTCATTAAAAAAAAAAAAAAAATCCAAGAGGGTCAAAGGGGGCCAATTTGAAAAACATTAGTGAGACCTATAAGGTGATACATTTCTGCATTTTTGTTGATAAATACTATCCCATTTTGCATTTAACATAAAAACTAAGTGCCAGAATATATTTGCATTAGGGGTATGATCATGTCATATACCCCAGAATTGCTGTTTCGTTGTATACACAATCTAGCAAATTATTGAACCTTTGTCTTAAAACTTGTTTAGTATCAGTAGATCATATGCAGCAAATAACCGCCATGGGTCATTGTTAGGAATTAGAGGTCAATGGTTTGGAGCCAATTTGAAGAAAGGGAGGTAATCAATAATAGTGAAACCCATAAGGTTATAAATATTAGCATTTTTGTTGAAACATACTATTTTATTTTGTGTTTAATTTTTAAAATGTGCGTTGTATTTTATAAATAATGATGGTGATGATTCGTTTAAGTATGAATACGTCATATACCCTAGAATTGAAGCGTTTTTACTATCTGTGGAAATTCCTGATCGTCACGGGAGAAGTCAGTTTGAAGAAAGAGAGGTAATCGGTAATGTTAAGACATATAGGCATATAAATATCAGCACTTTTCTTGATAATGTCGTTTTGTATCCTACCATAAAGACTAAATGCCAGAATAAATTATATTTGCATTTGAAAGTTATTTGTGGTACGAGTAACATTGTATTGGGGAGAGTGACCGCACAATGAGGGCCAATAATCTTTGAACAATAAGATGGTTCTTTGGTGTCATTTGCATGGCTACAAATCCATGCTGAGTAAAATAAAGAATATTTGTGTGGTTATCTACAATATTTTATATCACAAATAAGGATCAAAAGGATGCATAGGCATCACAAGGGAATCTTTAAAAAAAAAACCCCAACAAAACCAATTGTAGGTCTACAGTTAGATCAATTTTGCCTCGTTAAAACCCCAGAGGAGACGTGAGGGGATAAATACACCCCAGCCCAATAGGCAGACAAAGTGGCATTAAACAATCATCGGATCACACTATTTGCAAAACCACTGCAGACCAAAGACATTATATAGAGCACGAAGAAGCCTATTGTTAAAAGCAGTAAAATTCTACAAGTGAAAAACATAACCCCTTAGTATGTAACATTTATAATATCCTTCAAAACATACTCCGAGTGTGTACTTCCTCTTGTTTAATCTCTCCCTGCATTGTTGGTCACTTTCTTTTCCAGCGTTTCTGATTCACTATCTAAGTTAAATATCAAAATATCCATACTCTTAATATTCAGTTTATGATTTGATGAGAATGATGGCAACAGCCGATTTCCACAGAAGCAAACTGGTCTGTGTCCGTTCCTTACACTATTTCAATTAATTCACCTTCAGTTGGTTTACCTACAAGGTCAGTTTGGTTTTGAAAATCAGCTGCTGTCCTCACTCACATCAGACTAACAAAAGAAATGTTAACTGGAGTGGTGCTTTAAGCACAGTGGATCATGTCGACGAAGAACGTGGCAAGACATACAGAAACAGAGGTAACCATTCAAACATGTACTAAGCCTCACCAACAGTGAAATGATGGTTGGGCTGAAAACAAATTGATATAGAACCAACCTAATGTAGATGGAGAAACAATAGGAAAATAACATCAAGTGACGAAAGTTCATAGGAAGATTCTTGTGATGAATCAGATAATGAGTGGAACTGGATGTTTTAAACCAACCAACCAACCAACTAAAACTATTTTCGTGCCTATATCCACTGAAGGTTCAGCCAAATGTCGATTGTTTCGATCGGGACAGAAAGGGGGTTGTTTGAATATTGGGGGAAATTTAGATTGGTGTACTTTTCAAATGGAGAAAGGGAGATTATTTAGTATTTTTGCGTCTGTCCATAAAAATAAAAATAAAAAATAAAATGAAATAGGCTATTGCACATTAGTTAATTATTGACACGTTTTAGAGCGGGCATTTGGTCCAGAAAGAAAGAGAAAAAGTAATCTAACTTAATTTGATTATAATTTACAATAATTTAAAGGATACTTTGCTTTATAAATAGCTGACCAAGTTCTAATTAATCTTATTTTCACTAGATATATTACATTTCTGTGTGCATTCAGGTCCCTACCGGGGTGGGAGTGCAGCTATATTATAACACAAAGTGACCAGTGAGACAAGATTAATACCATTTTATAATAAAAACACAAACTGTATATATTCAGGGAGGCGTGTGCAACAACAACCTGTTCTGAATATGCACTTTAAAACCTATGACCTGACCTGATATTCAGGGTTCAAACATTTTGTTGAAATTCCATTTTGTTTCTTAATGACCCTGACCTTGTTTTTTTGTATGGTGTTTTTTAATCATCAACATATCTAATAAGGTTTGAACGAGAACTGCTGATTGCTTCTTGTGTTATTTTAAAAGGGAAAACAATCATAAATCAGTTTAAATTTTTCATGACTTTCCATGACCGAAATCAAAATTAATATACTACTCAAAAGAATTTAAGGGTCAAAAATTTATAACCAAATAAGTTTCAGAGTGTATTAGATTGATGATGTAAACTACACCACATTTTTTTATTTATTGTTCCATATTTACAAAAAAACACAAATAAACGTCACTGTATACAAGAAAGTCACATGACATGCTGTCAAAGTTGAAGGTTGTCAAACATGGATTTTACACATTAGAACATTCGTTTAATAGTGTGTGAATCCACCCCTGGCACGAATACACTCGACACATCGTTGCCTCATGCTGTTGATCAGACGTCTGAAGAACTCTTGGGGAATGGCCTGCCACTCTGCCATAAGAAGTTGACCCAGAACATGAAGGTTGGCCGGAGGGGCATGGTTATCCCGAACTCTCCTGCCTAATTCGTCCCAGGCGTGCTCTACTGGGGCCAAGTCAGGCGAATATGCTGGCCAATCCATCCTGGCAATACCTTGTTGTCTGAGAAAGTCCGTTACCACCCTGGCGCGGTGGGGTCTGGCATTGTCATCCTGCAGAACTGCCCGGCCGCCAATCTGCTGAAGGCCTGGGAGAACCAACGGCCGGATAATCTCATTCAGATAGCGGATTCCATTCAGATTGCCATCCACCACATAGAGGGGGGTCCTGTGGTGGATAGAGATGCCGCCCCACACCATGACGCTGCCACCACCGAACCGGTGACGTTGTCTAACGTTAACGTCAGCGAAGCGCTCCCCAGGACGTCTGTAGACACGAACCCGACCGTCGTTGAACTGGAGACTAAACCTGGACTCATCAGTGAACATCACTCGACCCCACTGAACACGTTGCCACCGCAGATGAAGCGTGCACCAGTGACGTCTGGCCGTTCTGTGACGTGGTAGGAGTGGTGGTCGAACAGCCTGGCGACGGCAGCGTAGATTATTGGCTCTCAGATGATTGCGTATGGTTTGATCAGACACTCGAGTTCCAGTCGCAGTCCGCAGATTGTCACGTAATCGGCGTGCGGTGGTTGTGCGTTGACGTAGAGCCATATTGGTGATGTAGCGGTCCTCTCTATTTGTAGTGCTTCGGGGTCTTCCCGAACGTGGACGATTTCGAACAGAATTCGTTGCTTGGTACCGTTGCCACAGTCGGCCAACGACACTCTGACTGACACCAAGTCTCAGAGCAACATTTCTTTGCGTATTGCCATCCTGAAGCCAAGCAATAGCCCTTCCTCGATCTTCGATAGTCAGTTGAAGTCGTACCATTGTCGAATTTGGAGTGTGCACCGTACACGAACGCAAGCTCCAATTATACGGAAATTCAGCATTGGGAACACGGAATACACGTGCAAAGCGTGCAAATGAAGCGCTTTGTGAAAAAGCAAGTTATGGGCACTTAGCAGACCTTTCGCTTTCGCCCTAATTTACGTGCAAATGTAAGCATGTTTTCGCCATTAGAACTAATCGACAGTGTCAATGACAGTGGATTTTAATTCATTTATGGGTTGCTTAGACCCACTTTCGTCAAAATGGAACAATACCATGCGTGACATTATGGTATAGCTAATATAATTGACATTCAGAAAATAATGTCGAAAATATCGTCTGACCCTTAAATTCTTTTGAGTAGTATATCTTATAATGCCTGGAAAATGACATTTGCAAATTCCACAACTTTCCAGGATTTTCACGATCCGTATGAACCCTGATATTAATGAAATTCGAACGTAGTGCACCGAGTCACATTGTATTTGACAATTCATGATACTAATCTCATGACTCACTCGGACACCCACAGCATTGAATGCCAATACTTAATCATACTTAAGATCAGTGCTGCCAAACACTCGATTCTAAAGATTATACTTAACACTGAGATATTAACGAATTGCAACAAAACGTGGACGTAAATATACTTTACCATGGACCTAACGTTTGCCTGTGGCTAAAGGAAGGGTGTCTAAAGTTGCCCAAAATGAAGGCAATGTTAGATTCTTTCAACCACGTGAGTCCAGTGAATCCCGAAACCCTCCCCGGCACATACCCCTTCTCTGAGAATAGGGGCAACTTAATAGGTTTTCCAGTCTAGTCCAGTCCAAAATATTACATCAGAATAAATACTATTCCCTTTGATTGGAATTTCTTTTACAACACTTATGACGATAAACCTTCAGACTTTACTCAGGTTCAGCTGACTGTCAAGACTGGGACATAAGGCCTATTATTAATTAGTAATATATACATTATACCATAGGCGTACGGGCTCCCATTTTTTTTTTTGGGGGGGGGGGGGGGGGGGGGGGGGGGGGACAGGCTTGCTTATTATTATTATTATTTATTATTATTATTAATTTTTTAAAAAGAAATAATAGTAGACTTCGTTCATTTCCGTCCTAACCAGTGCTCCACGATTGGCACACCAACGATTATGGTATTATGGCAAAGTTTTTAAAGGACCATGGTTTTGTCTACTTCCAGGAGAGCTTATAATTTGTTATGAAATATACAAGAAAAAAAAAAGAGTAAAAGTTAATTTAGCCTAATTATAGAGGGATTCCCAATTATTTAGGTGTTTATTCACTAGACAGATGTACATCATTTATTTTACTGACGCCATATAACCGTAAATAAAATGTGTTGAGTGCGTTGTACCTTCATGAGCCAAACATATATTTCGGCATGACGTTTTCGCGGGATCGCGTTGTCCCTCTCGGGACCGCGCCTGGGACGTATGCCCTCCCACCAACTGGGCTGAAATGTCTACCCTAAAAATATCAAACATTTCTCTACCGGAAGTATTTATTGACAAAACCATGACATCACACTACGTGGTGTACTTGCGCAGAAACAAATAATCCCATCTGTGATGCGACCTGACCCCGGGGTCACCAAGCCTCCCACATGTTTGACACTGATCTGCAGTCCGTCTGTTTGCTCAACACAGACCCCTTGGTGACGCACGCTCTGTACTATACTACACTATAAAGGTAAACTTTGTTTTGTTTAACGACGCCACTAGAGCACAACGTTTTATTAATCATCGGCTGTTGGATGTCAAAGATTTGGTAATTCTGTTGTAGTCTTGGAGAAAACCTGCTACAATTTTCTATGTGCTCATTCCCACAAATGGGACATCGCATATCACGGCCTTTGATATACCAGTCGTAGGACACTGGTTGGGACGAGAAAACCTAATCAAAGTTTTGCCCACAGATCAGTTTCGAGTCTACGACCTGCAGTACTTTGTTGGAATAAATTGTGTACAAAATGTCACTGCCATTTTTCTTAAGTACAATTATTAAGTACAATCAACATACAACAAACTTTAAAAAAAATATATATGCACTTTCCCACAGACAGGAAAGCACATACCACGGCCTTTAACCAGTTGTGGTGCACTGGTTAAAACAAGAAAAAACCCAATTGGTTGAATGGATCCACCGAGGTGGTTCGATCCTACGACGCAAGTACCACAAGCGAGCACTCAACCGACTGAGCTAAATTCCGCCTCCCTACGACTGTTGAGTTCCTCACCTTTTAAATCAGAGCACCGTCTCTTTTTGCTGTTATATGCCCATGTTTCAAAGACAGAATACCATAAGCATAAGTGTTATTATTTAGTAATACAAATTAGAAATAACTTCAAAGATTGAATAATTTAAATAATACAAGGTCAGCCTAATTGTGATTATTAAAGGAACATTAGGAAAATCGAACATTTTGTACTTTATGTTAATTTTGTAATACAGATTTATTTTCTGAACCGGACTTTACTGAGATGCATCAAGTAGCGACCGTATTTGGGCGATGATGGTGTGGGGCCGACATTTCAATCCATACAAGACTTTACCAACTTGACAAAGTTATAAAGTTTGTTTTCTTTAACGATACCACTAGAGCACATTGATTTATTAATCATCAGCTATTGGGTGTCAAACATTTGGTAATTTGGACATGTAGTCTTAGAGAGGAAACCCGCTACATTTTTCCATTAGTAGCAAGGAATCTTTTATATGCACCATTCCACAGGCAGGATAGCACATACTACGGCCTTTGATGTACCAGTATTGGTGCACTGGTTGGAACGAGAATTAGCCCAATGGGCCCACCGACGAGGATCGATCCCAAGCTGAACGCGCATCAAGCGAGCGCTTTACCACTGGGTAACTTCCCGCCCCATTATCAACTTGACAAGGTCAGTGTAGGTTAGGATTACAACAGACTTATATCCTCGCCCCATAAGCGAACTGTAACTCTAATCTACCTCGGACCAGTATAATACACAAGTTTCCTCTATTAATTTAGTTGCAGATCCATGTCCCAATGCCAAACTACCCCAAAGATTGTGTCAAAAGGGTGTATACCACCAAATAAAATCCCATAGACAATAGTAACATATATGGCTCCTACATGCAGCATATCAATGGACATCTACACCATGGACATAAAATTACTACCACCCCTCACCCTTAAAGTAAATCGGAAAACATTGGCTCATTTCAAACATAAAGGGTAGTTCTGCACAAAAAATGTCATGCTATTTTTAGTAGAACCCCGCACATGTTTCAAGCACAATGGTAGTTGGTACATTGACACTAGTTAAAATTAAATTACAGGAATTTACTGACCAGATGAACCAACACCAATGTCAAGACTATCAAAAGTTAGGTACACCTCGAACTCTGACCTAGCCGGATGTTATTTGCTTTAGTACTACCTATAAGGTCCGTGCTTGAACCTTCAGAGAAAGATCATGGCTGGTATATGCATGCGATTATCCCCCTCCCACACACACACATCGCCCGTTTGCTCGTTTTATGATTTTAATTTTTGTTTATCATCCACAATAATTACGAGTCAACATTGTCCCGGAAGCATGGCCCGGGATTGAAAATGTTTAGAGAATAACAGGTTAATGTCGCAGGTTATCGGCTTTGTCCTGAGAAGGTAATGGTGGGGAACTCCATGAGACTTTGCCAAGCGGAATTCCCCATTTGTCGTGTTTAGTCTAGTTCTTTAGGTAGTATAACAATGTCCCGTGGGAATTTTGTGATGAAAGCAAACAAGCTGTTTAAATGTGTGACCTAATTAAACCTATAAGTGCATTTAAATAGCCAAAACAAAATGGCTGTCCATATACTTTGATGTAACTGCACCATAACCCTAAAATATATTTATAAGAAGCAAGCAAGCTTTTTGCTGTATGGCATGCAAAAATCATGAATTCAGTCTTGTAATACACTGGCGTAGGAAGCGAATTGGGGGAGGGGGCGGCAAGTGCCCCCCTTTTTCTATATATGTATATATATATATATATATAAAATTATATGTGTGCGCCCCCCCCCCCCCCCCCCCCCCCCAGGTTTTGGCACTTTCCTACGCCACTGTAATGTTATATATTTGCCACATCAAACTTACATATCCTAAATAAATGTTTAATTTATGTACCACAATATAGAACTTTGTTTTGATTGAAATTGACGATTTAAGATACTAAATATCATGCAGTTGAATATCTAGTCGAGTCAGATAGGTCACGTGACAAGCGAGATGATGCTTTGTTCAGTTTATGGTTTTATTTTAAACGGTTACAGGATTTTAAAAAATGCATCATTGTCGTTGGTAATATGTGTATTACGCATAGGAACTAGTAGGTTCATGCCAAATCCATGTCTCTAAGCAATGGAATATGTTTTAATCATTATATTTTCTGTTGAAGGCATAGCCAGATAATTTGGTGAGGGTGCGGTTTTGCCAACTAGTATACTTTTAACAGTTAAATTCAATAGACACTTAAATACAGCGGTTTTGTTTTCTTTTAAAATTTAGGATTGAATATAGCATAGGCATTTAGGCATCAGCTCTCAAGGTCGACATCCTTCAATTGCATCAACAATTAGGCTTCTAGGAAATATCATATTATATCAATGTTATTTTAAGCCCAGTTAAAAAAAAAAAGTAACAAATAATCAGGCAACAGTATGGGGGTCTTTTCCAACTAAACTAAAAATATAATTAATTATTTAATAGCCGGGAAACATTTTATATATTAAGGGCTGGGTACTGCCCCAGCGCACTTTCTAATAACGGCCACGAAGATATTTGTAATGTTGTAAAGCTGATTTCGGTTATGAAAAAGGTGTACGTCTTTAGATGGCTATTTTATACAAAATGAACATGATATTCTGTTAGGAGTAATAATAGTCATTTCACCAAATAATCCACCAATATACATGTATTAAACTTGTTGTCATATACCTGCATGATGCCAAACTGGCCACTGGCTGATGTCGGTCACAGCAAAATAAAGGCGGTTTTTTTTCTTTCTTTCGCAAAATAGATAAAGAGACAATAAAAGGAGTTATGATGGCGGGAAACTCAAGTTCTGCACACTGAAAGTGCCAGTGAATTGTTTTAAGAATCTCGTGAAATGGGAAACAGTCTCACAATTCAGTTCGGCAGTTGAGTAGATATGTGAGATTCGTACATATAGATATAAGCAGAATGATTGTGGGCCGCTCGTTCTTTAACAGGTCAGTACAAAGACCCGTGTCTTCACCTCCTCTGCTTGCTCAAGGCCGGTCGCGCGGCCACCACTGCCGGTAAAACGTGAACCGGGCTTCGTTTTCGGTGTTTGCTCTCCAGATTTCTCCTAGCTACTTGTTGTCCCAGCGAGCGAGAGATTCAACAATGGTATGGCCATGTTTGTTTGTGTCTCAGTTCACTTGATCAACATCTAAAATATCGTTTGGTTTGCGTGGAGAAAGGCAAACAAGCGACCAGTTTTTTTCTTTGTCTTAAGGTCTCGTTCCCACTAGAAACAAAGGAGAATTTTCTTCCACTAAGTCGACTGCCGACGTCATTCATAGTTCTTATACTCTGTATCTCCCCGCAAAGACCCGCAAACAGACTGTCTGGCATCCGTGTAATGCGCCAGAATGAACCGCCAGGTGAAGTGATTTTATTGCTCACGCACGCATATTTCTTCCATAACAGTATATTCACATCTGTATTATTTTTAAAGTCGCAGACCCTAGTTTCAACCCATAAAAAAACCTGACACTAAGTTTTGTTAATATCGAAATTAGTAACACATTTGAATGACGTTACGACAGAGTGAAACAAGACGTTGAAACGGGGTAATACCCTTACAAATAGACTAAAACTTGACTCCATAACCGTTACTTCTTAAACGCGCGTGCGTTTTTAAAAATATGAAAAATGCGTTTGGTGATATTAAAAACGCCAGGAAGACCAGAAACACTTCGGATGTACGGAAATGGATAATCTAAACAACAAATTATAAGTATGATTTCGGTTATCAAAGACGGCTCTAATTGTGAAAAATATGGTATAGTGTTTAAAAACTAGGCTCTGTCACTTCAAAAAACCCCTAAATTTAGAGTATGTTTGGGGCGGAAAACTTCTAGCAAATTTGTACCCCCAACATATGTCTAGACATAAAATTCGGCTGGTGAGATAGTCGAAAATATGGACATTTGGACTAATTCTGTCACATTTTTTTTATAACAGAAACAAGGCACAACTGAAAACGAAGCTGTTTGATTCGTATGCTTCTGAATGTCAATTTTAATGTTATTCATGACTACCGAGTCTAAAATACAAGGTGTTCTAAGTCTGACATCACTGACTTGTAACTTGATTCTTTTCTAGGCCACCCACGGCATTTATATGCAAACGCTACAAGAAGAAACCCGAAACCACTACCCGAAAACCTAAATCGGCCAGTTTTATATAGGGACGTCGGGTTTCTTCTTGTAGCATGTGTAATCGCCACTAACATGTAATTAAAATGATCAAACTAATAAAACTAAATCCAGACACTGACATCAGTACCGTTGCTCGATCTAGATGATATAAGATGCAAAAACCCCAAAGTAAAACAAGAACCCACCACACAAAACCCCTAACAAAACCTTACAATATTCACGTTCTTAGTACTCTGTTGGTGGTCGTCTTCAAGTTAAATAGTGAAATAATATCACGACTAACATGGGTAGTTCAAAATGAAGTCCGTAACTCCAAAGACCCAGTACATTAATCACTTCCAATGTTTTGTTCTAGGTGATATAGTATCCAAGGTATTGTTAAGTTTGTTTTGTCGGCCATCTTGAATATTTTAAAATGCTCAAGGATTCCAAATTTGCACTGTTGGATTTTACACAGCCTGGTTAGACCCCACCTCCCTCTATTCAAATCGCTGCAGCTAATTGGTGATACCACAATTTGGAAGTACTGCCGGTACCAAGATATTCCTAGGATCATGCCCAAACTAAATTAGTCATCAGACTTTCAGATTACTTCCTAGGATCGATCCCGTCGGTAGGCCCATTGGGCTATTTCTCGTTCCAGCCAGTGCACCACGACTAGAATATCAAAGGCCGTGGTATGTGCTATCATGTCTGTGGGATGATGCATATAAAATATTCCTTGCTGCTAATCGAAAAAGAATAGCCCATGAAGTGGTGATAGTGGGTTTTTTCCCTCAGTATCTGTGTAGTCCTTAACCATATATCTGACGCCATATAACCGTAAATAAAATGTGTTGAGAGGCGTTGTTAAATAAAACATTTCTTTCCTTCCTTTCTTCAGAATACTTCGGGTGCTACGTCAACATTTTTGACCTGATGTCAGCCCCCAGGCTACAAAGGTCTTTGGCATCTGATTAGGAAACTGTGTATGGTTTAGACATAGTACCTGGTAACCATATTATTTAGCTGTTGAACATTGACAGTTTTCAAAATTACGTTCGCTGTAGCATTATCCTCATAGGGCTAGAGAACAACACATTTTTGCCACCCCCTTCCCTTATGATTTATTTCACACACAGCTAAAGCCCCCACCACCCACCAACTGAAACAATCATGGACATGTAAATGCCTAAGCTACTACACATATTAAACTTGCAAGAAATACATCAAATATATAGAGAATAATACATGAGTGGCCGTTATATACTATTTATCTCACGAGTTGTTTTAAAATGTATCTAACGAGAACGTAAGCGAGTTTGATACATTTTTAAACAACGAGTTGTGAGATAAATGGTATCCAACGGACACGAATGCATTATTCTATTTCTTACATATCCTAAAAACCCAGGTTTTAAGCAAATTTTAACATCTTTTTTAACTAAAAGTTATTTACAGCCTTTACACTTGTAGCTGATTTACGCGTCACAGACACATGATTGTCAGGTTAACTATACGTCCCAGTGTAATCGATTTCCATCACGCTGTTTTTTATTGGATGTATGGCATTGGTGTTATATTCATAGGGCTAGAAGACAACACATTTTTGCCAACCCCTTCCCTTATGATTTATTTCACACACAGCTAATGAGTGCAATGAACTTAACTCATCACGAGTTTCACTGGTATACCTGGCGGATATATCGCCGAACCCTGACGTAGTCTAATTAATGCAGGGAAATGATTTAATGTTGAGTAAGATCGAACGAGACATATACAGGAGTCGCTTGCAATAAATACGATAATATTAATGCAATGAAAAATCCCCCAACCCTTTGTGTTTATGTATGCAGGTGTATGTATATGTGTTTCGCTGTGTGTATTGATTGATATATATAGAAGATTCGTCACGAGTGTTTTTTAATGTGGAAACTATTAACCGAGTCTATGTTAACCGATTAACTAAACGAGGTTGATATTATACATACTAAAGTAAAAACACGAGTAGCAAATTCTATTTATCCTATAACACTTCTAAAATAACATTTTAATTCGATAATTAGTAAATCAGTTCTGAAGTCGCCTCAAAGGTAACGGATTAACACAAATGTAGTTTGACGTCACACGCTTCAACTAAATCTCATCAAAATGTTACGCTCAGGTACAAGTCTTGTTGGCTGTAATTTACTGAGTGTAAACAAATGACCCATTGACAGCAAAACATTATTAAGCAAGTTAATAATGGCAAATATCAAATGGGTTTATGACATTCAGGGCTTCTAGAATTTTTACAAAATCCACTAGCCATGGGATCAGTGATTTAAAACATTTACTATCCCTACTTTACTTAATACAGTTTTACTAATAGTAATAATCGGATATGTTACCCAAAGATAGGGGGGGGGGGGGGGGGGGGGGGGGGGGGGGGGGGGGGGGTGGGGGCAGGATATTCATACTTACCAAATAAACTTAAATGCAGCATTTAACAACTTTTTTTCACTAGCCGTCGGGCATGGCAATAGTAGTTATTTACTAGCCCAACACTGAATATCACTAGCCATGGGAGTGGGGCTACCATAATCTAGAAGCCTTGTGACATGGATATTAGGGTTAAGTTATAGGATAAATGTTTGTATGTTATGTGTGTGGTGACCACTTTATGATTTTCGCAGCTACATTTTATGTATAGTACAACCAACGTAAAAACAGCAGCAGTGAATCATTTTAAGAAGGTGTTAAACAGGACCTTTATCTATGATGATCGTAATAAATTTATCTCCTTGAACTTTTCATCCCCACTCAGTATGGTCCACATTTTCCCATCCACACTATGAGTACGCAGAGTGAATTCGGTTGCCTCAAGTTGTTGGTGGAAATTGTCCAGATGCTACAAAGGTTTTTGTTCTATGCGACTTTCCAAGAGTTAAAGTTTGTTTTGTTTAACGACACCACTAGAACACATTGATTTATTAATTTTCGGCTATTAGACAATTTTGACATATAGTCTTAGAGAGGAAACCCACTGCATTTTTCCATTACTAGCAAAGGATATTTTATATGCACCATCCCATATAGATATATCAGTCGTGGTGCACTGGCTGGAACGAGAAATATCCCAATGGGCCCAACCGACGGGGATCGATCCGAAACCGACCGCGCATCAAGCGAATGCTTTTACCATTGGGCTACGCCCCCCCCCCCCCCCCCTTTCCAAGAGAGCAAACACTACGTAATAGATGCCAGTGGGTTGTATTGGTTTTCACAGAACAACAGACCGGCCTCGGTGGCGTCGTGGCAGGCCATCGGTCTACAGGCTGGTAGGTACTGGGTACGGATCCCAGTCGTGGCATGGGATTTTTAATCCAGATACCGACTCCAAACCCTGAGTGAGTGCTCCGCAAGGCTCAATGGGTAGGTGTACATCACTTGCACCGACCAGTGATCCATAACTGGTTCAACAAAGGCCATGGTTTGTGCTATCCTGCCTGTGGGAAGCGCAAATAAAAGATTCCTTGCTGTTAATCGGAAGAGTAGCCCATGTAGTGGCGACAGCGGGTTTCCTCTCAAAATCTGTGTGGTCCTTAACCATATGTCTGACGCCATATAACCGTAAATAAAATGTGTTGAGTGCGTCGTTAAATAAAACATTTCTTTCTTTCTTTCACAGAACAACAAAACCATGTCCTGCAGTCAGTGTTTTTTTTACAGCAAATTTTTTTTTTTTGGTAAACAAAATACATTTAATTAATAATGAAAGACCCTTAATAATGTTCAGGAAAACAGACATAATTTTTTACCCAAAAGGTTTTCGAGGAAGTGTTACAAGCTACAAACGCATAGACAAATAGCAGATCAGCAGAAATGGCCTATCTTAATTGTATTAGAATTTGTGTTAAACACATTTCGTGTTGGGCTGTTTGAGCTAATGTAGACATCCTTTCGATCCTTAAAGTTAAAAAGTTTGTTTTGTTTAACGACACCACTGGAGCACATCGATTAATTAATCGATCCTTAAAGAGACTATCCATAATTCGCATATTGTGAGCTATTTCTGACTAATAAAATCTTTTAACGACTAAAATGACATATTAAATATATGTTCTTGTTTAGAATATCAGTGTCCTGTATATTCAATGTCTTAATATTTGCAAGTTGCTCAAAATGGATTTAGTCTCCCAACAATTTCGTCCGTACGAAAAAATATATATTGGGAAATAAAATGAAGTATGACGTAATACAAATACTAGAACGATTAGAAACACATTTAATATACAGCCACTGATATTATATGCAGAAAGATATGTTCAATATGCAATTACAATCGTTATCAAGTCTTCTTTAGTCGGCAACATCTTAATAATTACAGCAAATCAGAATAGCCCCTTCAATATAAATTGAGTCATTTGGGATACCAAACCTGACTATTATATAACCAAAACATTTTAACTGAACCACGACGGAGGGAATCCATCCCTTAAGACCGGCCTCGGTGGCGTCGTGGCAGGCCATCGGTCTACAGGCTGGTAGGTACTGGGTTCGGATCTCAGTCGAGGCATAGGATTTTTAATCCAGATACCGACTCCAAACCCTGAGTGAGTGCTCCGCAAGGCTCAATGGGTAGGTGTAAACCACTTGCACCGACCAGTGATCCGTAACTGGTTCAACAAAGGCTATGGTTTGTGCTATCCTGCCTGTGGGAAGCGCAAATAAAAGATCCCATGCTGCTAATCGGAAGAGTAGCCCATGTAATGGCGACAGCGGGTTTCCTCTCAAAATATGTGGTCCTTAACCATATGTATGACGCCATATAACCGTAAATAACAAAATGTGTTGAGTGCGTCGTTAAATAAAACACTTCTTTCTTTCTTTCTTTCCATCCCTTAAGACAACCCCTGAGCAAAACGTTTGTTTCTTTTGTTTAACGACACCACTAGAGCACATTGATTTATTATTCATCAACTCTTGCTTGTCAAACATTTGGTAATTAGAGAGGAAACCCGCTACATTTTTAAATTAGGTCAGGTCAGGTCAGGTCATAGGTTTTAATGTGCACATACAGAAAAAGCTGTTATAGCACACGCCTATCGTGGGCGCAGGTGTCGACTTTCGCCGGCTCCTCCGTCCAGGTCAGGCAAAGGATAGTGGTGGGTGGGACAGGGGGTCGCGAGGGAGCACAAGCAGCCCGACCAGGGTCGGTAACGAGACGAAGGTTGGTTTTGGTCCTATTGGATTTGCAAATGTCCCGTAGGATTAAAGCCAAATAAAAAATGTTGAATTAGTAGCAAGGGATCTTTTATTTGCACAATCTTTTCTGTTTGTTTATTTAATTTGTTTGTTGTTTATTTTGTTTATATATTTTTTTACACAGAACCACAGCAGGCACCCATGCAGGGGAGGGAGGTCTAGACTGAGGCGTGTGTTAAGTTTACGCGCGCGCTTGTGTATGTGTATGTGTGTGTGTGTGTGTATGTATGTGTGTGTGTATGTGGTGTGTGGGTGTGGTGTGTATGTGTGTGTGTGTGTGTGGTTTTTCGGAACATACTTCCCCGGAAAATGTATCGGAAAAAAAGAAAAGATAATTTGCTTCAGCACACGACTGCACTAACAGGAGAACATTGTAGCACAATCGTTTTTGCTTAATACACAATAAATATAATGTCCTGCGTTACTAATAGAAAATTAAGCAATGTTTATTTGTTTATTAGTAATTTAATTACAATGTTGTGTCAATAGTAGTTCCCTGACCTCATTAATTTACATCTAATTTGTAGTTACAAATTATTCCGAACATAAAAATATAGCTTGTGCCCCTTCGTCAGATGTCAATGTGCCCAAACCATAGGCGTACGGGCTCCCATTTTTGTAGTGAGCAGTCTGATTTTTGCTCGAATTAAACACAAAATGCTCGAATCTGGATAACAACATATATTCACATTAGCATTACTGCCGAACGGCTATATAGGGTTGAAAACGAATCACTACACATTTTTGCAAGGATTACAACTAATATTGTGGATAGAATGATGGAAATATATGGTGAAAATGTTTCAGGCATACTCATTTAGCCCGGATATCTCTATATTTTTTGCCTGAATGTTAGGATTTGCTCCAGCCCTGGAGTGGGAGGAGGGGGCAGTTGGCCCCTGCCTCGTTTGCATATGGCCCCACTCATTTCAGAAATATATTTCCAACAGGCCTGTGATAAGAAAAAAAGACATGCATAATTTTTTTACTTACTTCTTATTTGTCAAGGCTTCATGACAGCGACTCCTACAATGATTCTCTTTATTAATTCAAACCAGCCTTAAAGGTGCTGTGTCAATGATGAAATATCAATATTTCGTTATTTTCACATTTATTTGTAATAAATATCTACAAATAATCGATCCCACGCATAATCTTTCCATAATTAACCCTAGAACAACAACAACAAAAACCATCCACAAACTTATGAACGTACAAGAAATGGTTACAGCTCTATAGTCTGAAGGTTCAGTGGTCCGAAGGTTCAACACTAACCCTAACCTAGGTTCAGTAGTCCGAAGGTTCAGTAGTCCGAAGGTTTATAGACCTAACCCCGGACTATTGAACCTTCGGACTATAGAGCGGTCGCCAATGAAATAAAAGACAATCCTTAAATATTATAGAGAGGTTTCGTAACCACACCGTTACTGTTACGGACAGTGTAGTTGGTGACGTCATAACATTTGCATAAACAGGCTTTGTAAATTCGGTCCATTATACTTATGCTATTATACCATAGACGCGTTCTGTTCTGTGGTCAGTTCGAAAAAACAGGTAACGCGTTTTCCACCGTCGCTACAAAACGTTTGCTGAGTACTTTGACCGATTCTCAAAGTGGTCATTCGGGTTTACTGTATAGCGTAAAAACAAGTGTATGTAGCATGGTTATATTGGCTTAACTTACCCCAGTTGAATTCAGCCTTTCGTTCCAAGGCAAGTTTAGCCAGCTGTTTGTTTATTGCTAAAGAAGCACGCACACACACACACACACACACTCACACACACACACACACACACACACACAGAGAGAGAGAGAGAGAGAGAGAGAGAGAGAGAGAGAGAGAGAGAGAGAGAGAGAGAGACAGACACACACACACACACACACACAGAGAGAGAGAGAGAGAGAGAGAGAGAGACAGAGAGAGAGAGAGAGAGAGAGAGAGAGAGATAGACACACACAGAGAGAGAGAGAGAGAGAGAGAGAGAGAGAGACACACACACACACACAGAGAGAGAGAGAGAGAGACAGAGAGAGAGAGAGAGAGAGAGAGACACACACACACACACACACACACACACACACACACACACACACACACACAGTCGTTATATGATGTAGCCACTTCCTATATAAACATCCGTCTGGTACACTTTTAGCCGGTAATATTCTTTAAAAGTATAAAAATATTTTATCCTAAGCCAGATGTAATTATTACCCATGGGGATATGACATATTTGGATGAAAATGAATTTGACAGGTTGTAAAATGAATGTGGTAATCTAAAAACATTCTAGCCCAATTTGTTAGGTTGAGGTATGGGCTTTGAAGCGGATAACCAACGATCTCAGGTGGTGCAGAAATTAACGATACACACACACACACACACACACACACACACACACACACACACACTATATATATATATATATATATATATATATATATATATATATATATATATATATATATATATATATATATATATAGTTTATTGCATTAAGTATTACAAAAAACCCAAAGCAAAGCATAAATACATCGCAGTCTAAGATTTACTCTGACCAAAATCCTGGATGGGGTCGCTATTGCTATAAAATGATTTATAACTAGTTAGCAAGGCACAAAGGTCATAAGTGCTCGATATGTCTAGGTGGTTCGTGGATATACTCCCTGAGATTCTTTCTTTTTAGATAGTTCAAAGCATGATTTCCTTGCATCTAAATAGCAACATTTGTTATTTCTAAACAAACATTTTTCAACTATTTCAAGGAAGAAGCAAAATTAGCCACTTTTAAAAAGTGATTTTGATGTTTAACTTGAAGATTTAATACTTAAAACAGGAATTTCGTACATGAAAATAATAAAATCGACTATATATTTTGTTGTTCATTATGAGGACGGGGTGTTTCATTTATTTAGCAGTTCAATTCACCACAACGTGAGGAATCAGAGCTGTTTTAAAGAAGCTGCATTCATGAGAGCTACATCCTTCAAAATAAGAACACAAGTGGCATATATTCAAATTTCAAAATCTTCTTCTGCAAACATTCTTAGACCAGTAGGCTATTTCTCGTTCCAGCCAGTGCACCACGACTGGTATATCAAAGGCCATGGTATGTGCTATCTTTGTGCAACTTCGTTGTCTATATCAATGTTTTAGTAACTTCTTCTTGTAGACAATGCAGTGTGTTTCCAATTAATTATTAATATTTAAACATTTACAATAGTTCATCACTAGTTTTCTTATTTCTATGACGTGTGTATCTTCAGTTTCGCTAAGATCCGATTTATAATCTAGATCACATTGAAATATAGTTCTAGTTTAATATATATATATATATATATATATACCCTTTATGGATGCAACTATCAATTACATTAATTAAATTTACGGTAGGCAAGACATTTATTTATATATTTATTATTATTTTTATTCGATTCTTTTTATTACATTCTGGGGCATTTAGTTACTAGTATAGTCTTAGGTTCGATGGCAATGTTTGGTATATTTGTATTTCGAGCAGAATTAACGACAAATATTGGTCAGGTCGTAGCCTGACCGGCCTTACCACTTCTTAAGGCCTTGCAGATAATCCGTAACTCCTCGACGCTGGAAGCACGTTATTTATTATCTAAATCCATAATTATATAATTAGAAGTTAAATAAATAGAGGCTATTTTGTTGTTTTCGAATACAATGTTTATGTCAAGGAGTGATGTGTGAAAACCATATTTTCACTTATCACGAGATGACATAAACATTGTATTCAAAAATAAAAGACCATTTCATATATTTAACATCTTTTATAAATAAAACTGTACAATATCTTCGCTTTTTGTTAATAACGTTCGCTTATCCGATCGAAAACACGCGACGCCATGATATATTTAAGCAATGTTTTGAGGGAACTTTTGTAGAAAATGTACTTGACCATGTACTTTAAAAAACAAAATGTCAATAACCCCTGTTTAATGACAGTTAAATTAAGAATGTTTAAATAATACTGCTGTGAAGACATGAACCATGAATTAAAGGTAAAGACTAAAGTCATCAACAAGGCATTGTGTCACCATTATTTGGCTTCGTAGTCAATCAGTTTTAGATATTAATATCCATTTTTATAGGTACAATTTGTTTACATTGCAATTTTGTTTTTGTTTTAACTGCGATCAGATGCATCAAACTAAACAGCGATAAAGCCACACTGACCTCAATAATTAACCCAATGGGCCCACCGACGGAGATCGATCCTACACCGACCGCGCATCAAGCAAGCAGTTTACCACTGGGCTATATACCGCCCATTTTTGTTTGAAGATTGATTGCTAACTGTGTTTGAAGAAACTATTGTAATTTAAAAACTATACAATTAGTCCATGAGCCAGACCAAAAATTGGTACCATCTGAGGGCACCAAACAAAACTGTTACAATTGTTTTAGTACACCCTAGGACAAAACAAAAATACATGATGGACTTTTCAATAGGGTAGCTTTACCTAGTTATCACACTTTTTAACATTTATCATTATTTGTTATAGGGGGCAGGAAATTCAATTCTTGCATTAACTTTCTACTGAGAATTTTATCGTTTCTATAATTCAAGATGGTTAACAAAATGGCTGCAAAAACAAAGAAATGTGTTATATGCATCACCTGAAACCAATTGCTAAGTTTTGAGGGTGTTCAGTTCATTAAAAAGGCATGTATATCTACAAGTAAAGTTATATAGAATGTCATCTAAAATAACAATTCTTATACTGACCTCTATGTCTTAAGGGTGCACCAATCTATTTTGAAACTATCTAGAAGAAATATTACACCATATAGACCAAGTCTATAATGTCAATCTGGCTGTGATAAATGGGCAAGTCGTAGTCAATAACTGATGTTTTGGTAAAGACTGTGGAATCAGTTTTTATCATTCCTATTGTCTGTCTCTTGATAATTCATTAGATTCACTAGATTTGAATGGTCAAGACAATTTACCTCGTCAAACTTGTCAGACATCAAGTTTTCTCGCCATAACATTGTGATTTCTAGTATATGTATCCAGTTATTTCGTTATAAGTACAATATTACTAAAAGGAGTTGCCATATGAAATATCAACAAAAGGGTTGCTGCCTAGCAAACATGATTGATTTTGAATATACAACACCCAATCTTAGGTGGGCTGACAATGCACAGACATAAAATATATCACCTTGAACACCAACATTACCCAGTCGGCAAAATATGTTTTAAAAGCTGCACTGAATCGGACGATTTCAGAGGGTGCATGGTTTCACTCCATGTGGAATAGTTACTGGTGGAAGTGATCTAAAGCTTTGTATTTTCACCAATCAACGTCTGTACCATCTAAATGTAGCCTTTCTGGTGACTCATCCACATCAGCATCTAAGTCCCTAGGTTTAATGGGTTTAAATGAATCAGGCAGAAGTTTTGTAACTCTTGCTTTTGTAACCCTATATATTATATAGCAGCAGTATTACAACTTGGAAGGGCAAGGGTCATCAAATGAGAAGCAAACTTTTTCGTTGCTGGGTCCCCATTGTCCGTAGCAGTTCTTGCTAGTAGTTCTATCATTTGGACAGAAATCAGAAGAAGCATCTCTGAAATTATGCAACTAATTCTGTGTAGGTTTCAATAAAACAATACCAAAGTTTGAATAAAAAATGTAGCTGTCATGGGACAAATGCTAAAATTACCACCACAATCCTTTTAATCATGTTAATAATAAGCCACTATATTCATTTGGTTATGGCCGATAATTTCCAGGTATAGCTAAAGCATACTAGTAATTGCCATGTTATGGTGAGAAATGTTGGCGTCACACGGTTATACATTTAGATACATTGTCTTGGTCGACAAAATGCAAGGATAAAGTATATATTAATTATAGTAGATAGAAAATGAGAATGATAAAACTATAATGGATGGCTGAAATGTTCTGAGCCTAACTATGATGAATTACGCTGACGGAATATGTTGTTATTAATTTTTCAACATAATTCCCTCCGCGGTCTACACACTGCTGCCAAGGATGCTCGAGTGCCTAGATCACACTAATGTTGCAGGCTTCCTCCTGGTGGATTAAAAGGTCATCCACAGCAGAAATGATATCATCATCATTAGCATACTACTTACCAGGTTTGGGAAGAGGTAGAAATCTGGGGGAGCCAAATCTGGTGAATACGGAGGATGATTAATAAGTTCAAAGCCACAGTTACACAAAGCAGCCCATGGGAGCAACAGGTGCATAGGTGTAATGGAAACAAGCGTGCTGAAACTTTTGTTATACCCAATTTATTCCTTAACTTTCTCATAGTAAATGCCTTCTGTATTGGCTATGTGATGTGTGGTGAGTCGTCGATCATCCTTGTATTTTATCAACATTTTCTTTGGTAGTGTCAGTTGAAGATTGTCCTGGTCTTGGATCATTTTCAACGCTCTCTTCTGCTCTTGAACTCTGCTGCCCACATCGTAACTGTCAACAGTGACAAAGGAAGGATCACCATCCCTTAAAGTTGATGCCAATGCCGCATGGATAGCTGTTGGAGTTAGTCCTTTCGATTGTAGATACTTAATGACAGCACCGAAGCCAGTTTTGTCCATCGTTTATCAACAGAGAATATCTAATCACTTTGAAGACTGTAGAGATATGCTACAAGTTATTTATTTTGGTTCAAATACAGCATATGAGCATAAAACATATTGTATTTAATACATGCAAACTGTTATGAGTGTGCAAAACACCATTCGTAATTAATACCAGAACGTTTCGGCCACCCTTCGTATAAACACTAGTAACTGATGACTGGTGCATATGCCCATTTATCACAGCAATGTTGCCACTGTGAACTATTTGATCCATGTCAAGCAGTTGGTTTCAAAATAATTGTTTTAGCTGACATACGGTTTTTGCAACCATTATGGAATCTTGGATTCATGCAATGATAAAATGTATCTGCATTACAAAGTGATTACTAGAACTGGAATGTTTTCATATAAAAAACCTTTATCTGAAGTATGAAATATTCATTGGGGAATATATGTAGAATGTAAGATATGGCCACTTCTTACTCTTGGCGGCCATTTTCATGACCATCTTGGATTGAAATGATAATGCAATATATCAGTTAGCAAAAGGTTGTTATAAATTAATCCCTTGGCCCATAAAATTCATTCAATAACATAATAATATCTTCCCAGTTGATGTAACATTTGATAAATTGTGATTTCCTTGTTATAAATTACGATTTGCTTATATATTGGCGGCCATCTTGGATTACAATGATGTTGCAATGCCTTAATTAGCTGGTGAATGTTGACAAATGCGTTTCAGTTCAGTTTGTGTGATTAAAACTATCTATATATTGACAAACAGATTAATACAGTGAAACGTTATTAAAATTTTAGAAACATACCCCCTCTACAAAAACTCATTTTCTGACCTTAAACGGACATTCCTGATTTTGCTGCATTGTAAGATGATTCCGATTAATAAAATATTTCTACGATTAAACGTACATATTAAATACATTTTCTTGTTTAGAATGTCAGTGTCTGTATATTCAATATGTTTCTAGTCGTCTTAATATGTGTAAGAAGCCCAAACTGGATTTTGTCTTCAAATAATATCGTACGTACGAAAAAAAATATTTTAGGAAATAAAATGAAATTTAACCTAGTACAAATATTAGAACGATCAGAAACACGTTTAATATACAGCCACTAATATTTTATGCGGGAAAATATATTTGATATGCAATTACAAATGTTAAAAATTGCAGCAAACTCAGGAATGTCCCTTTAAGGTACTCTGCAGAAACGTCCGTCATGCTGTTTTGAGATCCAGATACATACACCTATCAAAAAGTATAGTTAAGTTTGGTGCCCTCGGATGGTACCAATTGGTAAAATTTGGGGTCTCGGCTCATGGACTAAATGTACACAATTTAGATATATTATATTTACTCTGTATGAAGGCAAACGATAACGCGGAGTGTCTGTCGCCGAGTACGTGTATCTGTATATGTATATGTATACCTACATGTAGTACATGTTACATGTAGTATGTGTACCTGAAGCTACATGTAGTATGTGTACCTACAACTACATGCAGTATGTATACTTACAGCTACATGCAGTACGTGTATTTAACGCTAAATATAGTGCGTGTACTCACAGCTACATGCAGTACGTGTATTTAACGCTAAATATAGTGCGTGTACTCACAGCTACATGCAGTATGTGTACTTACAGCTACATGCAGTACGTGTACTCACAGCTACATGCAGTATGTGTACTTAAGCTACATGCAGTACATGTACTTACAGCTACATACAGTACGTGTACCTACAGCTACACGCAGTACGTGTACTTACAGCTACATGCAGTATGTGTACTTACAGATAAAGGCAGTACGTGTACCTACAGCTACACGCAGTATGTGTACCTACAGCTACATGCAGTATGTGTACTTACAGCTACATGCAGTATGTGTACTTACAGATAAAGGCAGTACGTGTACCTACAGCTACACGCAGTATGTGTACCTACAGCTATACGCAGTATGTGTATCTACAGCTACATGCAGTATGTGTACCTACAGATACATGCAGTATGTGTACCTACAGATACATGCAGTATGTGTATCTACAGCTACACGCATTATGTGTACTTACAGCTACACGCATTATGTGTACTTACAGCTACACGCATTATGTGTACTTACAGCTACACGCAGTACGTGTACTTACAGCTACACGCAGTACGTCTACTTACGGCTACACGCAGTACGTGTACTTACGGCTACACGCAGTACGGGTACCTACGGCTAAATGCAGTACGTGTACATACGGTTACATGCAGTACGTGTACTTACAGCTACACGCAGTACGTGTACTTACAGCTACACGCAGTACGTGTACTTACAGCTACACGCAGTACGTGTACCTACGGCTACACGCAGTGCGTGTACCTACAGCTACACGCAGTGCGTGTACTTACAGCTACACGCAGTACGTGTCCTTACAGCTACATGCAGTACGTGTACTTACGGCTACACGCAGTACGTGTACCTACGGCTACACGATGTACGTGTACCTACGGCTACACGATGTACGTGTACCTACGGCTACACGCAGTACGTGTACCTACGGCTACATGCAGTACGTGTACTTACGGCTACACGCAGTACGTGTACCTACGGCTACATGAAGTACGTGTACCTACAGCTACATGCAGTGCGTGTACCTACGGCTACATGCAGTACGTGTACCTACAGCTACATGCAGTACGTGTACCTACAGCTACATGCAGTACGTGTACCTACAGATACATGCAGTACGTGTACTTACAGCTACACGCAGTACGTGTACTTACAGCTACATGCAGTACGTGTACTTACAGATACACGCAGTACGTGTACTTACAGCTACATGCAGTACGTGTACTTACAGCTACATGCAGTACGTGTACTTACAGATACATGCAGTACGTGTACTTACAGCTACACGCAGTACGTGTACTTACAGCTACACGCAGTACGTGTACCTACGGCTACACGCAGTACGTGTACCTACAGCTACACGCAGTGCGTGTACTTACAGCTACACGCAGTACGTGTCCTTACAGCTACATGCAGTATGTGTACTTACAGCTACACGCAGTACGTGTACCTACGGCTACATGAAGTACGTGTACCTACAGCTACATGCAGTGCGTGTACCTACGGCTACAGGCAGTACGTGTACCTACAGCTACATGCAGTACGTGTACCTACAGCTACATGCAGTACGTGTACTTACAGATACATGCAGTACGTGTACTTACAGATACATACAGTACGTGTACCTACGGCTACATGCAGTACGTGTACTTACAGCTACATGCAGTACGTGTACTTACAGCTAAACTTAGTACGTGTACTTACAGCTACATGCAGTATGTGTACCTACAGTTACACACAGTACGTGTACCAACATGGCAATGAACGTAGTGTCGTAACCTGGTTAATTCACATCTAATTTGCTAAATATTTAATTCTGAAAGTGGGTCATCTGAAAAATATCACATACACTTTTTATTCGACGCTTAAACACACACACACACACACATACACACACATATATTAAAATAAAGCTCAAAAGAAGTATAAATATACATATTGTGTCAATCTTTAAAAATCATAAATATAGGTGTTCGTTAATTATTTTGAGTAGTATGTTTCTACTATTGCTATACATTCACGGAAGTTAAATATTTAATCTGCCAGATCCATCATATAGATAGCTACTGCTATCACGATCAGAGTTAAATAATTACGCTTGAAATATCACTTTTACTGTCAAGTATAACGTAATCAAACAGACCGCAACCGTAGGTCCGACATTCGTTTAGTTAATGACCAAACTGGCATACATGCTAGACAGGTGTCACACATCAATACTGTGGATTGGCAACGTCAATAGTAAGAACACTTCATAACAGGAGGCAATAATAATAATATACATTCCGAAACCATCTGGGTATTCGTAACTTGGGGAAACATTGGCACACTAGTTTTGGGTTACACGGTCTTTAAACGTTAGAAAAAAAGCTAACGAAATGCACGATTTAGGAAAGGGTTGGGAATTTTGTTTTGGACTTGGATTGGGGTTCCAAAACTATTCTAGAAAAGCAAAGAGTCCGAAACATCAATTTATTTGGTAAAATGAATACAGCGGATTGCACAAATCATTCGCTATTAGCAGCTAGTTTCCAACAATTACCCACCTACATCCTGGATATAGACCGCACATGGGAATTTGCTTGAACCTTTAATAATTTGAAGTCTGCCAAAATGACACATTTAAAGATACATAGCAGGGTATTTTGTTTAGATAAAATTTAATTTTGTGCTTGGAATTTGTCATTTCTTCATATGTGATCATATAAGATATATTTCTAATTCAACAATCACCTATAACTTTGTCTAACATTAAATGGAAGTTTTTAATGACCAACATCTTGTCGATTAAATAGGATTTATTCCTAATAAAGTAGTTTAAAAAGTCAAATCAAAATATATTCTGGCGCCCGACAAACTACAGCAACTACTACTACTACTAATACTACTACTACTACTACTACTACTACTACTACTACTACTACTACCATTACTACTACTACTACTCCCACTACTCCCATTACTACTACTACTACTGCTACTGCTACTGCTACTGCTACAAAATTATATTCAACATTCCACTATTTTCTCACCAAAGAAAATCTTCGTTATACAAGGACCAACGAAATTCATTTTGCTTTTTTTTTTGGCTGTGGCATGTTCCATAATGTTTTTCGCGTCTTCCGTCACATACCTGGGAAGTCAGGTATTTCCTTTGAACTTCTCCGCAATTACTTTCCATTATCAAACAAGCTGCCACTTTGACACACGTCATCACGGCTGTTGAAAGTAAAACACCCTGAATTGTCTCTCTGTGTGTAGCTTCCGGTCCTAGTATCTCGTGAATAGCAGCATAATACGTTATTAAAAACAGCTGCATTATGCCGTTATTCCCGAAATATGGAAGAACCGTTATCGTTGCGTCTCTTGTTCCGCTGAGTTCCGCTGTGTTCCGGATCCGGTGAATTCCCCTGACGCTGGAACGAGCACCGCTGCAGCATCACACCGCGTTATTTCCGAGAAGTGCAAACGACTGAATTGTGAATGAAAAGTCAAATAGTCCTGACCTTACTTGCGAGAGAGAGAGAGAGAGACCGGTGACATCACGCGTTATGACACGCTTAAAAGGCGTTTAAGTCACGGGAAACAAACAGAGAGACAGGCAGAGAGAGAGAGAGAGAGAGAGAGAGAGAGAGAGAGAGAGAGAGAGAGAGAGAGAGAGAGAGAGAGAGAGAGAGACAGACAGACAGACAGACAGACAGACAGACAGACAGACAGACAGACAGACGGAGAGAGACAGAGAGACAGAGAACGACAGGGAGAGATAGACAGACAGACAGTCAGACATACAGAGATAAAGACTGAAACATACAGAGAGAATTAGATAGGGGAGAGAAAGAAAGAGATAGACATAAACAAAAACACAATCAGAAGAATAAAAGCAGAAATAGAATTATCAAATAAAACTACATTGTTCCATGGCTACACACATCTCAAGTCTCGTGTCGTTAAAGGAACATACAGAGCGCTCTCAATCTCTCGACTAACGATAAAGTAATACACAAACCTAACTACTGTACGTACCATTTGATCGATAGGACACGCACATTTCTGATCGTCAAATTCACTTCCATAGGCAGAGTAACAAGTCGGACTCTTTTTTTTTTTTTTGTAACCCAAGGGCAAGATGCACGTTTCGCTGATCTGATTTCGGTGACCAGGGAAAGAAGCCAAGATTAAGGACCCCAGCAAGTGTTCCCAACAACGTAACACTTCACCTCAAAAAGTCATTTATCAGACCTTTGATTGCAGCGAGGAATGTGCTTGTTGTGCTGTACAGGTAAGAGGGTCCTGACACAAGCGAGCTACCGCATCGACGAGCTCGGCTAATACAGTCCAGTAGGTCTAGTCATGCAATTCACTTTAGAGTATCGATAATTGATGTGATAATTACAGTGCTCTTTAAAAACTCGTTTTCAGATTTCTCTTCAGTGAATATTATTTTACGTCCGTATGTCATTATGACTGCAGCGCGTTTTTACATGTCATCAAACTTGGTTGTGAGTATTTTGAGTTTGTTGCGGCCTGTTTGTAATGGACTATTTGATTTGTCTATGATTTGTTTTATTTGGCTATAATAAGGTCTCTGAATTGGTTATAAACTATTTCAGTTGACTAGGTTTGGTGAGAGTTGGGTGAGTTTGTTACAAGTCTCACGAGATTGTCGCTGGTTTCTCGAGGTAGTTGTGAGTTTCTCGAATTAGTTGCGAGTTTCTCGATTTGAGAGTATTTCAACTTGGTTGTGAGTTTCTCGAGTTAGCTGTGAGTTTCTCGATTTGCGAGATTTTTGAGTTGCCTGTGAGTTTCTTTTATTCACGTTCAAAAGTAATTTAAAAAAACCAAAATTCTATTTATCTATAAAATCTATAATGAGAAACATTTCTTAAATAATAATTAATAACAATTAATATTTCCATTTGTCAGTCACATCTTCAAAGGAGCTGGAACAAAGAGTTTCAACAATTATACGTCGGGTAGATCGTATCACAAATAAAGGTAAACATGTTGTTATTGGAATGGTTTTTTTGTTGTCTTCAGAGAAATATGACACTATGATAATTATTTAAGTCTAAAACAAAATAGTTTAAAACAAATTGTATATGTATAACAACATTTTAATATACCCTTATTTTATTGTATCTTATAAGACAATAATACAGTTAGGCACACCATGAGTAATCAGGCAGTAAGTAATATTTTATATCCAAAACATGTAAACTGTTCACAAATAAAAACGTAAAATGTTTTTAGCTAATAATGTTATAGTGATGTCATATACTGCTAAATGAAGAAAACACATTGTCCATTGACATTCATTTACTTCAAAAGGGTTGTAGGGAACAACAGCTTTTGTTATTTTTATATACTTTATTGTTATTGAATATTTTTTTTTTTTTAAATTGTGAAGCGAAAAACGTTAATACGTTTTGTTCACGTTTGTTTGTTTGTTCGTGATTTTACTGTTCTGATTATCATGAAATCTATTAACTGTCACTTTTTGCATTACCTATACATAGTGCTGAAACAATAAACCGGTATACCGCGCACCGCAGGACACTTTTGCATTTCGCGGGTTTTATACGTTATTGTATGCTTGTAACACATTTTACTAGAAATAGGCTGTTTTTGAAAAAGTCTTCTCTTTACCAGTGCATTTAAGAAAATAGGCCTCTATTTGTAAATAAGCCCCCATCCCGAATCACATTGGAATAAATTATGGACTAAATGATCCAGCATATCAGCTATAATCAATACACAAAGTTAATTAAATTACTTATTCCATCTGCTTTCATTTAGAAAAAGAAATATAAATATTGCATTGCAATACGTATTGCAATACGGGTTTGCTGTATCACCAGATATCGAAGTACGGTTTGGAGCGCATTGTTGCATCCTTAAATTTGATTTAAAATACACACCATAGCTAACACTGTCATAACAATACGAAAGGGAGGGCCTCGTAAGTTGGAAAACTTGAGCCCAATGCTAATGTGTATGTGGAATAAAATATGTTTTCAATAAAAACAGGGGTACACTACATATGTTATATACGACATGTGCGAGGTTTTGATAAAACTAAATATCCAGGTCAAGTTTAGGCTTGGAACGTGTCAAAACAAAACTTGGGTAGGGTCGCACAGCCATTTAAAAAAAAATATATATTGTTACTCTTTTCACCTACATATTAATAATGAAAAATCGAAATAATAATAATACAGTAAACAAAATTAGGATTGATCCTTTTTTCTAGGTATGGTCTGATTCTCGAAAAAACTTTAAACAAATTACAATTAGTAATACAGGGTTCAATATATAAAACGCAATCTTGAAAATATTAGTTATGACTTAATAGTTCGAGATAAAGGATTTACACTAAACATGTAGCCTTAACCAATTTTCTTAATTTTTGGCAAGCACAATTTAGATATCCAGAGTAACGATTTAACGAAACTAATAATAATACATTCGTATTATATTGTATTAATTGTTAATATTATTTGACATTAAAAGTTTTACTACAAAAATGGTCGTGATTAAATACTGAAATGAACAATGCAGCTAACAAAGACCACACAGTTTAGAGAAAGATTTGTCTATGTTACCAGAATTGTTCTTCTTTCCAAACAATAAAAAACAAAAACTGGTCTTCTTTCCAAACAATAAAAAACAAAAACTACATTAGAAATTGTTACTTCATTAACTTCAAAACAAATCTTATGTATTTGTGTATTTAAAAAACCAGTTTTACTGGTATTTAAGAAGTTACGAATTAAATAATACAAAACAATGCTTATAACAGTGCCTGTTTTGTAGGACATTACCTTTCATAGAAAAAAAGTAGAAAAAACCTCCAAAGTAGTTTTAGCAATTACGATACAATTAGTTGGGAAACATATGACAAGAAATAACCAAAAAAAATTAACCTCAACTCTAATTTATTTTATTTTAAATATAAAAATTAAATGCATCAGTTATTTATTACATTAAATATTTTAAAAGGAAAATAAAGTAAAATATATGTATTTTCAACATTAATTACTTCGGTGAATTAATTTTAATAATGTTTAAATTACATTATGATTCTTTTGAAACTAAAGATTTACTACTACTACTACTAAAAAAAAAAAAAATAAGAAGAAAAAATGCTACACAAAGGATCTTAAATATCCTTAAAACATAATACAAAAAGAAATTAGTGGGTTTTAAAAAAAAAAAAAAAAAAAAAAAAAAAAACCAGAACATCTAAATATTCAAAATGTGGAAAACAGGATCGTCAAAGGACTCCAAATAAGAAATTCTTGCTAACATTTTCTCTAAAAAAAATTCTCTTTGTTCAGAGAGTCATTAACTTAAATAATTAGTTTGTTGCACTAAGAATATCTCAAAGGAGTACAACAATAAGCACGACTTACTTTCTCCGTTGCAGAGCAGTCCAGAAACAAGGCATGTCTTTCTGGATCCTTTGGTGGGAATCTGACCCTATATCCCAGAGTCGCCTGCTCATGCTACTGGCAGACGATAGAGGTCCGCATCCCGCGAGAAAGCTGCGAAGGAATGAGATAATATTGAACATAGGATCATACTAAAGCAGGCACTGGGGGACCTGGAGAGAACTACGCGCCAATGCAAATTTGCTGCCTCAACACGTGACTCGTTTCTGTAGGAAACTTTGTGTCAATCTCCATGTTGAAAACTAGGAGTCCTGTTTGACAAGAGAGAGAGAAAACAGCTCGCACAAAGTCAATATATGGACAAGGTGGAGAAAAAGAAACTGTGACAATCTGGTTAGAACATTGCTTTTGTCTTTCTTTGCACCACATGAGCATTTTACGACCATTTGATAAGATTGAGCCACGTCCACCCAGCATGGCTTCAGCGATCATATGTGATAAACACACACACACCACACACACAAACACACACGATGCACACGCACAATACCAAACACTGTTATGACTTTCAGAGCTCATTCGATGCATGGGTGATGAAAATATTCTATGGATGAAATCCACACAGGGTTTTCAAATCATGATAATATCACCTAACATAAGAAACAAGAAGTAATAATCTAGGAATTGTGAGTGTATAATTATGCCATGACCTTGACTACAATTGCTTGGCAGGTCCGACAAACAGTACATTACGATCTTTATTGCAACCATTGTATGTTTACACTGATTAAGGGGACAGATTCCAATTAAAAAGACTAACAGCATATGTGGTGGTATTTAGAACTCGCATTGTTGGTCATCAATGTCTTTAAAGCATTACATTGGAGGAAAACTTAGTGAAAGTCACATTAGAATATGATTTTTTAACCATAACTAATTGGTCTAAAAGACCTTCACCTCACCGTGTCAAATTTGTTATGGAAATGACTGCAAAGACATTGCTTATTAACGACATACCAGCACATTAAAAAACAAACTATTTACTGTCTAACTTATGGTTATGATTTGTTATAGACGTCATCAATACTGAATTACAAAGATTATAAAGATGTTGCAGCAGACTAATACTACAGAGAGAGAGAGAGAGAGAGAGAGAGAGAGAGAGAGAGAGAGAGAGAGAGAGAGAGAGAGAGAGAGAGAGAGAGAGAGAGAGAGAGAGAATAGGCGTACGGGTTCCCATTTTTGGCTGGCTTTTGCCCAAATTCAACGAAAAAGCCCGAATCTGGATAACAACAGTTATTGATATTAGCATTACTGCCATACAGCTATATTTTGAGAGTAGAATAATGGAAATACATGGAAAAAACGTCTCAGGTTAGCACATTTTGTCCGAATATCTGTATAATTTTTACCCGAAATTGATATTTTGCTCCAGTACTAGAGGGTAGTTCCCCCTCCCCCCCCCCCCCCTGCCCCGTCTTGTACGCTTATGAGAGAAAGACTGTTGCTCCTAATTTCATTTTTTATTTATTGTTTTGTCACTGTAAATACCATTTGCACAATAATTCCCCGTATGCTGTCGGTTGACAGCCTGAGTGTCCCGAAATAAAGTAAAGTAAAGTAAAGGTAATGACAACATCAATTACTATTAGCGATTTTACTTGTTGTGAACACTCATCACGAAAGAAAGAAATGTTTTATTTAACGACGCACTCAACACATTTTATTTACGGTTATATGGCGTCAGACATATGGTTACGGACCACACAGATTTTTGAGAGGAAACCCGCTGTCGCCACTTCATGGGCTACTCTTTCCGATTAGCAGCAAGGGATCTTTTATTTACGCTTCCCACAGGCAGGATAGCACAAACCATGGCCTTTGTTGAACCAGTTATGGATCACTGGTCGGTGCAAGTGGTTTACACCTACCCATTGGAGTCGGTATCTGGATTAATAATCCGATGCCTCGACTGGGATCCGAACCCAGTACCTACCAGCCTGTTGACCGATGGCCTAACCACGACGCCACCGAGGCCGGTCACTCATCACGAATGCTGATGCCAGTATTCTGTACTGAAGTAATTGGCAACATTTGAATGCTTGGAAAGTATTGATGAACTGGAGAATGTAAACCAATGTAGTGTTGATATATATCCGTACCAAACACAATGTTGTGTCAACCGACCCCGACAGACAAGGAGTTCGACGGGAGTCAAAGAGACTGCATGTCTTCGTGTAGCTCGGTCACGTGTCTTGAAGACAGTGCGCCGTTTGTGTCTCATGTGGTGGACAAGCAATCCCTTTGTTCCCCAGTAACTACATGTCAATTCCAAACTGAACAACATCACTGCACTTCAAGTGAACTGAACCAAATGCCATATTATCTATAGTCTGTTTGATTTTCTTGCATTTTACCATAGTTTGACACCCAATAGCCGATGTATTTTTCGTGCTGGGGTGTCGTTAAACATTCATTCATTCTATAGTCTGTTTGAAGGAAGGAAGGAAATGTTTTATTTAACGACGCACTCAACACATTTTATTGACGGTTATATGGCGTCAGACATATGGTTAAGGACCACACAGATATTGAGAGGGGAAAGCCGCTGTCTCCACTTCATGGGCTACTCTTTCCGATTAGCAGCAAGAGATCTTTTATATGCACCATCCCACAAACAGGGTAGTACATACCACGGCCTTTGATATGCTAGTCGTGGTGCACTGGCTAGAACGACAAATAGCTCAATGGGCCCACCGACGAGGATCGATTCCAGACCGACCGCGCATCGAGCGAACGCTTTACCACTGGGCTACGTCCCGCCCCCATATAGTCGGTTTGTGTCAAACGGGAACCGACGAATTGGCATGTCACTACAAGTTTCAAACTCATATAAAGTTAAAGTTTGTTTTGTTTAACGACACCACTGGAGCACATTGATTAATTAATCATCGGCTATTGGAAGTCAAACATTTGGTAATTCTGACTCGTAGTCATCAGAGGAAACCCGCTACATTTTTTTCATAATGCAGCAAGGGATCTTTTATATACATTTCCCCCACAGACAGGAAAGCACATACTACGGCCATACCTAGCGATGTCAGAGACCGGATCCGAGATGGGCGTGCCTGAACCTATTTCAGGATATGGGCTCATAAAAAGAGTTCCCACACCCGTACATACCACGGCCGTTAACCATTGTGGTGCATTGGTTAGAACGAGAAAAAACCCAATCAGTTGAATGGATCCACTGAAGTGATTCGATCCTGCGACGCAAACTCTTCGGGCGAGCACTCAACCGACTGAGCTAAATCCCGCTCTCAAACTCATATAATACGTATTACTAAGTTTTAACCAATATTAACTCCTCTAACATTTTCCACAGAAAAGTATTTTTACATTAAAAAAAAAAGTTTCTTAAATTTGAACGACAAAACCGATATCCGTGATCAGGACCGTATCTCCGTACAGTGCAGATACGAATGGGCCTTTAGGATAATAGTGGTTGATTCCAGAATCTCTATAAAGTGCCTCGTCTGTTACCACCAAATTGTATAGATTAAATCTCATTTTTAATACAAGGAAAGAAAGAAAGAAATGTTTTATTTAACGACGCACTCAACACATTTTATTTACGGTTATATGGCATCAGACATATTGTTAAGGACCACACAGATTTTGAGAAAAAACCGCTGTCGCCACTACATGGGCTACTCTTCCGATTAGCAGCAAGGGATCTTTTATTTGCGCTTCCCACAGGCAGGATAGCACAAACCATGGCCTTTGTTGAACCAGTTATGGATCACTGGTCGGTGCAAGTGGTTTACACCTACCCACTGAGCCTTGCGGAGCACTCACTCAGGGTTTGGAGTCGGTATCTGGATTACAAATCCCATGCCTCGACTGGGATCCGAACCCAGTACCTACCAGCCTGTAGACCGATGGCCTACCACGACGCCACCGAGGCCGGTTTTTTAATACAAGGGTGCAGACAAAATGCTGGAACAGCCTACCGTGGCTGTTTCACCCGAATCACTAGTAATCGATGATGTAGTACATGGGGACTCAATGTAGAACTGCGTGTGCATTTCCTTTACCTTGGCTGTTCCGCCAGTTGCTATAATTGTATACAAAAAAGGAGATTTAACTAAGGAATATAATTTCAGTTTGCTGAGATATTTATTTTTATTTACATTGAGATTGTTTTTGCAAATTTATTTTATTCGAGTTGGTATGGGTTCAAAACATAATATCGTCAGCTTCTTAGCTTATTGCCTAACAGCTAATTTTAGAGCTTTTGAGAAAAATGTGAAAGAAACGATTTTTGTACAAACAGATTATTTAAACAATAACAAATAAGTAGTTTTTTTTCATTTTTGAAACGTCCGTCTTTGACGGGACGTATTATGGTATGGTGCTGCCCGTCCGTCCGTAAACATTTTGTTTACAGAGTATATCTTTCTTATGAATTTATATAGGATCATAAAACCTTGCATGCAAGTACAACTTGGGACGGTGGGGTGTCGCGTATCATAACTAGTTTATCGCGACCTACTTTCCACGCATGACTGCACATGAAAGGAAATCCTTATTCGGGCCACATCTTCCATACATGATCATCAAAGCTTGGATGCAAGTACAACATGGGATGACGGTTTGTTGCGAACCATAACTAAGTCACCTCGAGCTACTTTCGGCGGGACCATTGTGGTAGTGACCATTTTCCAGTTATGTTGGAGAACGAAAGAGTTCAACGATGGAAGTTTGTTTGCGAAGGCAAACTGGGGCCAGTTTTAGCATCTATGAAGCACTCGTCTGCAACAGTCTTGACTTTGCTGATGCTTACGATTTCATGTCTACGTTTACTTCTGTTTTGAAGGACATTGCAAATGAAGCTATTTCTAAGACTTCAGTTGTACCAAAGAGTTTCAACAAATAATAATGATACTTGCAATAATGTAACCAAAGAGCGAAACAGGACCATTGAAAGGCTCAAACGTGAACCTAGTGATGATAACCTGAATGCCTATCGCATTGCTAAGGCTAAGGCTCGTAGAGAACTCAGAGTAAGAAATCACTATGGAAAAAGTATGTCTCCAAGTGGAATTCTCAAATATCTGTGAAATCTGTCCAGAATAGAATTCTTAAAATCAAAGGAAAAGTATCCATATATAGTTCATCATTTGTCTGTCAGTGATACAGATGTCACGCGCATCCAACCAATTTTTCTCATAACGTATTATCTGTTTCGACTCTGCAGTGTGCAGAGATACGTTTTTTACTATGAATAGGTTTTTTTTTTCGCTCAGATTCAGTACAAATGCGTTTACGTCTGTCTGTCCATTCGGAGTTCAGACTAGGCGACGTTTTGTTTTTCAGGACGACAACGTCCCTGCTCACCCTTAAAGCCCCAAACGCATGCACAAAAGTTACTCCCATGTGTACATTTGCTCATGAGTTAATTTACTCATGTAAGTATTCCAGTGATATTAATAAAAGGTGAGGATTTTATTAATTAAACAAAAAGGCTGATACATTTTAGGTCTATTTGTGTGGACTATAAGATAGAAAGGTTGTTATTCCAAAGAAAAATAAGCCACATTGTACTGGTGTCCCGATGGACGAGTATACTGGTGTCCCGATGGACGAGTATACTGGTGTCCCAATGGACGAGTATACTGGTGTCCCAATGGACGAATATACTGATGCCCCAATGGACGAGTATACTGGTGCCCCAATTGACGAGTATATTGGTGTCCCAATGGACGAGTATACTGATGTCTCAAAGGACAAGTATATTGGTGTCCCGATGGACGAGTATATTGGTGTCCCAATGGACGAGTATATTGGTGTCCCGATGAACGAGTATATTGGTGCCCCAATGGACGAGTGTATTGGTGTCCCAATGGACGAGGATACTGGTGTCCCAATGGACGAGTACACTGGTGTCACAAATGGACGAGTATATTGGTGTCCCGATGGACGAGTATACTTGTGTGCCGATGGACGACTATACTGGTGTTTCAATGGACTAGTATACTGGTGCCCCAATGGAGAGTATACTGGTGTGCCGATGAACTAGTATACTGGTGTCCCAATGGAAGAGTAGACTGGTGTCCCGATGGACGAGTATACTGGTGTCCCAATGGACGAGTATACTGGTGTCCCAATGGACGAGTATACTGGTGTCCCAAATGGACGAGTATATTGGTGTCCCAATTGACGAGGATAGTGGTGTCCCAATGGACGAGTATACTGATGTCCCAAATGGACGAGTATATTGGTGTCCTAATTGACGAGTATACTGGTGCCCCAATGGACGAGTATACTGGTGTCCCAATGGACGAGTATACTGGTGTCCCAATGGACGAGTATACTGGTACCCCAATGAACGAGTATACTGGTATCCCGATGGACGAGTATACTGATGTGCCGATGGAGGAGTATACTGGTGTCCCAATGGAGGAGCATACTGGTGTCCCAATGGACGAGTATATTGGTGTCCCAATGGACAAGTATACTGGTGTCCCAAATGGACAAGTATATTGGTGTCCCGATGGACGAGTACACTGGTGTCCCAATGGACAAGTATATTGGTGTCCCAATGGACAAGTATACTGGTGTCCCAAATGGACGAGTATATTGGTGTTCCAATGGACGAGTATACTGGTATTCCAATGGACAAGTATACTGGTGTCCCAAATGGACGAGTATACTGGTGTCTCAATGGACGAGTATATTGGTGTCCCAATGGACGAGTATACTGGTGTTCCAATGGACAAGTATATTGGTGTCCCAATGGACGAGTATACTGGTGTCCCAATGGACGAGTATACTGGTGTCGCAATGGACGAGTATATTGGTGTCCCAATGGACGAGTATATTGGTGTCCCAATGGACGAGTATATTGGTGTCCCAATGGACGAGTATACTGGTGTCCCAATGGAGGAGTATATTGGTGTCCCAATGGACGAGTATTTTGGTGTCCCAATGGACAAGTATACTGGTGTCCCAAATGGACGAGTATATTGGTGTCCCGATGGATGAGTACACTGGTGTCCCAATGGACGAGTATACTGGTATTCCAATGGACAAGTATACTGGTGTCCCAAATGGACGAGTATACTGGTGTCCCAATGGACGAGTATATTGGTGTCCCAATGGACGAGTATACTGGTGTTCCAATGGACAAGTATATTGGTGTCCCAATGGACGAGTATACTGGTGTCCCAATGGACGAGTATACTGGTGTTCCAATGGACGAGTATACTGGTGTCCCAATGGACGAGTATACTGGTGTCCCAATGGACGAGTATACTGGTGTTCCAATGGACGAGTATACTGGTATCCCAATGGACGAGTATACTGGTGTCCCAATGGACGAGTATACTGGTGTTCCAATGGACAAGTATATTGGTGTTCCAATGGACAAGTATATTGGTGTCCCAATGGACGAGTATACTGGTGTTCCAATGGACGAGTATACTGGTGTCCCTCAAGATGGAAAAACTGAACTAAGTCATAACTGAATTTAAAACGAAATGATATTTTTCTAATTGTGCACAAGCCGTTAATGGATGCCACATTCACAGCATTGGATCACACGACTCCCATGGAGATTATTTGCAAAGGGAAAGGTCATACACTATCAGTGAGATGTTATGGAGTATGTGTGAGTGTGACCATACTATAATCCGTCCCACTGGGAACGCCCTTTTTCATACTATGGGATTTACTACAAGTTATATATCTATAAGTAGTATTTTGTTTTATTTCCAAAACATCTTTACTTTTTTTCTTATGTCAAACCAAACTGAAATTATTTACACAAATATTTGTGTAGAAGGAGTATTAATATATGTTCTTGGACGCCATCTTTGACTGACACGGGTGTTTATCACACCGTAGGAACGGTGCATGGCAGGAGTTACTTGCACACCAGAAAATACTTGATTTTTATTACTAATTTTGAACAAAGGATATAATGAGTTTTGCCATAAGCTGTTCGGTGACCTCTGTAGATGTCAAGCATATATCAAACATATATTGAATAAGACTGATCAAATACTGCCACCTATTTGTTATCTTGTCATTTAAAAGTAAAGTTTGTTTTCTTTAACGACGCCACTAGAGCACATTGATTTTTTATCTTATCATCGGCTACTGGACGTCAAACATATGGTCATTCTGACACTGTTTTTTAGAGGAAACCCGCTGTCGCCACATAGGCTACTCTTTTACGACAGGCAGCAAGGGGTCTTTTATTTGCGCTTCCCACAGGCAGGATAGCACAAACTATGGCCTTTGTTGAACCAGTTATGGATCACTGGTCGGTGCAAGTGGTTTACACCTACCCATTGAGCTTTGCGGAGCACTCACTCAGGGTTTGGAGTCGGTATCTGGATTAAAAATCCCATGCCTCGACTGGGATCCGAACCCAGTACCTACCAGCCTGTAGACCGATGGCCTAATCACGCGCCACCGAGGCCGATTGTTGTCATTTAGATCATCTTTGATATATATATTTTTAAATACCTCTTATATTCATCAAATATCTAAATGTATAAATCATAGCAGTTTCACTGAAGTCGAGCTTCTATATATATACTCAACAAAAATATTTCTCCCTATTGTTGTATTGCAATAGAACACATGTGAGCGCTTAGTCCTCACGTTAACACGTGTGGCACGTGCATGCTGTGTCAGGATGCTGCTGGTGATGTCACGGGTTATTGAACAAAACAAATGCACGATTTCCACATGTTGGGAATGTTGATCCGCACATGTGAGTCCAATTTTTAAATCAAAGTCTCTTTTATTTTGAGATGAACAATCTTCATTATATTTGAAGCCAAAGTTGCAAAATGAAAAGGACACTTAACAAAAAGCCGGATGCAACTTGCATAATACATAAAGTAACGAAAAATCCAAATAAAATACCCCTAAAAGACAGCCAAAAAAACCCCAAAAACAAAAAACAAAACAAACAAACAAAAAACAAACAAACAACAACATATATAGATAGCATCTACAGCAGTTAAAATAACACGGTTGTTTACAGTTTAGTGTTAGAAATTGCGACAATACTTGCGACAAGTCTTGTGAGTTGACGATATTGGGCGACAGATAATACGCGAGCTTACTAGTATTAAAAATGTAGTTGTGTTTAAGTTTGCATTAGTGAAATATATTTTAATAAATTTATATAACTAAGCACCATAGCAACAGTATAATACTGGGAATATAAAGTTTGCCTAATATCACTATTGAAATTTTCACTTGAGGATAAACGAGTCCGATTCCTATTAAGTTTCTTTATGGATAATTTTTGTAGTTCAAGTGTTATGGAGAACAATTTTACAGACACATACAAATATTATACAGATTGATAGATATAAGACGGTGAAAGGGGAAAGGGAGATTGAGAATAAGCGAATAAATATTAAGACTCTTATTGACATTATTGCTAAATTTTGAAGTAAATAATATACTGCAATTTTGTCCTAAGGTCTTTGATTAAAGGGACATTCCTGAGTTTGCTGCATTGTAAGATGTTTCCGACTAATAAAATATTTCTACGACTAAACTTACATATTAAATATATTTTCTTGTTTAGAATATCAGTGTATGTATATTCATTGTGTTTCAGGTCGTCTTCATATTTGTAAGAAGCCCAAACTGGATTCTGTCTTCAAATAATTTCGTACGTACAAAAAAATAATATTTTAGGAAATAAAATGAAATTTAACCTAGTAAAAATATTAGAACGATCAGAATCACGTTTAATATACAGCCACTAATATTTTATGCAGAAAAATATATTTGATATGTAATTACAATTGTTAAAAAGGATCACATAGTCGATAACGTATTAAACGTTGCAGCAAACTCAGGAATGTCCTTTTAAAGACATAGTTTTAGAGAATGAAATATATATGTTCGAATGAACAGACTATATATATAGTTAGACACAGTATCACTTACTATTACATGTACAATAACATAGACGTACGGGCTCTCAATTTTTGCAGGGGAAGTGGGGGGGGGGGGGGGGGGGCAAGTTGGCTTTTGCCCGAATTAAACGAAAATGCACGAATCTGGATAACAACATTTATTGCTATCCAAACAGCTATATACGGCTACAAACGAATCACTGTGCATTTTTAAATGGATTACAACTAATGTTGAGGATAGAATGATGGAAATACGGAGTTTCAGGTTAACACATTTTGCTCGAATATCTGTATCATTTGTGCCGAATTTCAGGTTTTGCTCCCTGTCTCGTACGCTTATGTACAACAATACAATATTAAACAATACGTCTTGGACACTTTAGAACTGAATGAAAGCAACAATACAATGTTGTTTTCAGGCCTGTTTATCTCTTATAATTATATAAACAGAACACTTTTGCAGGAGATTGTAATAGTATCGGACAGTAATGAATTCACACATACGGTCTCTTGTATGAGGGGCAAATTTCCAAGAGGATTTTGTTTGCAGATGGATTTGTATTTTCTCAATGAGCGTTTCACTGTATCGCTGTGCTCACGTGTTTGAAAAACAAACATTGTCGTTTAGACAGTATTTCCTGTACGGGTGACAAATCACAACACTCGTTTCATCGATCGAAACTCACATGTTTGCTCCCTTTTTGTGGCGTATCCCAAATGACCTTGATACAAACAAAAGGAGATATAACATTTTGCAAGTGGCAAACTCTGGTAAAAGCTGTCCAAGAATTTCTCTTATCTCTAATATAAGACGGAAATCAATAGTCTATATTTTATTTTTGCCTTGGTGACATCTTTTCATTAATAATTTGGTTGTGTATTTTGTGTGTGATGGAATTTAGTTAAAAATACTAAGGTTTAAAGCATTGCCATTAACTAGGATGCAATTGGAAGACGTACAGTTCATGACTCCGTGACACTGATACTGCCTTGTTTAGTTTAGGATAAACAAATCGTGTTTTTGAAACAAAGAAACCCATGCGTCGAAATGGTCACCTGAGTAAATTGTTGACACAACTTACCAGAATCCTAAAGTGCGGGACACTTATTTCCAGCTAAAATTGTGGAGTTTAAGAAAGACTGCCGTCCGGAGCCTTAACCTCCGGCAGATTCAACAAAGCGTGACTGGTCACAGGCGAGAAATCAGACGAACAAGACCATCTTAGTTTTCTCTTCTTTCAAGTTTTTTTTTCGTAATGCCTCCATTGGCACTTCCATCTAAATTTAGTTGAAAAAGGTCTAGTAGTTCTGAAGAAATTAGTTTAAACGCATTTCTTTATATAGCAATAACCCCCACGTTATCTATTGACCTTTACATATATGAACATTATTTATTTATGGTATTTCTGGAGGTAGAAAATAGTTTTTAAATCTGGTTTTGTTTTTTCTCCTCTGGGACTCGCCCATCAGACCGCTGGGAAGGGGTGAGGACGACAAAATTCACGAAACAATTTTCTCCATGGATAAAGAAATCTTCCCACCAAGTTTAAATGAAAATTACTGTTTAAATGCATTTCTCTATAGTATCTGTCGGGGAACACGTTAGTACCCGTTTATAATACAGGTAAATGCGATACACATCTGGACCTCTCACATTTTAAACAAAAATGCTTCAAAAACAACAATTGACTTGTCACAAAAAATAATTTTAATTTCACCGTTTTGTAGAGTGATATGCGGTGCAAAATAGCCCTTTGCATGTCCTTAGGAAGGTACATTGAAAAGTCACAGTGCCGAGGAGTTCACGCCTAAATGGCGGCACAGTCTTTCGGCTTCATTTGCCGTCCAAATCCACATCGCAGTCAATGTCACTATTGTGTTCACCCATACTACACACCTGCGCATATTCTACGTGATATTTTACTTTATCTGACCTACTTAAAGATTAAAAAATGAACGTTTATACTATATATATCGGGTAGCTCCAAAACAATCGATAACCCTACTGAACATATAATTATTTTAAGAAAATGGGGACTGTAATTTGAATATTTCACACCCATTACTATGTGGGTATTCAACACCTTCAGTATACGTATTTTGTATCTATTGGTCAAATAATGTTAAAATAGCAACAGATTTAAAATTGTAAGTAAAAAAAAAAATGCGACGCCAAAAGCTAGGTGGCCTACCCCCCAACCCCCCCCCCCCCCAAAACACCCAAACAAACCCCATAACCCTACTCAATATGGAATTGTCTAAAACGTTTTTGAACTGTAATTTTAATCTTTGACACTCATCATTACTATAAGGATCTTTCTCATCTTCAGTCACAATTTTAGACCCATAGGTAAAATATTGTTAAAAGAGCAACAGATTAAAAATTGTAAGTACAAAAATGCAACGGCAAAAGCTAAGTGAAATGTTATTTACTTTTTTATATTTGAAAAGGTGGTCAATGTGTCCACCGTCTTGCTCGAGACTGCCCTCAAACGTTATTTTCCATGAAGAAAGTAAAGTTTGTTTTATTTAACGACGCCGCTAGAGCACATTGATTTTTTATCTTATCATCAGCTATTGGACGTCAAACATATGGTCATTCTGACACTGTTTTTAGAGGAAACCCGCTGTCGCCACATAGGCTACTCTTTTTACGACAGGCAGCAAGGGATCTTTTATTTGCGCTTCCCACAGGCAGGATAGCACAAACCATGGCCTTTGTTGAACCAGTTATGGATCACTGGTCGGTGCAAGTGGTTTACACCTACCCATTGAGCCTTGCGGAGCACTCACTCAGGGTTTGGAGTCGGTATCTCGATTAAAAATCCCATGCCTCGACTGGGATCCGAACCCAGTACCTACCAGCCTGTAGACCGATGGCCTGCCACGACGCCACCGAGGCCGGTTTTCCATGAAGAAGTGGATTTTCTAACCTTTTCCAACATGATTTCTTTCCATTTCTCTCTTCTTTTGTCCTTTAGTTCATTATCTGTGAATATTGGCGTGCCGTAAACAAACTTTAAGGTAGAAAAAGTTTCACTTATCTTTTGGCGTCGCATTAAATTTTAAAAAATATTTTTACAATTTTTAATCTGATGTTATATTTTAATAATATTTGACCTATGGGTCTGCAATTTTTCACTGAATGTGGCAAATATGCATAATTTATAGTGATGAGTGTGAAATATTAAAAATTACAGTCTTTCTTACTTTCTAGCCAATTCCACACACACACACGCACGCACGCACGCACGCACGCACGCACGCACGCACACACACACACATGCATGCATACAGGGCGGGGTCGGTGCGGGATCGGTTTGGGATCGATCCCCGTAAGTGGGCCCATTGGGCTATTTCTCGCTCCAGCCAGTGCACCACAACTGGTACATCAAATGCCGTGGTATGTACTATCCTGTCTGTGGGATGGTGCATATAAAAGATCCATTGCTGCTAATCGGAAAGAGTAGCCCATGAAGTGGCGACAGCGGGTTTTCTCTCTAAATGTCTGTCTGGTCCTTAACCATATGTCTGACGCCATATAACCGTAGATAAAATATGTTGAGTGTGTCGTTAAATAAAACATTTCTTTCAATGCATGCATACATATACATATACATATACATATACATATACATATACATATACATAAATACATCCGTTATTACGATACCACTACCAGCGGTTGCTAGTCTGTTGTCAAGGCAAATGTTTTTAGCATGAGACGAGAATAACAGATGGGTGCATGAAGCAACAACAAATATGTCCACCTTTTCTCAATTTAAAAGGCTCGTAATTTATTTTATAGTGTAGGAAGCAATATTTGCTTCTCAAATTGTAATCTTGAAACAAAAGCTTGAAAATGAGCAGCAGTTGTAAAACGTAGGTATCGATATAAATTCTTCAGTTGATACTCTAAGATGAAAAGTGAAAGCTGCTCGCCAATCTGATTATTAGAAAGTATAACCGGCCTCGGTGGTGTCGTGGTTAAGCCATCGGACATAAGGCTGGTAGGTACAGGGTTCGCAGCCCGTAACCGGCTCCCACCCAGAGCGAGTTTTAACGACTCAATGGGTAGGTGTAAGACCACTGTACCCTCTTCTCTCTCACTAACCACTAACCCACTGTCCTGGACAGACAGCCCAGATAGCTGAGGTGTGTGCCCAGGAAAGCGTGCTTGAATTTTAGTTGGATATAAGCACGAAAATAATTTAAGAAAGAAAGTATATGACGTATTTTGAGCAGCAATGACCTCTTGCTCTATAACAATTTCGAGTCTTGATTTACTGCAAAAAGAAATTAATTTCAAATTTAGTTTAACTGATTTTGAGCTTTAATTTTTGTACAAATTTCTTTTTCTTTTTTTGTTCGGGGGAAGGAGGGGGGGGGGGGTTAGGGCTTATGTGCAAAAGAAGGTGAACATTTTAAACCTTATTTGAGGTCATAGGGTCACGTTCGCAAAATCGATAAGTTTACACTGCAGGTGCTTTAAGGATGTCGCCAACCCTCGTGACTAGAAACATGCCAATATCAAACAGCGTAAGACAACAATCGCTATTAGTTTTGGCGCCAAAATCAACAACCCTTTCAAATATAACGAAAAGCTCTATTGTCAGCGGCGGATAAGAATTTGGAAACAATTGTATCTTTACAAACACTTTAATATCCATACGAGTGTATTTGTCAAACGATTAAAGCATACAGAGAGAGAGAGAGAGAGAGAGAGAGAGAGAGAGAGAGAGAGAGAGAGAGAGAGAGAGAGAGAGAGAGAGAGAGAGAGAGAGAGAGAGAGAGAGAAGAAGAAGAAGAGAAAAACAAAACAAAACAAACATCCCCCCTCCCCCCCTCCACCACCATAGGAATATTTTACCTTGGTTTTACCTGTGCTAAACTCGTTTTCAGACATCAATGATTCTTTATGAGAACATTGTAAAATGTAATAAACGAGTATGAGAAAATACTGATTTGAAGGGCGGTAGTACTACATTAATTGTCTGCCTGACACAGCTGCCGCTACTAGACACGAGGTCCTCTTGTTTCACAGTACATAATCCAAAGGAAGGTACTCAGGGGCGGATCCACGGGGCTAAGAGGATAATATGGCAAATGAACCAACTTGTGAAAGGGCAACCCAATTAAAATTAGAAAGAAACAAAAAAAAAGAAAAAAAAGAAAGAAAAAATGCAGAACAAATAGGCCCTTGAATATATTTGAGGGGCGGGTCCCCTGCCCCATGGATCCGCCACTGGAACAGCCAGTCGTAAATCTTTAAGTCAGTATCACACGACTGTTATTGGTGTGTCTTATCATAAATTACGATGTTCGCAGCAACAGTTGTGTAAGAATAATACGTCAGCGTTTATTGAGGGGGTGGTGGTGGGGGGGGGGGGGGGATAATTCTAATATGTAAGCATTTGGAACAGTTAAAGTTAGAGCACATTGATTTATTAATCATCGGTTATTGGATGTCAAACATTTGGTAATTTTTAACAGTCTTAGAAAGGAAACCCGCTACATTTTTCCATTAGTAGCAATGGATCTTTTATATGCAGTATCCAACAGGCAGGATAGCAGATACCACAGCCTTTGATATACCAGTCGTGATGCATTTGCTGGAACATTTGGAACAGATTAACCATTTCTGTTTCACACCTACGAAGCGTTAAAATTCATTTTTCATTCTCCACAGTTCCTTAATTAACTATGCTACATACGCTATATGCAGTCCATTTTTCATCGAGTACCCGGCTCCCTCAACGTTTTTGAATTTCCTCGATTCGCCTAGCCCCGAAATTGTGTCACGTGGTTCTTCAACATAATATATAATTTGCTCCAAATGCTATAATTTCATGCCCTCGTCGTATTATTATACCGGCCTCGGTGGCGTCGTGGCAGGCCATCGGTCTACAGGCTGGTAGGTACTGGGTTCGGATCCCAGTCGAGGCATGGGATTTTTAATCCAGATACCGACTCCAAACCCTGAGTGAGTGCTTCGCAAGCCTCAATGGGTAGGTGTAAACCACTTGCACCGACCAGTGATCCATAACTGGTTCAACAAAGGCCATGGTTTGTGCTATCCTGCCTGTGGGAAGCGCAAATAAAAGATCCCTTGCTGCCAATCGGAAGAGTAGCCCATGTAGTGGCGACAGCGGGTTTCCTCTCAAAATCTGTGTGGTCCTTAACCATATGTCTGACGCCATATAACCGTAAATAAAATGTGTTGAGTGCGTCGTTAAATAAAACACTTCTTTCTTTCGTCGTATTATTGTCGCTAATTTTATTTTATATGCTTGTAGCATAGAACACAGAAATAATAATTATAATAAATCTATATCTCACCATAAGAGAAGGTAATTTCCAGCCCAGTAACCTTACACGGCGCAAAGGGGTAACAACAATACGAGCAAGTATACAGCTTCAACAGAATCTAAAATTTAACGCTGACCTTTAGTAGCCAGTATCCATTTTCCTTTGATAACAGTTTGTTAGCTTGTGAAAATCTCACAGAACTGTTGCATAAAGTCGACAGAGACCGGCCTTTCCTGGATACGTTATCATCGAGATAACCAGGCTTGATACCGCGTGTATCCACCCAGACCAATACGTCAGTATGACCACGGCGGGAGTAGTTGGCTATGACAGAGGAGCTTAAGATAACATCTACACTAACCCGACACGAGTGGTACCCAAACTGATGTGTATAACAGTTGTCAAAAGACTCGCATAATACAATTTTTATTCCTAATAATTTTTATATGATATTGACGATACCGAAAAACACTCTAATTATATATATATAGACACACACACACACACACACACGCACGCACACACACGCACACACACGCACACACACACACACGCACACACAAAATTAGAGACACTATGACCATCAAGAGTGTCAAAATCATATTAATAACAGAATAAAGAACAAAATATGATAAATCTGAACATACATTTAAATTGAACAGTTACTGATTACCTCCAAATGCATTTTTTATTTGTAACATAAAATCCTGAGAGTGCCGATTCCAACTGCAGAGATATTCCCTGCACAATTTGACGATTACTGACCTTGTCTTTGTCGTATTTGCGAAATTAAACTCAGTATGAATAAAGATGTTATCTTTTTGTTGAAGAACATCAAAGTGTTTTGTCACACGTTAGTGGTTGTTTACATTAAATTGCAGTTGAGATTGCATTACGATACCTACTCATTAATTGGATATAATTTTGTCTCATCTTTATTTTCAATGGTTAAATCTCCCAGGGCAATATCACTTTTGATCGGACCGATGGGACCGTCTCAGGGCAATATCACTATTTACGGAAAGTCATTTGACTGTTTTTTAACCAGTAAGAATACGTATATATTTTCATTATGTAATAAATAAATAAATATAATAGGTAGCATATCCAATGTCTTAGAATTTGATAACTTTGCAAATTAGATGCAAATTACATGTAAATTAATCAGGTCACGGCACTACGTTTATTGACACCAAAACAAACATAATACTGTGACACGCCAAAATTCACGCATGCATTCCTAATCATCAAACAATAAAACGTTTAGCAGCAACTTTACATTGAAAGCTATCCAGCGTTCTGAAAGCAAAAAAACGTCGAGTGCTAATTTGTTTTTATGTAAGGATACTAAGTATTCAAAATGACTTCATTCCCATTTAAAAAGACACAACGTTACATATCCATACATCATTTGAATATCGAGTAATGGCCGACTGGAATGAATGCTGCGTGTACAGTTTGTACTATGCTTGATGTTATATGATATAAAACTATTACTACCCTCGTGTGTTTCAGTATCGTAAATATCATACATTAGTAATACAAATAATGTATTATACTCGCTAGCGGCCAGGTTCAAGTCTCCAGGTCTACATCGGAAATGACCGCAGGCTTTTAATGTGCTCAACATTTGGTTGAGACCTTCTCTTGTCCCAGGCGTGCTTTGGCCACGACCCGGTCATTCGAACGGCAGACGAACATATTTCCCATATTCGTTTGAGTATTAGTTCGTAAAATTTTAACGTGTATTACGTTTTTAAGAGATTATATTTCGTTTTCATGTATTAAACGTTATTTGTTGGAGTCTAGTTTTACGCAGACCTTCTCATAATGACTAAATTTAACAAATTAATGGCCCTATAATTTGAACCTCGCGTGAAGCCTTTACATAATCTGGAGCAAATTAACAATCTAGCCGTGACCAATCTTAAGTCAATATGGGGGTGGGGGAGGGGGAGGTTACATGTTTGTTTTTTTATAGTGATCAGTGTTAGTTATTTTGTTTAGAGTAGTGTCTAGAATAATATGATTTATTCATTTCGGAATAACTCGGTATTACTTCATTTCGGAATAACTCGGTATTACTTCAGAAAAAGAAGTTTGTTTTGTTTAACGACACCACTATAGCACATTGATTTATTAATCATCGATCATATTAATCTTACCTTTGTTTGACACCTAATAACCGATCTTTATTTTTATTCTAGGGTGTCGTTAAACATTAATCCATTCATTGTTAATCAACGGCTGTTGGATGTCAAACATTTGGTAATTTTGACATATAGTCTTAGAGAGAAAACCCGCTACATTCTTCCATTAGGTCAGGTTAGGTCAAAGGTTTTAACGTGAAAATTCAGAGCAAGCTGTTGTAGCACATGCCTGTCATGGGCGCGAGTGTTGATTTGTGCAGACTCCCCCGTCCAGTAGCAAATGATCTTTTATATGCACCATCCCACAAACGGGATAGCACATACCACGGCCTTTGATATAGAAGTCGTGATGCACTGGCTGTAACGAGAAATAGCCCAATGGGTCCATCGACAATGGTCGATCCTAGAGCGACCGCCCATCAAGCGAGTGCTTTACCACTGGACGTCCCGCCCCTTATTTCAGAAAACCAGTGTATTAGTTATTCAGTAATGACACCCCCCCCCACCCCACCCCCCCACCCCCAGTATTTCCTTCAGCTCTACGTTTTTGAAAAACTGGTCGATCTTTCCCGGACATCAGCTGGCCTCAGATTACAGTTATCTTCCCATTTGGTTGTCCAAAATCCGGAAGTTTCACCGCGCAAGTAGTCTGCTGTTTGACTGTGATTATTTCATGGCAGACAGCTATGAAGTGGCAACTGTTTGACTGAAGTGACAGGGGATAGCATGTAGTTTGTAAACATGTGTAACTTGTTGACATTGAAGACTTGTTTGTGGTAATTCCGGCCCATGCAAAAGTAGTGCTTTTTGTGTAAAATGGGTGTACTCCGGCCTGGTTTAGAGGGTGTGTCTGTTTAAACCAATATGCTGGGAGAAAGAGCTGGACAACAGGGGTTGTCCTTTTCAGGGTATGTGTCCCCCATGCAGGCAAAGGTACATACAACACTTCACGGGCCTGCTGATATTAATAAAAATGTTATAGCCACTAAGGCTATATAGAAACATATAGCGAAATTAATTGTGGTCTGAGGCCAGCTATTGAAGAAACACATTTCAGAGCGACTAGGCAAAACATTCCCGTTTATTTTTAATTTCGGCAGATATTTAATTGTCACTCACTCACTCACTCTAATCTTATAGGGGTGGTTTAATCTTTCTGATCTCGATATTGCTGTTTTCATTTTGCTTTTTTTTTTCAGGCCAGAACTACAATGGCATTGCCTACGCATTCGAAAAGGATAGGTGGACAGGAACACGTACTGAGAACTGAGCCATTGGGAAGATCAGCAGTAATGCAGATTGGTGGACTTTGGTCAACACAGGCTATTTGTTATCACTGTGAAGATCAGAAGTAATACAGATTGGTGGACTGTGATGAACACAGACAGTTTATTATCATTGCAGTAAAATCAAATAGAAACCTTTTCCCAGTTTTTGGCATAACAATCTGCTGTGAATTTGTTCTTTTTTGTTTTTTAATTCTGGCATATTGCGCTACACATAATCAATCTTGAACATTTATTGGGGAGAAATTAAGAAGTAGTACTGATAGAACTAGCAACAAACAGGAAACGCTTACCCGCGTAACTACATACAATCCTAACAACACTAAAATACGCCCATTGTCCAGATGTGCATCCCTTTACTACAGCATAATGTACCCCAAAGTTGCCTATATATCCAAACGTTATTATTAATTGCACTAGACAGCCTAAGAACCTAAACACATACTGTGTCCGTCTGTATTCAGTCAGTAAATGTGGTGATAAAAGGTGTTGTTCTTGTAATATTTTTGTTAGAGGTTCCACATTTCATTTTGCAGATGGAAAATCATTCCCTGTAAATATGAATTATAAAACACCCAATGTCATTTACGCTATAATGTTTACGATGTAATACAAATTATATTGGCAAAACAGGTTGGAGCCCCGAAATAGAGTAACTCTACCTAAGCAACACATTGGAGATCCTTGAAGGCCTTCTGCTAGAATTCTATGGGTGAGTCAACACATTAATACATGTGTAAAGGGTCAACTTAATATATTCCTATTTACAAACAGCATCAGGCGATCGCTTATGACAAGATGAAAATACCTATACAGACTGAGTCCCTCTATGATAGATTAAAAATTCCATTTTGTTTTAAGAGACGTGAAATTGCATTAAAAATCGGAGGAAATGAGTAACAGATCTGCGATGAATGTAAGAAAAAGGCTAATTAATCTCACTTTCGTATATACCTTGTGATCGGGATCATGTTGATACATAAAAAAAATAAAAACATTCAGTATCATACATTATTAGATGTAACCAAAAAATCGTACACAAGGCAACAAAAGCAATGTATTTTGTTCTATCAAAATCTAAAGACAAAATAACTTTTCAAGAGAATGTAAACTAACGGTAAAACTATATGAATTCACGGTACTTCCGATTCTATTATACATTATACCGGTGTGGAATATGGGGTTATGAAAATATTTTCATGATTGAAACTATTTATATAAAATTCTTGAGACATATACATGTACTACCCGTGACAAAACCAAGAAACGCGATAGTTCATGTTATACGGAGAACCTGGACGAAAGCCCCTCATATTTATCATTTATCAAAGAATTATAAGTTTTTGGGCCAGAATTATATAGGCAAACGTACGAAATCCTCGTTTTTATTACAACTGAGCGTCGCGTTGAGTTGTAATACGTGCTCAGACGAGTCGGATACGACGGCCGTCGTAGAAGTCGTGAGAGCGCTCAGAGTAGCAACTGGACAGTCGTAGAAGTCGTGAGAGCGCTCAGAGTAGCAACTGGACAGACGTAGAAGTCGTGAGAGCGCTCAGAGTAGCAACTGGACAGTCGTAGAAGTCGTGAGAGCGCTCAGACTAGCAACTGGACAGACGTAGAAGTCGTGAGAGCGCTCAGACTAGCAACTGGACAGACGTAGAAGTTGTGAGAGCAGAACGTTGACCAACTTTGTAATGACAGTTGGTAGTCTGAGCCTAGCATAATGTAACTCGAGTCATTTCTAAATGGATATAACTATAAATGGATAAAACACGTGGAAGATGTATTCAATCATGACTGATATTATATGGCTGTCAATAAAGTTACTTTCTTAACAGCGTTAAATTAAGACAACAATGGGAATGTTGACACATCTTAATCACCAAGAGGTAAAGAAAGCATACGCTATATTTAAAAATAATCTTAATTTAGAAAAATATCTTATGTTAGAACCTCAAAAATCCTGGACAATTTTATTAAAATTGAGTACATCCAACCATTACCTACCAATTGAAACAGGACGCTGTGACAACACTCCATTAGAATATAGAACATGCACATTATGTCATAATAACAATATCGGAGACGAATTTTACTATTTATTGATATACATTTTTTTCGCACACTCTCGTAAATCATTGTTAAAGCTATATTATTATTACATTAAACCCAGTTTGCTGGAAACTGAGTTGTTAATGACGAATAACAAATTAAGTATCCTTTGGAAATATGCAGTTTAATAAAAGAAGTCCCTGGCAAATGTCTTTAGCCCTAAAAGAACAGCAGCCTATACCAAAATACACGTGCGTGTATTATCAGGGCCGTAACCTCACGGAGTGGGGGGCAGAGGGAGGGCAGTTGCCCCCCTGAGAATCTCACTTTTTTCTTCTTTTTTTTTTACTCCAGAAAATAGCATACACATCTCAGGGTTTAATTTGTATAGTGTTTCATTTGTTTATAAAAAGTAGTGCCCCCCCCCCCCCCCCATCTAGGATTTTGATCAGGGTACGGCCCTGATTATTCATTATTATCACTAGTTATTTAGGTATATGATGTATTTATATACATGTGCGTGGATGTGTGTTTGTATTTATTACATCACGTACATGTATATCAGTAACACTTGTAGTAATTACATGTTACATCGTGTTTAACTTTTAATTTAACATAGGTATATTGAACAACAAAAGAATACGATTATATAATATATTTAATATATTTTATTATTCACATAGTTCAAGATATACAGGGAAATATAACCAGTACGACACACGTGTCATAATGATTGTACGTACACAACGAATGACGTAATTTTGGGAAGCGACGTCATAACTTAATATGGTTTCTAGTCTTAGCTCTGTCAAATCGCTTATCAAAATGTATTTTCCTTTTTGTTGCGTTTAAAACTTTTGACATGGTTCTTGTTATTCATAAAAATATTATGTATAATGTGGATAATAAAGAAATTATTACACTCGCGTGTGAGTCGTACTAATTTTACGAAACTCGTCAAGATTCACGTATTACTGTCGCTCTCGCTTGTGCAATACAAGAATCCTGACACGAGTTTCGTAAAATAAGTAGGCCTATGACACACAAGCTCGTGTAATATTAATATTTTTGTCTTGTTGATATTGATTTTAAGCTTCCATTTATTACAATAATTGTGAAACACGTTAAGGGTATGTTGTAAATCACGTGGGTTCGTTGCTAGGAGGGCTGTATCGTCCGCATATAGCAGGGAAAGCAAACAAATACCAGCTTCAAGAAATATATCGAGATCATCGATAACAGGAGAGACTTCAATGCAGTTTTGGCTAAGAAGATAAGTTTCCAGGTCATTTAAGTATAAAGAAAATAGGACAGGTGACAAATTTTCACCTTAACGCACGCCGATGTTACATGAGAATAGATGTAAAGCCCATCTAGTCACTGTAAAATATTGTTATTATATGTTCCTCGTATGGCGTTGTGTCACGGCCCGAGTTGTAAGAAAGTTCTGTTCCATTCGAGCTCGGTTGTTAATACTACTCATTGGAATAAGATTGATGCTTTTGTTATGATGGGTTTGATAGGCAAATGAACTTGTATTCAACACATATAGTGATTCTTTAAAAATGAAATAATTAAACTTTGTGCGTTTTAGATGATAATATATATATAAAACATGATGAGGTTTGAACCCCTCCCCCCAAAAAAAAGGAAGAAAAAAAAAGAAAAAAAAGAAACCAAACAAAAATCAACAAAAAACCTACATCATCCCCTCAAAACCCCCCAACCCCAACCCAACAACAACAAAAAAAAAAAAGAAAAAAAAAAAAAAGGAAAAGAGAAAAAAAAGGCCAAACAAAACAACAACAAAACTATATCTTATAGGTCGTCATAATGGTTGCCTGTGAATAATAACACGATAGGTGAACGGCAAAACACAACTTAAGAACCCGTAAAATGCATAGACCTCGGTCTCACCCTTAGTCTCCTACCCAAGGAGGAACGAAGAACAAAAATACCGGTGAACTACATAATACGCTCCTCAGGAGTTTTATGACTGAAGTGTTACATGTATTATTCGATTATCATTATATGAAGTTTGTGTAATGTGATGGATGAACAGTTTGTTTCGACCAGCAACTGATGAAAAAGGTGCTGTTTGCTTAAAATGCAATGGAGAATATTGCACGACTTTCAGTTGAATACCATTTGTATGAACGAGTACATTAGAAAATGGTATCTAGCGAGCGAAAGTTGCAAGGTTTGATGGTCTTGCCTGAATTAGTATGGAGGATATGGTGCGCAAAATATTTTCTTCCCATTAATTGTAGACAACAGACTGTCATCCCAAGTTGTACGTACATGTAACATTTGATTGTCCTGCATGTATTAGTAAGGAATATATATGGCCCGGACAAGGATGACCTAGTACTGATATGCGACAACCCGCTATCCAAAGTTATCCTTGCATGTGAGGTTTGAAGATCACATATTAACTGATAACGCAAATATGCCCGGGACAAGGATTTGCTTGCACGCACTGTTTAATTACTTTAATGTGCAGACAAGGATTCACTTTAATATGCAGTAAACCATAAAACATACTGCTTAATGACCTAGTAATGGTATGTGACACAACTCCACCCCAAATTGTTCCTGCATGAGAGGTCAATCTAATTAAAATTAGCTCCACTATTACATGTGGATCTAACAGCAACCCGTTGGAGCTCATGTCCAGCTGACCTTTCATTCGACCAATCAAAACCTTACTTGCAAAATCATACCAGTGATTTGAAACGAATTTAAATATTACCCACAGAAGGATTTCAATAATTTAAATATGACACACAGCAGGATTTCAACAATTTAAATAATTCGTTTTGACCTTAGTGACATTGCAAGCATTTGTTTCTGCTTGTTTTGAGTATCAGTAACATTTTCACCGCCTCAGCCTGAACACTACGAACATCTCGGCGTGAACAATGTGCACAAACCAGGATTCATATCTAGTACATTCACAAGAGGTAGACTACTTTAAAAAAGTTGTTCTTGTAGGCCTTTAGAGTCTAGTTTCAAGGTTTAGATACGAAATCCACCATCCTTGCGAACAACAACGTACTTTAGTTTGAATGTCTGCGAGTATAAGTATGAGTTCTGAATAATAATTTCAATAGTCCACGACATCAGAAAATCATCACAGCAATGATGTCTGTAGCATTTCTATCTGGATGATGACGGCTCCAGTGTATAGCAGGATGAGGCCAATGAGGCAGAAGATTGGATCGAGGATGTGGACGTTCCAGAAAGATCTGCTGCACTGCATGATGACAGCCACTTTATCTGCAAGGTGACAAGAAACATTTAGTTATGTGTAGACGGAAACTCCTGTCCTTTCACTCATAGCCATTCTTAGAACAGGAACTATTAGCCCTTTTTACAGTAGTCCGTGAGCCAAAGGCTGATGTTTTGGTAAACCTGGATTCACCGGATAAACCTTTTCTTTTTGCCGTTTTATGTGCTCTAGGGGTAGCTCTTCGTGATTTAAGAAGGTAACCGTTCGCATCCCTTGGGCAATTCAGTATATTAACCCTTTTTAGTCCGGTTACGCCCAAATATTAAAAAATGCAGGTTTGTCTTCATTTCTTATAAAATACTCATGCTCAAGGCATTCATTTTTCTTTTTTTTCATAAGGTAGGTACTGTACAGTACACTGTGATACCATTTTATGAATATTAATCATATATGTTAAAAAGTAGTTAAATCAGATAGATCTACCTATGTCCCCCTTTCTGTTTCCTTACATGTAATAATCCGTAAAAAGTAGGTCACACTGACCTAGTAACATGGTATTAAACACACCGTTTATTGATCATATTTGATATGATAAAGAAGATATGCCCTGAACAATGATTTATTTTAATAGGCAGATAAGGATTCACTTTCATGTGTAGTAAACTGTGAAAAATAGGTATTAGTAATGGTATGCGACAAAACCTAATTCTATATTTGAGGTTTGGTGGTCTTACATGTTTTAATAACAATTATTTGCTCCTGACAAGGATTTCATTTAACGTGCAGCAATTCGTGAACACATAGCTAACAATGACCGTGTAACGGTATGCGAATGATCTGCACACTCATAAGAGGTTTGAGGCATGCATTAATAAGCAATAGGCCAGGCAAGGGTTTCATTTAAGTTACGTGTACGCATTCCTTTACAAATTAGACAACATTTGCAATAGTGTAAATATAGCAGATTGTTATGATTTTTTTGGGGATGCCGAACATTATAATTGGATAATGTTAGATAATTATTTGAAAACAACCAAAATCGCTGCTTTCGGCCTTAATTATATTAATTACTTTCTTTTCACAAAATATTAAGCTAAGATGAAGTAAATAATGAAAATATGATTTGTTACTGACGTGGGTTTTGGGCTAATTTTAAATCCACTTCTCGCTTCTTGTGTAAAGTCATGAATGACAAGCACTGCACATTCTCCCTGGTAACCAAGGTGACTTGATTCCGGTAACCTTTGCACGTTTCTTCATTAGTCTGAAATATATGGGATTTTACAGTTCTAAAATGTTCTAGTTTTGCACGTGCGTGTGTGCACATGTGTGTGTGTGTATGTGTGTGTGTGTGGTTTGTGTGCGTGCGTTTGTATAATGTGTGTATGCGTATGACACTGTGCCTGCGTATCACTGTGTGAGTGTGTGAATGTTGACCGTTGTATAGCTGAAGTTTTCATGTTGTTAGGCAAAAGTGCCTAAAACACTGTGCCTATAAGGCCCAATTCCATTTTTGCAAACGTTGTAACAAATACACATTGTAATTACGTCATAAATTGCGTGTCCTTATACAATGACTTCTGATTGCCAAAAGAGCAGTGAGACGATAAAAGAAACGGAAATGTAGTCAGAGACTTTATGTTACTATTTTTAGACAATTTGCATAGCTACAGGTAACATTTAGGTTACCTATCATTACAAATCTCTTTCATGCATATATACTTTTTTTTAAATCTAAGAAAATGTGTTTGCATGTTTGAGCAATAACCGTGTAATCCTTGTAACCACTATTAAAAACGTGAAACATACAGTACTGGTTACTTTTCTCTCATCCTGGGACCAAACGACGTACGTAGCTAATAGGAAATGACAAGTTCAGGCATCTAAGCTTTTAACTTTGTCTCCATACGGAAATGAAAGAGGTAGAGAGGGTTACGTAGAGGAAGACGGATGGCAAGAGGAAGGGGGTAACTAAGGCTTATTGTTAGAGACATAGGACAATTAACCGGACACAGAAAGAGAAAGGCTAAAAACGAATATGTATTATTTGTCACCAGTGAGTTCTCTGCTCATACATTAAGTCGAATGATCGAATCTCCTAGGTGAACCTATTTTTAAAAATTGTTTTCCCCTTCAGCAACTAGAACCCCACGACTGATGTATCAAATACCGCGGTATGTGTTGTCCTGACTGGGAAAGTACTAAGACCCCTTCCTGCTAATGAAAAAATGTAACGGGTTTCATTTGACCACGTCATGATTATCAAAGGTTGACATCTAACAGCCGATGGTTAATAAATCAATGTGCTCTAGTGGTTTTGTTAAAAACTAAAGTTTAACATTCTGATCGTATAAGAGGAGTTAAAACACACGATAGAGCAAGGGCAGGTAAGTCTAGAGTGGGCCTTTTGTGAACATTGGAGTAGTACAAAAAATATGATGGCGTGTGTCTTGTGAACAGAGATACGCGTCTTGAGAACAGTGTTCAGAAAAGTCTCACTTTATCCCGAAATACGTTTTATATCATTAAGCCGGCCTCGGTGGTGTCGTGGTCAAGCCATCGGACATAAGGCTTCGCAGCTCGGTACCCAAAGCGAGTTTTAACTACTCAACGGTAGGTGTAAGACCACTACAATCTTTTCTCTCTCACTAACCAACCACTAACAACTAACCAACTGTCTTGGACAGACGGCTGAGGTGTGTGGTCAGGACAGCGTGTTTGAACCTTAATTGGATATAAGCACGAAAATAATTTAAACTGAAATGAAATTAAAAACATATCAGTATTTAACACAAAAAAGCTGTTGGTACGATAGTGCAAGTCAGTTGTATTATTATTTTAATTTTTCATTTGTGGAGGATTTGTGGAGGATTTACATGGAAAAAAAATGGAAAAAAGAAAAGAAGTGAGAATGACCCTTTTCAAATAAGAAGTACCAACCTTTATGACAAACCAAAGTCGTCTGAATTTCTTCTTGTTCTTGAGAATGATGTAGAAACAAGTGAGGAAGTATGCTATTATCACGCTCAGGATCACGGCATTGACGATATTACAAATGTTCCGTAAACAACATCCAACCTGTAATGATAGACATGTACACCTTTAACATTTACAAACAGCAATTACTAACACTACTATTAGTAGTACTACCACTACTACAGTGATATCAACTGCTGCTGCTGCCACCACAACTAAATTACCACCACCATCACTACCACCACCACCACCACCATTACTGCTACTGATGGTCCGGACGACTCCTCCCCCCATGGAAAAGACAGTTCTGCTCCAAGTGAAAAAATAATGTGGAATATATATTAAGTCAAGTCTCTTGTAAAGATGAAACTATTAAGAATAGCAATATTCTGTTATGACATCTAGTATGTCCAAATAACATTAATTGTTGGGGTGGGCTTTTTCCTGAAATCGTGACATCACATAGTCATTTCTGAGGCCATTTGAGTCACTGATTACGAATCCGGTTGAATTTTTTTAGTCTAAAATGAAGTTTTCGGTTGGTGACTGCCATTTGTTCTAAAATATAAAATGGCTTATATGGTGTCTTTATATATTTTTTTTTATAGGCGATGATTACGAACATTACATGTTTATCACCACACAGCAACAACAAAAAGTGCAGTGAAAACATGAACGTATTCATATTAGTAACTGACAAAATATACTAAAGCTTGCATTTTCATACAAAACTTTCAGTCATTTTTTAACCTGGAATACTACATTGAATAAGGGATCAATGTTATTAGTAACACTGTCCTCTGGTTACAGAAGAGATTTGACCGATTCCTTTAACTTTTCATATTTGCATTTTCTGTCGTCTGTTTTCACTGTACATCTTTCAAGTTTGTCATAGGTGTTGCCCGCAGATAGCCAATTTCCACAAATTTCTTTTGGTAAAAGAGTTGTAAATCTGGGGACAAATTCACTAAACTCTCGTCAACTTTGCGATCTCTCAGTGCAATGCTAAAAGACTTACAAAGAGGATGCTTTGTTGTCTAGCAGAACTTAAGAGACCTTTGTGAATTAGTACCCTGGTATTTTTGGTGTCACTGGACCTCCATGCATCATGCAAAATTGTGGAGATATACAGAGATCAATTAATTAAGCAACCCCGTTTTTCTGCCATGACTGTCTAACAAAATGTTGTTACTCGCGTCCAGTCTAAAATATGACGGAAAAAGGTAATGTTATCTAAAAGATGAGTCTATTGACCAACAAAAGCACATATAATTATTATAAATATTTTAATTGCATTAACAGCACGGTTCTGATGGTACTGTATTTGTGGCAAAATGTGTCCACAGTAACTATGGATCTGGAAAGTTCTACGACCACCTATAATGGTCTATTTCTGTCAGAAGCCGTTCTCATATAGACAATTCCACTCGGAAATTCAGTTGCGTGTGGAACAGCTATGGGCTCGGATAAAACACGCGAAATAAGAATGATCTACACAGACGAAAAAGGCAGAGACAGAAGCTATTTCCAGAGAAGACAAGATTACAAGAGAAAAGAACATTCAAGAAATGTTAAGTGACGTGACTTTCAAATGTGACCCAAATGTTCCGGCACCCGTAACACCTGTCATCTCCAGATCAAACACATGCTACACGAACAATGACCAGATCTGGAGGTAAAAAGTAAAGTTTGTTTTATTTAACGACGCCGCTAGAGCACATTGATTTTTTATCTTATCATCGGCTATTGGACGTCAAAGATATGGTCATTCTGACACTGTTTTCAGAGGAAACCCGCTGTCGCCACATAGGCTACTCTTTTTACGACAGGCAGCAAGGGATCTTTTATTTGCACTTCCCACAGGCAGGATAGCACAAACCATGGCCTTTGTTGAACCAGTTATGGATCACTGGTCGGTGCAAGTGGTTTACACCTACCCATTGAGCCTTGCGGAGCACTCACTCAGGGTTTGGAGTCGGTATCTCGATTACAAATCCCATGCCTCGACTGGGATCCGAACCCAGTACCTACCAGCCTGTAGACCGATGGCATGCCACGACGCCACCGAGGCCGGTGAGATCTGGAGGTAGATAATTTATTTTCGTGCTTATATCAAATTAAGATTTAAGCACGCTATCCTGGGCACACGCCTCAGCTATCTGGGCTGTCTGTCCAGGACAGTGGGTTAGTTGTTAGTTGGTTAGTGGTTAATGAGAGAGAAGAGGGTGTGGTGGCTTTACACCTACCCATCGAGCCCTTAAGAACTTGCTCTGTGTTGGAGCCGATACCGGGCTGCGAACCCTGTACCTACCAGCCTGTAGCCCGTTAGCTTAACCACTGCGCCACCGAGCCCGGTTTGGAGGTAGTGCTTCTTCTCCACCAGCAGACGGGGATAACTCTCCTCCAAAATTCCCAAAGATAAAAGTCAGAACTGGACTGAAAATGTCCAGTGAATCACAAATGAGGTGCTCTGTTCAATTTCGTATATATCAGTGTAACAGATGACCTGTAGTAGTTAAATATTGTTTGCAAGATATGTTTGGAATCACTTTTGAAACTTGTGACTGTTTGCTCCATGGTGATGACCCAGTCACCACAGTCGTATTATTCAATAATATAAGGACAATCGAAATTGATTGTTCTGTGACGTGTAAGTTAACCTGAAACTGATTACTGTGTAACACATAACATAACTTCCGCGCGAGTACCGTAAATAAGATTTAGTTGGAAAAGTTAAAGTTTGTTTTGTTTAACGACTCCACTAGGACACATTGATTTATAAATCATCGGCTACTGAATGTCAAATATTTGGTAATTTTGACATTATAGTCTTATAGAAAAAACCCGTTGCATTTTTCCATTAGTTGCAAGGGATCTTTTATATACACCATCCCACAGACAGGACAGCACATACCACAGCCTTTGATATACCAGTCGTGGTGCACTGGCTGTTACGAGCAATAGCCCAATTATTCCACCGACGGGCATTGATCCCAAACTGACCGCGCATCAGACGTTAAAGTATACAAAATTAAACAATACAGAAAAAGTGTTATGTGAGATCTGACCCTTAAAGGATAAATAAATACGTACTGGTATGGCAACTCCTGGGTAAATGACAAACAGAACCCACATGACGATTGCGATCGTTTCCGCTAGTTTAGTTTGGTTGCCCGTCTGTGGTGATATTGACCAAAAGCGATCAGTTGTTGGACTCCAAGAGTTGTCTCCCCTAAGACATTCCGCACCGTGAACTAACCGACCATGCTGCAGAAATGGTCTATGAAAAAAAGAAAGAAAGAAGAAAGAAAGAAAGACTGTTTAATTGTTCCTCGATAGTATATTATTAGTACGATAGGTTCACAGCACAAGCCCGAGTATCAGCTAAGTTTTGTCTGCTGAAAGTAAAACCACATAGTATACAACGTATTTATTTATTTATTTATTTGTCATTGTGGAGTACCATAAATACCGTGTCATGTATGTGGTGATAGGGACAATTTAATTTTTTTTTTTTTACAAGTTTTATTGCCAACCCCTTGTTTACAATTAGAACAATACATGCCAAGGGTAAAACATGGGTTGTGTACATAAAAATAATAAAACAACATAATATAATACTTTAGGGTACTGGCTTGCAAACCCCACCTCACCCCACCCCCACCCCCTCTCCATCCCCGCCTCTCTTTCTCTCTCTCTCTCTCTCTCTCTCTCTCTCTCTCTCTCTCTCTCTCTCTCTCACACTACATATCTAATCAATGTAGCTATCCATTTATCTTTCTCTCACGCAAAAAAACAACAACAACACACTTTCATCCTTTTCCATTCTTTGAACGACGTACATAAATATTTAAAATACGCACATAATTTATATGCGAAACTATTAGTAGTTAATATTCTATGAAGTATTCTATATTGGAACCATCTAAGTTTTATTTCTTGCGTGGTTACAAATGGTTTTAAATAAATAGTGTGCCAATTAAGGTCTGAAATAAAATAATTTTGCCATTTTGATATTGCAGAATTTGGCTTTTCAGAAGTTACAAGTGTGTAATAATATAGTTTCGAGCCATTTCTGATAGAACAAAGTTTTTGTTGAACAGGAGAATCATCTAAAGGAATATTTGTTTCTATTATATTCAGTTTCATCTTCCTAAAGTAAGCCTTAAGTGAGTTAATAACTCCTTGATACTCTAAAAAAGATGCATTTAATTTGTATAAATTATTAAATGCGGTTAAAGTTAAAAAGTTGCTGTATTCATCAACAAGATCACAGATTTGAGATACACCTTTCCCAAGCCATTTCTTTTTAAAAAAGATTTGCTGTTAATTTTTATATTGGAATTATAAAAAATTGGCTCTGATAAAAAGTCTTCAAAAGATGAAACATTAATTAATAACGAGAAGTCACGGAATACAATGATACAGTCTTTCCAAAATAGATTTTTTTACATGTTTTAAGCACAATTGGGGGAAATCATTACCAAATAGAGATATGTTACGGAGTTGTGGAAAACATGCAAAAAGAATAGGCTTCCATTTTGGATCTTTGGTTTCCAATTTTCATAGCCATGTAATTTTCAAAGCTTTAGCATAGTTAAATATATCTATCATTCCGAGACCTCCCTCATTAACAGGTTTACACAAAGTTATTCTTTTTATCCTGTCTGGCTTTTGATTCCATACAAATTTAAATAACATCGTGTGCAATTCTTTCTGAAAAGTTTCCGATGGATTTGGTAATGTCAGAAGTAGATAACTAAGCTTAGATATTAACAGAGATTTTATTATAGCTATTCTTCCAAGTGGTGTTAACAACCTTCTCATCCATGTATTTATAATTTATTTAATTTCAAATAGTTTAGAATTATAATTAAGTTTGGTCATTTCATTCAAGTCGGTACTAAAATTAATTCCAAGTGCTTTAAATGAAGGAGGATTCCATTTTAGATCAAGATTTTGTAAATATCGTATTGGACTATTCCTAAGAGAGCCAATACAGATTACCTCTGATTTATCATAATTAATATTGAGTGATAGGGACAAATTTAATGTCTAACTCAGTCAAAACATTATAAAATATTACTCTGGCATAAATTTATGAAAATACACACATTTAATGTATATTAGAGATATTAGTTAAAATAAAATATAGTTTGCAAGGGGTAAGTTAGATAAAGTTGTGATTTTTATTTTGAATCTGGTATGTAATTTTGTTTCTGTGGAAATGTGTTCGCGAGATGCTAAGTAATTATACTGCTATTACAATTTATTTTTAATAATTATATAGGATTTTAAAATTGAAATTATTTTCTTGAATGTTTCAAAATCTAATCATGAAATGGCAACAGTAAGGAGGTCACAGAATTTCCATGAGTATACATATTATTTCACATATAATATAACTGCAAATTATTATTATCATGTTGTATGTATCTTATAATATGAAATTGAAACAATGTTTTATTGACCATGCATTATATAATATTGCGGAAACACTATGGACACAAAATACTTGTTTTTGATTATGTTGTTTAAATATATATAACCAACCAAAGCTCGTAAATTATTATATTTTGGTACCCCAGTACTCGTATTTAATTGTAATAAAAATCTAAAACATTTAACATACTTCATTTTTGTTTCTTCATCCCCCCCTCCACCAAAAATATTATCATTTTTTATATTGACCCATTTATGTCTGTCAGTCTGTTTGTTAAAGAGTGTTTTGTTTAACGGCACCACTAGAGCACATTGATTAAATGCTCATCGGCTATTGGATGTCAAACATTTAGTAATTTTTAGTCTGTTTGGTGCATGTGACTATCCCTTTCAAGTCTTTCTGTTTGTTTGTCTTCATATGTACCCATCTTAAAATATGTCTGTCTCTCTGTCTGTCTGTTTCTTCCTTTGCCCATCCCCACTCGCGCTCATACATATACACACGCACACATTGTGTCGATCTTTCTCTTTTGTTACTTTAGTTGCCCGTCTATCTGTCTGACTGTCTGTCTGTCTGACTGTCTGTCTGTCTGTCTGTAGTCTTCCCGAAATGTACCCTTGAAAGAGGATCTTCAGTCTGCTTTCTGCTTTATCTTCAAGGTGATGTCTTTTCTCCTCCACGACTATATCCTGAACGTCTTGTTTTTTTAACGACTCCATGTAACGAGACTCTGTGATATCCGCTACCTGCGGGTTTCCTCATTCCAGACAGTCCGGATTGTAGTATTGTAGTGCACGCCTGAAACACAAGTTTAAAGTTTGTTTAACAACACCACTAGTGCACATTGATTTATTTATCATTGAATATTGGATGTCAAACATTTGGTAATTTTCACATATTGTCTTAAAGAGGAAAACCCTCTACATTTTCACATTGGTAGCAAGGGATATTTTATATGCACCATCCCACAAACAAGATAGCACATACCACGGCCTTTGGTATTACCAGTCGTGGTGCACTGGCTGGAACGAGAAATAGCCCAATGCCCCCTCCCCACAACGGGGATCGATCTTAAACCAACTGCGCATCAGCCGAGAGCTTTACCACTCAAATACATTCCGCCCTTCTAAAAAACAACAACGTGGTACTAGAGGTGCGCGGTGTTATCGCTATACCGATCGTTATCATTCAAAAGGTAAAACATATGTATTATGATACACCCGACCGTCACCAAGACACTCGGTAATTTCCGTATTTCAAGTTCTTTGTCACCACTAAAGCATATTGATTTATTAATCATCGGCTATTGAATGTCAGATATTTGGTAATTTTGACGTATAGTGTTAAAAAGGAAACCCTCTTAATTTTTCCATTAGTAGTAAAGGATCTTTTATATGCACCATCCCACAGACAGGATAGCATACACCACGGCCTTTGATATACCAGTCGCGGTGCATTGGCTGGAACGAGAAATAGCCAAGACCAGCCGCACATCAAGCGAACGCTTTACCAGTGGGCTACGTCTCACCCAGTGGCGTAGCCAGTGGGGGATGGGAGGGCACGGGGGTCATGGCCCCCCAATGAAACTTTTTTTTTTATTATTAAATTTTATAAAATCATACATACATACATACATGCTCCCCCGCCCCCTTCCAATATAGGTTACCTACCACCCCAAATATTAAATCCTGGTTACACCAGTGTTCCCACTCCTGATTGTGAAGGTTTATGCAATTTCACTGTCGCGACAGAATAACAAGAAATGCTGATGCTAGAGTAATTATAGTAGGTGATTGTTAATGTTACCAACACAGTGAGAGTAGGACAATCACAGTCACAGGCGTATCTGATAAGACCAGTACACTGTTGATTAACCCGAGTGACGCACCACATGCGTGCAGTGTTAGCCGAGAAAACACTGATATATACCGCATGGATATTTTTAGCACTTATATCCAGCTGTGATACACTGGCAATTATTATGTAGTAATATGTGTGATACACTGGCTATTATTATGTAGTAATATGTGTGATACACTGGCTATTATTATGTAGTAATATGTGTGATACATTGGCTATTATTAGGTAGTAATATGTGTGATACACTGGCTATTATTATGTAGTAATATGTGTGATACACTGGCTATTATTATGTAGTAATATGTGTGATACACTGGCTATTATTAGGTAGTAATATGTGTGATACACTGGCTATTATTATGTAGTAATATGTGTGATACACTGGCTATTATTAGGTAGTAATATGTGTAATACACTGGCTATTATTAGGTAGTAATATGTGTGATACACTGGCTATTATTATGTAGTAATATGTGTGATACACTGGCTATTATTATGTAGTAATATGTGTGATACATTGGCTATTATTATGTAGTAATATGTGTGATACATTGGCTATTATTATGTACTAATATGTGTGATACACTGGCGATTATTATGTACAAATATATGTGATACACTAGCTATTATTATGTAGTAATATGTGTGATACACTGGCTATTATTATTTAGTAATATGTGTGATACACTGGCTATTATTATGCAGTAATATGTGTGATACATTGGCGATTATTATGTAGTAATATGTGTGATACACTGGCTATTATTATGCAGTACTATGTGTGATACATGGGCGATTATTATGTAGTAATATGTGTGATACACTGGCGATTATTAGGTAGTAATATGTGTGTTACACTGGCGATTATTATGTAGTAATATGTGTGATACACTGGCGATTATTAGGTAGTAATATGTGTGTTACACTGGCGATTATTATGTAGTAATATGTGTGTTACACTGGCGATTATTATGTAGTAATATGTGTGATACACTGGCGATTATTATGTAGTAATATGTGTGTTACACTGGCTATTATTATGTAGTAATATGTGTGATACACTGGCGATTATTATGTAGTAATATGTGTGATACACTGGCGATTATTATGTAGTAATATGTGTGATACACTGGCTATTATTATGTAGTAATATGTGTGTTACACTGGCGATTATTATGTAGTAATATGTGTGATACACTGGCGATTATTAGGTAGTAATATGTGTGATACATTGGCTATTATTATGTAGTAATATGTGTGTTACACTGGCGATTATTAGGTAGTAATATGTGTGATACACTGGCGATTATTATATAGTAATATGTGTGATACATTGGCGATCATTATGTAGTAATATGTGTGATACCTTGCCGATTATTATGTAGAAATTTTAAATAAAAATAAACAACTTCAAAACAATTATCATTAGTCAACGTATGTTTAATTATTAAATAAACATTTTAAAGGGACATACCCTAGTTTTGAAACCCTAAGGCATATTTTTTACTATTAGAGCCGTTTTTGATAACTAAAATCATACTTTACTTGGATTTTATTGTTTAGATTATCCATTTCCGTACATTGGAAGTGTTTTTGGTCATCTTGGGTTTTTTAATATCACATAATGCATTTCTCATATTTTTAAAAACGCACGCGCGTCTGAGAGGTAACAATTATGGAGTCGAGTTTTAGTCTATTTTTAGAGGGTTTTTCACCATTTCAAAGTCACAGACTCATGTTTCACTCAATTGTAACTTTATCCAAATGTGTTACAGGTTTGTAGATTAAACTAAACATAGTGTTAATTTTCATGGGCTGAAACTAGGGTATGTCCCTTTAAGATGAACTTCTATATTTTGTGTTTCTTTGTTTAACGAATATGTAAGCTTACTGGTTAAAATATGCCAAAGTGTCCATTGCAGGTGTACCTTTCCTTGGCCCCGACCCAACAACGTTAACGGATACATTTTTATGACTAGTGTAAGATTAAAATCATAGTGCCTAAACCTCTTTTGGATATAGCCATGTCAATAAAGTAACAGTAAAATCATATTGAATAGGTTTACATATACATCACTGTATTAGTTCGGTATATTACATTACCTTTTGAAGAAAACGGCAGAATTCGGACTTTCTTTCCTTCAGTTAGGCCTGTTAAATACATACATACATACATTGACAACTCGGGTGGAATATGTGTACTCACGTGTGTCAACGTGTTGACGTATGCATCGGCCACCTGTATTCGTTTGCCACACGTCACAAGAGTAATGAATGTTTTTCTCCCATTGCGCTGAATCCTGCCACCGCAGTATCTGGGTTAAAGGTAATAAATATTAAACTTCTCTGAAAGCAGGCGATATTTAGTCTAGATATACCCGAGCAATATTACAACAGAAGAGCTTAAGTTCACAATACGGTATGAATACCACGATGGGACTTAGCGTAAAGTAGGACACCAACAGAGCGTTGTATCACGAACTGTTAAAGGTGCATTGTCATGGTTATATGTGTCACACTTGATTGTGTTTAAAGTTGTTTTTAAAAACACAACCACACTTTAACTTGAATGCACTGGAGAATATTGAATTTGTAATCTTATATTAAATCATTCTTTAGCAAGTTTACCCACATGGTTGAAATGCCACCCTCCCCCGTGCGATGCGAAGCATGTCCCTGGCATTCTCTCCTTTGCCCTCTTGTTTATCTTTATCTTCCTTTCCGTTTATCTCTCGTTTCTTCTCTCCTCCCTTCTTTCTGTCTGTCTGTCTGACTCTCTCTCTCTCTCTCTCTCTCTCTCTCTCTCTCTCTCTCTCTCTCTCTCTCTCTCTCTCTCTCTCTCTCTCTCTCTCTCTCTCTCAGTGTCTCTCTTTCGTTCCAGCCAGTGCACCACAACTGGTATATAAAAGGCCGTGGTATGTGCTATCCTGTCTTTGGGATTGTACATATAAAAGATCCCTTGCTACTAATAGAAAAATGTAGCGGGTTTTCTCTCTAAGACTGTATGTCACAAATACCAAATGCTTGTCATCCAATGGCCAATGATTAATAAATCAAGGAGTTCTAGTGGCATTGTTAAACAACACAAACTACTCTTTCGCTCACTTTCTATCTGTCTCTGTCTGTCTATATATATATCTGTCTCTGTCTGTCTCTCTCTGTCTCTGTCTCTCGCTCTGTCTCTGTCTGTCTCTCTCTGTCTCTGTCTCTCGATCTGTCTCTGTCTGTCTCTCTCTGTCTCTGTCTCTCGCTCTGTCTCGCTCGCTCTCTCTCTCTCTCTCTCTCTCTCTCTCTCTCTCTCTCTCTCTCTCTCTCTCTCTCTCTCTCTCTCTAACTCTCGCTTCTTTATCTTTTATTCCTTTTCCCTCTTTCTTTCTCTCATTTTGCCAATTCTTTTACTTTCGTTCCATCTCATGCCCGTTTTCTTATCGTGGACCATTTTATTTTTCTCTCTCCTTTCTTTCTTGTATTCTTTTTAATTTATATCTTTCGTGATTTTGTAATATACAGTTTTATTTTGTCTGGCTTCCTTCTTTTATTGTTTCTATCTTTTCATTCCTTCATTTTTCTTCTTTCATTGGTAAAACGCTCGCTCGATGCGCGGTCGTTTTGGGATCGATCCCCGTCGGTGGGCCCATTGGGCTATTTCTCGTTCCAGCCAGTGCACAACGACAGGTATATCAAAGGCCGTGGTATGTACTACCCTGTCTGTGGGATGATGCATATAAAGATCTCTTGCTGCTAATCGAAAAGAGTAGCCCATGAAGTCGCGACAGCGGGTTTCCTCTCTCAATATCTGTGTGGTCCTTAACCATATGTCTGACGCCATATAACCGTAAATAAAATGTGTTGAGTGCGTCGTTAAATAAAACATTTATTTCTTTTTCTTCTTTCACTCGTTTCCCTTTTTTTTTTATCCCTATCATCAGCTTATGTCACACTTCTCATTTGATCACGTGTGTGTGCATGTGTATGTGTATGTGTATGTGTATGTGTATGTGTATGTGTATGTGTGCCTGTGTATGTGTATGTGTATGTGTATGTGTATGTGTGCTTGTGTATGTGTATGTGTATGTGTATGTGTGCTTGTGTATGTGTGCTTGTGTATATGTATGTGTATGTGTATATGTATGTGTATGTGTATGTGTATGTCTGTCTGTATGTATGTATGTATGTATGTATGTATGTATGTATGTATGTATGTATGAGTGCTTGTATGAGTGTATGTGCTTGTGTTTGTATGTGTGTATTGTGTGTATGTATGTGTGTGTTTTTTGTGTCTGTGTGCTTGTGTGTGTATGTATGTATGTATGTATATATGTATGTGTATGTGTGCTTGTTCGTTTGTGTGTGTGTGTGTGTGTGTGTGTGTGTGTGTGTCTTTGTGCGCTTATATGAATGTCACTGTGTGTATACAGTACATGTGTATCTGTGCTCGTGCATGTGCATGTGTGTGTGCATGTATGTGTATACGTATGTGTATGTGAAGTTACGGGTTTCTGGTTAACAATAAGTGTCAGTGCTTGTATATGAGAATAACATTTTTAGTGTCTGCTTGTATTGTTTGTTATTTTTAAACATTTAGTGCATGCGTTTTTATGACACTATTTGTGTTATGTTTTTTGTGCAATTTTATATATGTTATATGTGATTTGCAAGGAGTCTGTGTACGAGGCAATGATTCCCTCCTTCGAAGCACCAGTATTTCAGGGTTTTTTCTCTTTTTTTGGCTGCAGCGAAACATTCATTTTCTACCCTGGTATATAGTAAATGTTTAAAAAGTACCATTTCATTGCATGGCTTATCTCCCTCTAATCATTTACGCGTTGTTAAAATTACCCTTATAAATTTAATCCAGAGAAAGATGAGCAAGTTTGATGTGTAGTTGCCATTCCTGTATTTTATACCAAAGATAATTTTATAAGCTTTTAATTTAAATTTGCTGCTAAAAGGTTTTTAGAAAATAGGTTCGACGTTTTGTTTCCTCGCAGTGAAAAAAAGACGTGTATGACTGACTTCACAACGGTATATTAAATTGATATTCAGTACATTAATACCTTTACTATTTTCTTTGAATTTAATAATTGATAAAATTTCCGACAAGACTTCAAAATCCCCCTAAACCTCACAAGCACATAAGCTACTCCCCGACCCCCAAAACACACATGCACGCACACCAAAAAGCCCCAAAACAACAAACAAACATGCTTTTGTTATAATCACGCTTCATCGTTTAACGGGACAGACCCTAGTTTGAACACTAAGTTTAGTTAATCTACAAACCTGTATCATATTTGGATGAATTTACAATTGAGTGAAGCATGAGTCTGTTACTTGGAAATGGTGAAATACCCTCTAAAAACACTCTAAAACTCGACTCCATAACTGGTACTGCATTTCGTGATATTAAAAACACCAGGATGACCAAAAACACTTCGAATGTACGGAAATTGATAATCTAAACAATAAAATCTAAGTAAAGTATGATTTCAGTTATCAAAAACGGCTCTAATAGTCAAAAATATGCCTTAGTGTTTAAAAACCAGGGTATGTCCCTTTAAGTATAAAAGTGAGGGGAAGTATAGAGAAGTCTTTGCACTTTTTATTCGACTCGGTTTTTGTTTGAGCTTCATGGGTGTGTAATAAGTTCCATTATAAACGATGGCAAGTAATTTTTAAATTGTTACCTTTGTAGATTTTTACTATTTTTTATTTTTGTTTTTATTTAACGACGCACTCAACACATTTTATTTACGGTGATATGGCGTCGGACATATGGTTAAGGGCCACACAGATATTGAGGGAGAAAACCCGCTGTCGCCATACCTTTGTAGAATTTATATCAGTTGGTTTTGGATGACTTTCGGCAAAACTTCAGTCCATACTGTGACGTGTTTCGCAGGAAAAGACAGATTTACGTCAATCGCAGAGCTGATTTTTTTTCTCGTTCCAATCAGTGCACCACAATTGGACAAAGGCCGTGGTATGTGCTTTCCTGTCATGCATTAGGAAAGATGTAGCAGGTTTCATCTGATGACTACGAGTCAGATACATGTCAGACACATATTTGACATCCAATTGCCGATGATTAATTATTCCATGTGCTCCAGTGGTGTCGTTAAACAAAACAAACAAACTTCAATCACAGAGCCGGTTTATCATAATAGCACATGTAGCACATGCTACGGTTCCCGCGCTTCAGGGGGAACCGCGGTCATGTGTACATTTATTTTTCCCAGGTCATCTTTCCCCTCTCCCCGAGGGGGCTGCAAAATATATATCCTGGGAAGGGGAACTCACTGTCATTTGTGCTACAGTCCTCGCGGATCCTTAAACCGGTTCTGGTCAATCGTAGACTCCACATAGCTGATCGTTGTTAACATGCCAACAAAGGTATTTGTTTACTATGATTATGATTCGGTTGGAGCAGCCAATCATTTTAACCAAGTTTATGCTAACTATACAAACTATGTTGTGTAACTTAATCGCGTCCAAGCACAGTTGGGTCCCTGGTCTCGGAAACGCGAAATATATTATTGGTCCAGACCAGCTGTCAATCGAGCCATAAGGACAGTTCTGCTACTGACGTTTCTAATGCTCAGAATTATTTGTTATTGTAAATTCTCTGATTCCACCTTTATCCCAAATGTCTAATAAATATTCTGAAAGGTCCCTTAAAGGAGACCGGACACCAAAAGACGTAGTGTATAATGGATTAAGTTAGCGTCAAAGACCGCATTACTCTAACGCCCGGCTCGCTGTGAGGCACCGGTCAGCTGCGCGTCTTAGGTTTGGGGTTAAAACAGAAGTGGGCGGGATTATGCATAGATCTGAACGAAAGCGAGGCAATACGTCATCGGTGAGAGTTACCAAGCAATACCGGTATACGTGTTGATTCTTTGGTTGTGCCTTTTAGTCGTCTTTTCTTTTCTTTTTTTGTCTCCAGGTTTATCGGAAATTTAATTTACAAGATAATTAGTGTTATTATATACTGTCGACGTAATTATATGATGGTTAACTGCGCAATGTTTAACTGCAACAGTAACAGCAATGCATCCCAAGAAACGGCCAACATCATGGTTTCGATTTCCAAAAAAACATGGACGCATTATTGTCGTCGAACGGGCTTTACACCAACTAAATACAGCAGGTTATGGTACATTTACAATGTGAAAATTAAAACAAGTATGTACTTAAGATATACATTAAATAAAGGTATTGTAATTTGTTCACATATGAATATTTAAACTTCACATTTATTTACCTATAATTACCAAATTAATTTTCACCGACAGCCCATAACGACTCCATACTAACGTCTCTTGATCTAGTTGGTTTGTTAACCTTATAATAAAACACCTTCAAAACGTGAATTATTACGTTAGTTAACAATGTTTATAGTCAGTTCAGTATATTGTCATTAAAATTAAAATGCTAACACTTTGGCAGGAACAACATATGTACTGTGACCAGAAGGAATGATGGTTAATTAGTTTTAAAGCTAATGTCGATTATTAAAGCATAATAAAATTGTACTTTTCAATGCTTTCTGTATGTCATATTAAAAATACTCTACACCAAATAATTATTTTAATACCAACCCTGGGATTCTGCCAGAGGGTGCGGAGGGTAAACTTACTAAATAATCTCAGAAATTAATGTGTGTATATATATAATGTTTTATTTTTTCGATAGATTATAGTAACATAATTGCTGTTTAAAATTTATAAAAGTGCATGAAATAAAATGTTCAATAAAAAACCCATTTCAAACCTATAACCACCCAATATACTCCTTTGAATACATTTAGTTTTTACAGGCCCGCAGGAACGACTTGGGGGGGGGGGGGGGGGGGGGGGGGGGGGGGGGCACTGACGGCACTCTACATCAGATTTTGGTTACAATGGCAAAACTTAATGTGATAAAGAAAAGCTCACAAGTGGAGCCCCCCCCCCCCCCCCCCAGTTCCTACGGGCCTGTTTTATTACGTACCCTCAAATTATTTTCTGGCAGAAAACCTGGTACCTTTGGCAGAGGTTGAAACAATTGGTCGTCTAATTTTCGACTGTTACCATAAAATAATATAATTAATCACTTTTGACATCTAGCAATTTAAACCAAAATTAACAATAGTTACCACATGGAATAAGCATCATATATTTTGTTTTACCTGTAATTAATTTTCATCAGGACTTCCTTCTTCCTCCATGAATGATTAAAGAAAATAACACTGGATATATTGTAATTATTTTTATTTTATTCCAATATATAACAAATGTGTTTTATGTCAGTATGTGGAGCAAATTACCTGAAACAGTTGGTTTGAAATAATGATTACAAAATCCTAAAGATAAAAGGAACTGGTTCCTAACCTCACCCTCTACATAGTATCTACATTTGTATAGGCCTGTAGGAACGATATTTGAAGTGGGGGGAGGGGGGAAGGGGAATACAGTCTCTAGTGAGGGATACAAACTAGATTTTTTATCTTTATATCATCTTTATTTATGCAAAGTAGTGAAAACTTAAAACATACATTTTCATCCTAGAGTGTGTGGTGGAGAACAAGCCCCTAGGCCCGCCCCTCCCCAGTTCCTACGGGTCTGTTGTATTTTATAGTAATGAATGCAAAGACTAAATAATAATATTGTCGATAAGACATAATAGTTGTAAAGAGATTGTCAGTATGTGACAACAGTATAATATTTCCCAACATTTCTGTGTTTCTGTACCCGGCTGTGGACAGTTTCGGCAGACTGGTAACACATTTTCTTAATAATTAAAAATACACGGTGTAACCAAACACATTAAAACTTGGAGGGTAACTAGTTAAGAGAACAAAGTTTTTTGTTAAATTATTATATCTTGCTTTGGTTAGGAGGGGACGCTTTTTGCAAATTTGCGAAATCGGCCTATGGAATATCCACTGACGTGTCATATTTACATCTATGCTGAACAAGATTTATGATGAAATATTATAAAATTTTGTGTGCTTTTCTTCTAATTAGGTCCATTTGCTTCAGTTTACATTAAAAATGTCATAAAAAATTATGTTTTAAAAAATGCTTGTATGCTAGTCTATGACCGTGTGGCTTCCTTGTCTTCGTCGGCAGTTGATTCATCCGAATTTTCGTCTAAGACAACATTTCCAGGATTAGGGACAAAGTCTCTGATAAGTGGTTCAAACTGATACGGTTTGATGCCATTAGCACAAGCTGGACACAATTCATCGTCACTCGAATCGCTGAGTTCGTCCATGCTGCTTGGTAGTTTCTTCAGTTTTCCTCTCATCGATGACGTCACGGGTCTAGCTCATCAATTGTCGACAGTTTCCGTCAAACATCGGAAATCGGCGACCCCCCCCCCCCCCCCCAACCAAGACTGGCACGCTTAACTTAGTCAATAAGGGGAGCGCGGTAATTGCGTGTTATGGTTTATGACGGCAAACAATTCATTACGCCGTATATATGGTTTGGTGTCCGGTCTCATTTCTGAAAAACACTTGGTAACCGAATTACACGTGGTAACGGAATTACAACATATTAAAAAAAATCCCCACTCTTAAATAAATACTGCACAGTTGATTCTAATTTGGTATGATAATCTCGTCAAATAGGTTTCGACGTTTGGCCCCTAGAAGAGTAAACATAATATCAGAAAAAACCCCACTATTGTGTGAATTGATCGCAGAGTTTTTTCAATTCTTGTTTATATGATCTAAAATCGACATATTGATTAGTGTAAATGATAAAATCCATTCCCGTGTTATGAATTTCAACCACCTTTAATTCTCTATTATGAAACACTAGATATGCTTTATGCAAACGTGGGTGTAGACTATGTTTAGATAATGATAATTACCTAAATGTATTATCATTTTTCTTGTCCAGGAATTCATTTGCATTAAAGGCGCAGACACCTAGTTTCAACCCGTAAAAACTGACACTTAATTTGGTTAAGTTACAAACCGGTAACACATTTGGATAACGTTACAAGAGAGTGAAACAAAAGTCTGTAAGTTGAAACGTTTAAATGCCATAGATTAAAACTCGACTACATAACTGTTACTTCTCAGACGCACGTGCATTTTTAAAAATATGAAACATGTATTGTGTGGTATTAGAAACACCAGGATGACCAGAAAAACTTCGGTTGTACGCAAATGGATAAGCTAAACAATAAATTACAAGTAAAGTTTGATTTCAGTGATCATAAATGGCTCTAATAGTGAAAAATATACCTTAGTGTTTAAAAACTAGGGTATGTCCCTTTGATTGGATGTGAAAATTTTCAATACACTGTATTACGTAATCCAAGTGGTTTCATGTTTTCAAAAAAAAAGAAAAAAGAAAAGAAAAGAAAAGGGATCTAATATAACTATAAACAAATGTAAACCACTCTTGTTAATTTATCTAACGTTGAAATATATGGCGTAATACCTGTCATAGTCTGGAAGCAGAGTCCAACATTTTTAGAATTTCGTTCGACCCAAGAGAGTCAAAGCGACCATCATGGCTATTCCATGTAGGATGATGTTCTGCATCATATTCCAGTGGAGGTCAACTTTGAAAAGTGTGTGTTGGTCACCAGAGTTCATTAAAGGTCAAGGGGTACAAATTTGAAGCAAAAAGTACATTTTTATTGTCTTCATAAATATTATCTTCACAGTCATACTTTTTATATTTGATGAATCATAAACACAAACAACACATTCAATTAGCTAAATTATTGCTTTAAAAGTGGGATTTGCATAGCTTTCAATACAGAATGTCAACTTTAACGTCAATTGTCTCAGTTCGACTGATTTTTAATCCAAAAAGGTGGTTTAACATAGGATTCAGTTCTACCAAAGACAAGAGAGTCAAAGCTACCACCATGATTATTCCATATATGCCAATGTACTGCATCATATGCTAGTGGAGGTAATTAAAGGTCAAAGGGTATATATTTGAAAAAACACTGTACATTTTCATTTTCATCATAAATATTATCTTCGCAGTCATACTTTTTAAATGGGATTACTTTAAACACATACAGCACACTGAAATGGCCAAACCAGTGCTTCAGAATTTCAATTTTGCATATTATTATTCAATACAAAATCTCAACTTCAATGTCATTTTTCTCAGGCTGATTTGATTTATCCTAACATACATGTTTATCGCATAAGCAAATGTTTTACAATGTAAGTTAAAACAGAAACAAGTTTACAACATTGTGGAGAATCTTACAAACATTTTGAGATATTTTAAGTATGTTTAGGAGGTGCAAAGGACTACAATATGATAGCACACCATTTGGTATACAGATATAGTTTAACACATTATATATTAAAAATTATTGAATATATACAAACTCCTAAAGTTTACTATTTCTCGCTCCAGCTAGTGCACCACGACTGGTACATCAAAGACCGTGATATGTGCTATCCTGTCTATGGGATGGTGCATATAAAAGATCCCTTGCTGCCAATCGAAGAGAGTAGCCCATGGTGTGGCGACAGCAGGTTTCCTCCTTCAGTATCTGTGTGGTCCTTAACCATATGTCCGACGCCATATAACCGTAAATAAAATGTGTTGAGGTGCGTCGTTAAATAAAACATTTCCTTCCTTCCTTCCTAAATTTTAAAAATAGCTGCCATTTTAAGGATAGTCTCTGCAGGAATCAACATGGACACTGCCCTGCGTGGAGATGAGTGGGAAATTTGTTGACTCTCCCTCGTGATGGGGATTGGGGCTTGTAATTGTTCCTCATGAATGAGGAATTTCGCATTGATATCATGTCTACTCTGTGTAAACACCGCCTGTCGCTACTTACTTACTGATTAAATGATTTAGAGAGATCTTTTGATAGGTCCTTTCGAGGTAGGCGACTGCCCCGGCGATGGCCAAAAGGTCCAACTTGAAGGTTTCTGTAGGTGAACCTGCGAAAGGATCATTACCGAGGCTGCAAGACACACTAATCGTCGGTCGAGCGAGAGTGACGATCTCTTCTCCGAATTCTTTCCGAATTGTTTCCCGTTATAGCGATGGCCGTGTAAACCATAATATAGCCATCTGCGTATACCACGGTGGCTAGCGGATAGTCTAACGAACTAACGGTCATGAACCGCCACCATTTCAGAAAACGGACAGGGGGCATTATGGCCAGAGCCATCCCACAATGATTTGTCTCAAGACTGAGCCGGCTCGCTGCCAAGCTTACAGGGTCCAGTTTTCTGTGTCTGCATTACGTTCCATCACGAGAAACGAAAATGAATAAAATGAAGTATGTAAAACATAATTTACAACACTAGGTGGTAGATCATTCGGCTCTGGAGTCAACGCAGAAAAAAAATCCGATTTAGTGTAAATTGCAGGACACATTGTTCAACACATTACAACCTTGGGTTACTACTGGGGCCACGTCTGACTAAAAGTCGGCTGAACGGATCGAACATTCGCTGACACACTTGGCTAATCCAAGGCTTAAACCTTCCATTGGTGGCCTGAAATGGATACAGCATATACGTCCAATGCATGGTGGCCACAGATGCAGATCGCCCACTCTCTCTTGCCCGAGGGGACAAAGCACAGCGAAAAAGCGTTGTCACGCCGTCGGCACGTGGCAAGCCAGGATGATGGAACGGACAGACTCGTCGAGAAGGAGGGCCAGCCATGCTCATCCTTGACACCTTTCGTAGGGAAAACCGTAAAACATGAAATGATGCTCGTTGAAAATCTGATCTCTGCTCAGACAAGACCACCTGCGGAACTTACATATTACTAAGCGGGGGAGGGGGGTGGGGTGGAACTAATACGGATTTTGTCAGTGATGATGGGTGAAGCAAAAATACCTCAGCATGATCAGCAGACGTCTGTTGCCAGGACCCGTGGTGTTAGGGATGCTAACCATAGACTGGCCATAACTTGCTCTCTTGGGAGTCATCATCAAGTCCTCTCCCATGGTGGGTGTCAGGTCTTTATACCAGCGCATGACTCATCTGCTCCAATCGTCCTAAGAATCAGATTGTTTGGGAATGCACCCCAGTAGGTGGTAAACTTCAACTAAGGCTAAACACTGTCGTGAGTCCGATAGCAGACGAGTATCGTGAGTGAAAGTTGAAAAGAACTTCATATCCAAAGTAATAAAACAAATATGGCGGCCATCTTTAAAATGGCAGCTATTTAAAAAAAATTCAAATTAGTATAGGTACATGTTTAATATTATGTTAAACTATATCTGTATATCAGATGGCTTGCTATTTTAATTTAAGAAACACGGAATTTTTCACCACTTAAATACAAATAAATAAGACAGACTTTGAGCCTGAACTGTCTTAAATTCTCTCAAAATGTGTGTAAGATTCTCCACAATGTTGTAAACGTGTTTCTGTTTTTATTTAAATGTAATAAATTTACATATGTGGTACACATGTATGATAAAATAGAAAAATCTGCCAAATTGAGAAAATTGATGTTAAAGTTGAGATCTTGTGTTGAATACTATGCACAATCGAAATATAAACCAATAGTTTGGCCATTTCAGTGTGCTGTATATGCTGTTATCGCATTTAAAAATGACTGTTAAAATAATATTTGTGAAGAAAATAAAAATTTATTGTTTTCTTCAAATTTGTATCCCTTGACTTTTGATGATCTTTTGTGATCCCACACACTTTTTAAAGCTAATCTCCACTGGAATATGACCAGCACATCATTCTATATGGAATAACCATGGTGGTCGCTTTGGTTCTCTCTATGGTAGAATGAAAAAAATCCTAATTTAAATCACCTTTTTGGATTAAACAAAAAATCAGTAAAACTAAACCAAATTACATTAAAGTTGAGATTTTATGTTGAATACTTTGCAAATCAAATTTTTAAAGCAATATTTTTCCTAATTCAGTGTGTTATTTGTGTTTATAAGTAATACGATATAAAAGATATGACTGTGAAGATAATATTTATGAAAGTTTACTTTTTGCTTCAAATGTAATTTGTACCCCTTGACCTTTAGTAACCTCTGGTGACCCCCATACACTTTTCAAAGCTAACCTCCACTGGAATATGATGCAACACATCCTCCTACATGAAATAATCATGGTGCTCGCTTGACCCCACTCTGGTAGAACGATATCCTATTTGAAACCTTTTTATAGCAAAAAATCAATCGAACTGAGGAAAGCAACGTTAAAGTTGAGATTCTGTATTAAATACTATGCAAATCGAAATTTTAAAGCAACAGTTTGGCTAATTTAGCGTGTTATTTGTGTTTATAGGTAAATCTCACACAATCTCATATGAAGATAATATTAATAAAAAAAAATGAAAAAAAGTTTGTTTTATTTAACGACGCCGCTAGAGCACATTGATTTTTTATCTTATCATCGGCTATTGGACGTCAAACATATGGTCATTCTGACACTGTTTTAGAGGAAACCCGCTGTCGCCACATAGGCTACTCTTTTTACGACAGGCAGCAAGGGATCTTTTATTATCGCTTCCCACAGGCAGGATAGCACAAACCATGGCCTTTGTTGAACCAGTGGTTTACACCTACCCATTGAGCCTTGCGGAGCACTCACTCAGGGTTTGGAGTCGGTATCTGGATTAAAAATCCCATGCCTCGACTGGGATCCGAACCCAGTACTTACCAGCCTGTAGACCGATGGCCTGCCACGACGCCACCGAGGCCGGTCATAATATTAATAAAGAAAATTAAAATTTAATGTTTGCTTTGAATATGTAGCCCTTGACCTTTAATGACCTCTAGTGACCCGCACACACTTTTCAAAGTTGACCTCCACTGGAATATGATGCAGCACACCATCCTACCATGAATAACCATGGTGGTCGCTTTGACGTTCTCTCTGATAAAATGATATCTTACATTGTGTATTTTAAACCACTTGTTTTATTCGAAAAATCAGTCAAAATGAAAAAATTGACGTTAAAGTTGCGATTTTGTATCGAATACTATGCAAATCAAAATTTTAAAGCAATAGTTTGGCTAATTCAGTGTAGTATTTGTTTACAAGTAATCCCACATAAAAGGTAGGGCTACGAAGATAATATTTATGAAGAAAGTGAAAATTCTATTTTTGCTTCAAATGTATACCCCATTGACGTTTAATGACCTCTGGTGAACACCCACTTTTTAAAGTTTACCTCCACTGGAATATGATGCAGCACATCATTCTACATTGAAGAATGATGGTCGCTTTGACTCTCTTGGGTAGAACGAAATCGTTTTCTAAGCCACTTTTTGGATTCCGCCTCTAGACTATCATCTTTGCCACAGAAAAAAAAGAGATTAAAAGTGTAAAAATTGGCATACTGTGACACATTTTATTCTCAATAAAATACCAATATTTATACTACCAGTTCTTTCTCTACATTTTTATTTCAAACTTCTTTTATTAGCATTTTTTAAACACTGAAATTAGCTTGATTAGAGGTGAACAATTGGTAAAAAATATGTAATGACTAATATATTGGTGGTCATATTGGATTTATGCCAATTAGCCACTGTTCCACTACTTTGATTTTGAAAGACTTTTGATGTGTTTCTTAGAGGGCCTTTCTGAGATGAATGAAGAAATAAATTCTGTTGCAATTTGTCGTAAGTTGACCCCCCCCCTTTTGCATAAATTGACTGGACTAAAAGAAACGCGTTTAATTACAAATGCCCTGTATATTATATGCCAGTTGCTAAAACCTGTATATCGATAGGATCATTCACTTTTTAGAAAAGCACGAAGCTTCTATGGCATAATGAAGTCAATTTAAAAACAGAACAGAACAAATTAAAATCTTTCCCAACGATAAAGCGATCGGTCTAGGATCGATCCCCGTCGATGGGCCCTTTGGCATATTTCTCGATCCAGCCAGTGCACCACGACTTGTATATCAAAGACCGTGGTATACGCTATTCTGTCTGTGGGATAGTGCATAAAAAGATCACTTATGTACTAATGGGAAAATGTAGCGGGTTTCTTCTCTAAGAGTTAAAGACTATATATCAAATATTTGACATCTATTAGTCGATAATTAACAAATCAATGTGCTCTACTAGTGGTGTCGTTGAACAAAACAAACTTTAACTTTTCCATAGCCTTATTCATACACCAATTGACACGGATCATAAATCGTGAAACCTTTTCACCAATTCAACAATCAGACCTGCCGTATATTGTTGACCTACACCAGGTCGGCTTGATTTGATCTGCGTGAAGAACGTCGTTAGACAAGTTTCAAGACAGGCAGACTGTTCGATACTATAAATAACACGAAGATCTATTGAAAAAACAACAAGGCATTAGGTACCTTGTGTCGTCCGAGTTAAGAGGTTCAGTCGCATATGGCGTTCTATTTTAGTATTTCAGGTTGCACTGCACCAACTCAGGAGCTTCCGGGTCAGAGTGCAAAGTGGACCGTCAAAACCCATAATAAATGAAAGCAACTGTAGCTCTGACTGACAGTAGTTTGTGGTAGTTGGTGAAAATACAATTAATTTAATTCACTGTTTCATAGGCTTAAATTTAAAAACAAATCTTGTGATTCGATAGAAAATAATTTCATATATTCTTTTTAAATATGACATTTTATAGTTTGCACATTTCTGTTTGCATATTTGACTGGTTAACTAAATGTGTTTGTGTTGTTCCCACGATATCGATACGATATCGACACAACGGTGCTAGACACAACGTCCCTAACTGCGTTATGCTTCAAACTCCGTTTGGTTTGTTTTCTCGCTCACGGTTCTCGCATTCAACATCCGATTTGTTGTCGTCTGCATGTGAGGTTTTGCTTCACAATTCGAAAACATTTTCAATAAAGTTTAGACAAGTAAGCATCTAAATGCAAAACTTTACAACCCCCTATTATCATTAATAATTCTACGTCGATTTTTAAAATTCCTTATAATTACCAATACTGGGTCCATCTGGCTAGTACAAATTGACTTAAAATGGAGGTGCGTGTCTAATGACCCCAAAAGTGCCAGGGGCCTAATTCACTAAACACTCGCAAATTTGCGATCTCGCATTGCAATGCTAAAATACTTGCACAGAGGATGCTTTATTATCTAGCAGAGCCTAAGAGACTTTTGTGAATTAGTCCCCAGATCAACAAGGTCAAATAATTAAATTTTTATGAGTCTCATGCCCCTTGTTGTTAGAATTAAAAAAATGTATTATATTTGATCTGCAAAAGGTATGCTACATTTTAGCGCCCCTACTGTAGTGAATAGTAGACATAGTCCATTCAGAACAATTGTAAATAACTTTGAGTGTATATATTGTTTTAATTACAAATCAGTTGTTTAAAAAATCGATATTTTACAAACTATTTCGTATGGACGTAATATCTATCTGTATTGACATCAAGTGTTGTTAGAGATCATGGGGAAAAAGGAGGTGAACTGGCTATTTTTGACAAACTGATTAATCAAATATTAATCAAAGTTTTCGTCCACTATGTATATTGCAGAAACATACAGTTTATCATGTAGTGGCTTTAAAAATTAAAACTAACAAACCGCGCATGTGCGCGAGGTTATGCGCGAGGTTATTTATCATTAGCGTAGGAAGCCGGGAAGGGGGGGGGGGGGGGGGGAGGAGGGGCAAGTGCCCCCCACTTTTCAGATATTCTGCTTTATATATGCTTTATAATAGTGTAAAAGTGTGCCCCCCCCCCCCCCCCCCCCCCACACACACACACACTTTTTGGCATCTTCCTACGCCACTGTTTATTATTTTGTCGTTAGCAGAACGCAGTTTGGGACGTCGATGGATATATGCTTTGAATCCTAGACAACAACAAATTCCCCATTGAGTTGACTATGTGTTTATTTGTCACCTGGAATGAAACTCGTTTCTTCGTTCTCTGAATCCTCATTTATAACATGCAGCATGGCGGTACAAGTTCGTCTGTGCCTGCCTAACTGTTTAGAGACAGGTAGTTTGCCCGTTTTAACATCATCAACTACCCTATCTCGAGTATTTTCTTGGCTAGTGTCATTTTTCGTAGTTCTAAAGTGCTGTGTTGTCACAGGCATGGCTACAGATATATCATCCGTTTTCGAACTGCTCGACATCAGCGATCTCGACATATCACTGCTCGACTGGTCATCGGCATCGGAAATGACTTGGCTATCGTCTGACCGTGACCTTTGATACTCAACAAGGGCAGAACGAACTTTAATTACTTCTATCCGGCGTCTCTCTATCTCGCCAAGCTTTCGCAAATTGTCAACACATTTAATATAGCGGGCAACATTTTCATGCATTCGTTCTTTCCTTCGTTTTGCGCGATTTGCACGCTTTGCTATTCTCGTCAAGAGCATAGACACGATGCCCATTAAAGAATAAACCATCACGGTCACAAGGATGTACTCCAGGGCACCGACATAGTCATACGTAGATTTCACTTTATCTTCTTTGCCACCGCCTGTCTTTGATATGTTACACACTGGCAGTGTTCCATTGAGCATAAATGACGTAACATTGAGAATAACACTAACATTGTAGGCATACAAAGGAAATGCGGTTTTGTTAAGAATTATCAATGTTACGTTACCAAATAAACATACTTCAACGGGTCCAGCGGTTGTGTTTATTGCGACTGAAATCATCTTTGTTTTCTGGAACAGATGATACCTCCGGTAAAATCCAATTCAGTCAAAATCTCCTTGGACATTTCTAGTAAAATTCGAACGTTCCAAATATGACAGATGAAGAAGCTACGGTTGACGTGAGACACGGTTTCTGACCGAAGTGTATGATCATTCTCCAGTAAACATAACGAACACACGCGAAACGTCAGCCAGATCACGTACACCTGCAGAAGATCTAAAGTGACCAGGTAACTGCGAAAACAACCAGCGGATGTCGTCTGCTCAACAGACACAGCTAGCACAAGCTGTTAATTAGAAGGAGCGTCATTGCTGCTGCTCAAATAGTTTGATAATATTTTTTTCCTAAATGTAATACGAATTGTAATAGCCGCTCAAAGCGAAGGTAGTGTAGTATAGCTTTGTTCCGGCGGTCGGTTTTATACCGAGTAAATTCATTGCCAAAATATATACACTGTGTTTCGCTTGGATAAACATCTATTTACCCCGCCGTTATATTCTAACCCCTATAATAATAAATCTTAGAATACATTTGGTGTTAATAGCAAGGTCACGTGATTATTGTATAGCTGCCCCCGTGCCACATGTGGAAATAAAAGCGTGCGTAATTTGTTTCATAAAGATCTTATGTTATTAGATAATAATATAGTTTAAATAATTATCTTCCAGTTCCATTTTAGAGAGAAGTATCTTTAACATTGGGGTGGGGGTGGGGTGGGGTGGGGATGGGGGGTGGGGGAGACGTAGTCCAGTGGTAAAGCGCTCGCTTGATGCCCGGTCGGTCTAGGATCTATCCCCGTCTGTGGGCACATTGATTTATTAATCATCGGCTGTTGAAAATCAAACATTTGGTAATTTTGACATACAGTCTTAAGAGAGGAAACCCGCTACACTTTCCAGTAGTAGCAAGGGATCTTTTATATGCACCATCTCACAGACAGGACAGCACATACCACGACCAATCGTGGTGCACTGGCCGGAAGGAGAAATAGCCCAGTGGGCCCACCGACGGGGATAGATCTCGGACCGACCGCGCATCAAGCGAGCGCTTTACCTCTGAGCTACGTGTCGCCCCGACATCCAACAGCCGATGATAACACAACAACCTTTAACTTTTTAACAATGGAAATGTAGTTCTGCTTATTATAAGGGTCGGAAGTGGAAGGTGGGGGGGGGGGGGGGGGGGGGGGGGGGTCCGAGGCGCATCTCTCACCAAACTCTGAAGCTGGAGTGGCCAGAATGTGTGAAGCGGATTAATAACTAATCCACCCCCACCCCCACCCCCACCCCCGCCCGTTGCTGGCATCATGGTAATTATATTGATCCAGGGCTGCAGAAATATTTCACTACCCTGCCGGACCAGAACCAACTAAAATGTAAGGACCCTTGGTAAGTGATCAACATCATGTAGCAAACCTTGAATGACAAATCAATAAATGTTGAACTACTAAGGTTTTTTTTCACAAGATTTACAAAATTCAAGTGACATCGCGAAAGTGTTTAACAGAACAATCTATTCAGAACACACCGCGGATGTAATGCAAGAAAAAACATATATATATTATAACAAATTAAATTAGTCAGTCGGACTGGTAGTTGCATTTTTTAACTCGTCAGTCGAAATGTTTACTCGCATTTGGCGACCGGGCGAGTACTTTCTGCAGCCCTGTTCTTCATACCATTAAAGGTCCTGACCTCGTTATCGTTGTATTTTTGTGTTAAGAACACCACCCTAGTCTTAATGTTAAAACAGATATATCAACCGCCACTGACAAAAATGACAGCCGACCAATAACCCCTGGGTTAATTTAGGGAAATTGTCACTAAAAAAAATAGTTGCTGCCAGTAGGAGGACCGTACACCAATATCACAGCCTGCCTGGCTATGTCCACTTGGTTCATATTCGACCCCCCCCCCCTCCCCCCAGGTCCAGATCACGCTACGCCCCTGCGTCTGTTACGTATGTTGTAATTTTAATCTTGTTGGTTTCAATACAGTATTCGAAGGGCAAGCCAGCCAACGCCACACTTTTTGCACGTGCTCGTTTTTCATAAGCCGGGTTCAATAGTTCACAGGGGCGTAGGCTGGACGACCCCCCCCCCCTCCCCCGCTGAAGCAAATGGTCCGCTTTCAGAACTAAAACATACAGGTTTATACATTTTGAGTTTCTAGTGGTGCAAAAACAAAGTAGAAAAGGGTCCACTTGGTTCGTATTCGACCCCCCCCCCCCCCTCCCCCAGGTCCAGATCATGCTACGCCCTGGTTCATTGGGTATACATAACTTTCTTTATAATTTTAAATAATACATTCCAAGCTTTAAAACAGCAAAAACAATATATGAAGGTTCATTAGTGACATAATTATTTTAAAAAATAAATAAATCAATTGTAATAATAATAATTATGAAATTATGAAATTATTATTCAACTGATTACAGACTGTTCCAGGGGTTATCACATGGTGGAGGCCGGGGGCAGTTTTGTTTACTCACAACCCACACAATAACATTTTATTAACATGAACAAAAAAAAGTGCAGCATACCCATAAAGCATAAAATAATTAATATGATGTCTCCCGCTACCCGCATTTAATAAATTCTGAACAACCCTGGGTAAACCTGTCCACCTCGATGGGATGAGACATTCCGTGCACGTGCAAGCGAAATCTGTCTGGTTTTGATGATATGTTCCTCAGTTGTCGTCTGACCCGCAGACGAGGAAGAAGGCTGTGATCATGGCTGCCTGGAATGCTCTTCGCAGCGTTATCACCCTCGCCGCCATCGTCGTTGTGTCTTGCAACGACTACGACGACCCAGAACAATGGATTTTGGCGGTCACTCCTTACTGCGGCAACTCCACGTCTGATAATGCATGGCTCGAAATTAAGACCGACCTTTCCATTTCTGCAGAAGCTGTCTGCAAGTCGAACGAGAGGGTTGCGTTTATGACGAACAATACCGTCGAGTACTATGTCCCCCTTTTCTATGGCGGGTCTACGAGTGGACGCTGCGTGTTCACAAAGAAGACGGCAACGGAGATGTATACTGTTCAGGTGACAGTGTCGTGGGGGGAGAGAGGCAGTGAAATCCATACACTAGAGAAGACCTATCAGGTATCTATACAATTGTAAACTGTTATACTTGAGGCTTTGAATAATGGGATTCATACATTTCAATGTGTTTATGACCATAAACCATGTTTCGTCAAGATTCCCCTACCCCTACCCCACACCAATGAACAAGTTTTTAATTAAATTTTAACCTATTATGGACATAAGTCAGTTCAAAATAAATTTCATTGCAAATTTCAGAGAGTTATGGCCCTTGAGCTTAGAAGATATGAAAATTTGTTTGGCCCGGTAGGGAACATGCATTGCTTTAGCAGTATTCTCTGAATGCTTGTTTTGTTACAAAATGGATAATTATTACAATATAGGTCGCGTTTTTTTTATCACAGAATTGGGTCTTAACACTATACCCCCCCCCCCCCCCCCCCCTCCTTCCAATACAACAGAAGTGCTCGACAACAATCACGTTTTGGGGTTGAAAATGGTGGTTTTAGTTTTTAAAACAAATTATTACAGTTGTACCTGTGAAGGTAAATTTTTGACTGATGTTGTAATTTATTGCATAACCATGTTGGTATTAAGAATTATTCCGACTTTATATATATATATATATATATACTCTTCAAAAAAAGAAACGCAAAAGGGTACAAATGGGTTATAACTCCGATTTTATGTTTCCTACCGGTTCATGCTTTGTGAATATAAGGTCATTGCATGTCCCAAACACATTCCCACGGTTACATTCGATAAAACGCAGCTACTGTACAATAAAGTTCCAAAATGTGAATATTCGCAAAAACGCAGCCACGTGCAAACCATGTCACCACTGCACGTGCGTTGTCTGCACGTGCAACATGAACACCGACAGTATAAAAGTGCAAGGTGTTCGCTTGCCTGGCCTCTGTATCTGGCCGACAGTTGACAATCCAGGACATGCCACGTCTCAGTGAACCGCAGAGAAACAATGCCATCGGCCGACTAGACGCAGGCGAATCCAGAACGGCCGTTGCCAGGGCATTCCATGTGTCCCCAAGCACCATCTCCAGACTGTGGGACCGTTACCAGCAACATGGATCACACGTGACTTCCCTAGATCCGGTCGACCACGGGTCACTACCCCCGGGCAGGACCGCTACATCCGGGTACGCCACCTTCGGGAACGATTGACTACTGCCACCTCCACAGCCGCAGCAATACCAGGTTTGCGCAGGATATCCGACCAGACCGTACGGAACCGCCTACGTGAGGTAGGAATTCGTGCCAGACGTCCAGTTCGAGGTGTCATCTAACACCACAACACCGTCGACTCCGACTGCAGTGGTGCCAGATTCATCGACAATGGCCTCAACTGCGATGGAGACAGGTGTGGTTCAGTGACGAGTCCCGATTTCTGCTCCGACGTCATGATGGAAGATGTCGCGTGTATAGGCGTCGTGGTGAACGTTATGCGGCAAACTGCGTGCAGGAAGTGGACAGATTCGGCGGGGGTAGTGTCATGGTGTGGGCAGCCATCTCACACACTGGCAGAACTGACCTGGTCCACGTGCAGGGCAACCTGAATGCACAGGGCTACAGACCAGATCCTCCGGCCACACATCGTTCCAGTTATGGCCAACGCCAAACGCAGTGTTCCAACATGACAACGCCAGCCTCACACAGCACGTCTCACAACGGCTTTCCTACAGAACAACAACATTAATGTCCTTCCTTGGCCATCGATATCACCGGATTTGAACCCAGTTGAGCATCTATGGGACGAGTTGGACCGACGCCTCCGACAGCGACAACCACAGCCCCAGACCCTGCCCGAGCTGGCAGCAGCCTTGCAGGCCGAGTGGGCCACCATCCCCCGGGACGACATCCGTACTCTGGTTGCTTCAATGGGCAGGCGGTGCCAGGCAGTTGTCAACACACGCGGAGGCCACACCCGGTATTGACTCCAGATGACCTTGACCTTGGTGGTGTGTCCTATCACTTACTCACAATGGACTAGAGTGAATTGTGAACAATCCTGCAACATTTGGTAATTATCGGACTCACCATTCAATAATTAAATCAATTCTCCAAATGTTACGACAATGTGGTTTTGCGTTTCTTCTTTTGAAGAGTATATATATATATATATATTATATCATTTTAATTCTGACGTATGGACAAGTAGGAACATGTATGGCGTACTATTTGTGAACCACTCCTTGTGGATGATAACTGTTGACTTAATATTTACTTATTTGAATGATTTAACGTATTGGTTTTCATATCCGTCCTCTGTCTGTCTGTCTGTCCGTCCGTCTGTTCCCCAAAGTTTTCCACATGGTTTTATTTCGCAGTGCTTTGGGGTTACGCAATGAGCTGAAAGCTTGTGTGTAGCTTTATCATGTACTGGTACAGATTAAGGTCGACTTTCGTGGCGAGTTAGCCATTTTCACAAAGTTATCACCCTTGAACTTAGGAGATATGACAAATTGTTTTCCAGACGGTTTTTCGCAAAGCTTTGAGATATTGAGCTACGATTTTGTGTATAGTTTATTCTGAGATGTTACAGATCAAGTTTGACTTTCATGACGATTTACTCGTATTTCACAGTTATGGCCCTTGAAGTTAATTATCAAAGAAGGCAGCGATATCGCTGTTCAGCCAGTGCACGACTGGTATATCAAATGCCGTAGTATGTGCTGGTCTCTCTGTGGGATGGTGCATATAAAAGGTCCCTTGCTACTAATGGAAAAATGTAGCGGGTTTCCTCTCTGACTGTCGAAATTACCAAATGTTTGACATCCAATAGCCGGTGATTAATTGATGTGCTCTAGTGGTGTCGTTAAACAAAACAAACTTCTTCAGTGGAATATGCATGTACCGACGACATTCTATGACCTATGATTCCATACCAGACGACAGGATTATCAAAGAGATGTTAGCTACGCGTGTCCTTGTTGTATCTGAATATGATCTAGATATTGACAAGGGAAATGACCGACCGTTCCTTGCCGTCAATGACCTGAGCTGTCGATGCCAGAATCAAACCTTTTAGCTCCGCGGCTTTGATGCCACGACAAAATGCGTGATAAACATTAATACTAAACTTTGTGAATTAAATGTTGGATTTTTTTATTTGTTCTTCCACAAAATAATTGCTGTAATTGTATTTTGTTAATGAAACCTCCTAACTTCATATTTGTTAAAAAGCAAATTCAGACTGGCTAATATCCACAGTGATCGTAATTCCATAATTTGTAGATATTTTAAACGATGATTCACTTTGTTCAGCACGTGCACAGCGATACGATTGATTGATTGATTTATTCTCTGTTTGAATAACAAATGTTGTATACAGGAAATAAAACTTATTTTCGTTATCCCCTCAGGTTACATGTGCATTCGGTGATCGAGCGACCATCGAGTCGCCCAGCCATGGGATTGTCGAGCCTTTGATTGCGCCCATGGAGATTCAAAGCCATGAAGGGGATCAGTCTAATTCAGATATCGAGGTCCGGTTGATCGACGTGATTGGTGGTGATTTACCCTCCACTGGCATCCATGTTGGTCGAAAGGTTCTTTTACAAGCACGGAGTAACGGCGCTGGAAATGAATCGGGAATCAGGCCTGTCGCTTGTGACCTAGTTGGTATTGCCTCTGGTAAAAAGTACGCCGTTTTAAGAGCTGGATGTGGTGATGGTTTAGTGTTCAAGAAAAACCAGGGTTTCAAAACGGACGGTTTACTCTCGGTAAGTCCTCCCTTTAAAATGATATCCCTTGGCAGAGACGTGTCTGTCAAATTTCGATGTAATTTCACGCTGTGTCTTCACAACTGTGATGGAGACTCCTGCAGAGTGGAAACAAAGCGACGAAGTGTTCAACTTGGTGATGACTTGTCCACGATGGCAGATACGAATTCCATTAAGATTCTTTTGACTACAGACGATGTGGCAGACTCGTCGTCTGAAGTCATCATTGAACTGAATGGAGAGGTCAAGCAACAGTCAACAACAAAGTCGCCATCCTCTGATGGTACATGCATTGGATGTCCAGACCAATATTCTTCTCCAACTGACCACTCTGTCGAACATGATGTGCAGAAGAATATGCGTGATGGCTTGCCTCCAGCAGACATTTTACCGAATGCTAACACGCTGAAGAGAGAATATCAGAGGTGGCCTCAGCTATCTTTTGGAAGCTATAGTTCGATGGTGCAGTACGCCTGGCCCTTTGGTCTTGCCGTCTTGATGGCGATTGGCATGTTCTCTACTCTCTTTGTGGCGGTGTTGCTGGTGTGTCGACACAGCAAGGTGGGCCACGGTCTGACGATTTTGGTGAAAACGACAGTTTGCTGAAATAGACTTTCTTATTATTAATTCTGATTAATTATTCATTAACTGTTAAAGTTCTTTAAATCTGTATTTGTTACCTTATTATTAAATACGCAATCGTTATTGCTGTGTTTTGTTTTATATTTTAAGGAACTTGGCCATATTCATAGTTATGCCATTGCGTGGGTAATTGGTACAGTTGTTCATCCTAGAAAAGACTTAAACGAAAATATTCGTGTTAGGGCCGTAGATGTGATAAAAGATTCTATGAAATCAAACTATAACCCACTACGTGGAGATTTTTAATATTTTTTCTCTCCACGCGTATTTCCTTCCCGATCCCCACCTCGTATGACCTAACCAGTAATTATATGTACATCATCGGGGGGTGGGGGGGGGGGGGGGGGGGGGGGGGGGGGGAGAGGGGTCGGAGCGTAGCTCAGTGGTACAAGCACTCGCCTGATGCGCGATCGATCCCCGTCGGTGAGCTATTTCTCATTCCAGCCAGTCCTCCACAACTGGTGTAATAAAGGCCATGATATGTACTATCCTGTCCGTGGTATGGTGCATATAAAAGATCCCTTGCTACTAATCGAAAAGAGTAGCCCAGGAAGTGGCAACAGCGGGTTTCCTCTTTAAATATATGTCCTTAACGATATGTCTGACACCATATAACCGTAAATAAAATGTGTTAGAGTGCGTCTTTAAATAAAAATTTCCTTCCTTCCTCGGAACCCCCCCTCCCCCATTTTTTTATCCTATTGTTAGAAAACTGTATCTTAACGTAACCGTTATAAATATAAATCATTATACCAATACATTCGGGACTTCGTTTGGCGGTTTGAAGAAGAAAAATATTAATACGTACGAAATTATTTGTAGGTATAAACCGGCCTCGGTGGCGTCGTGGCAGGCCATCGGTCTACAGGCTGGTAGGTACTGGGTTCGGATCCCAGTCGAGGCATGGGATTTTTAATCCAGATACCGACTCCAAACCCTGAGTGAGTGCTCCGCAAGGCTCAATGGGTAGGTGTAAACCATTGCACCGACCAGCGATCCATAACTGGTTCAACAAAGGCCATGGTTTGTGCTATCCTGCCTGTGGGAAGCGCAAATGTAAGATCCCTTGTAATCGAAAGTAGCCCATGTAGTGGCGACAGCGGGTTTCCTCTCCAAATCTGTGTGGTCCTTAACCATATGTCTGACGACATATAACCCTTAAAGGTTGACGTTAAATAAACACACTTCTTTCTGTAGTTAAATCCTTGCAGTGTTAGGTAAATTTTGTGACATAAAAAATTCATATTTCTATTGATTAAACTTAAAAAAATTAAATGGCACAGTATAGTAAAGGGACATTGAGTTTGTTGCATTGTAAGGTGTTTCCGACTAATAAATATTTCTGATTAAACTTAAATATTAAATATATTAGAACGATCAGAAATACGTTTAATATACAACCACTAATATTTTATGCAGAAAAATATATTTGATATGTAATTACAATCGCTAAAACGTCTGTTAATCGATAACATCTTAAAAATTGCAGCAAACTCAGGAATGTCCCTTTAAGAATGATGAACGTTAAAAAAATATATGTAAAATAATCTGTCATTTCATTTCAACTTATTTTCGTGCTTATATCCAATTAAGGGCACACATCTCAGCTATATGGGTCATCTGTCCACGACAGTGGGTTAGTGGTTGGTGACAGAGAGGGTGTGTAGTGATCTTACACCTACCCATTGAGTCGTTAAAATCCGCTCTGCGAACCCTGTACGTGCCAGACTTATGCCCGATGGTTTAAATACGACAGCTCCGAGGCCGGTTAAAAAAATAATTTAATTTTCGACTGCTTGTCAAACTCGACCCATATTCACAAAACATCGTAAGCCTAGTTTTGCACGTAAACGTAAATCTACGACTGAAGAGCTATTCACGAAACAACGAAAACGTAAGTTACGTGTAAAGTTGGACGTAAATATAAGAGTGCCTCCAGTTACAACTAACGCTGCACGTAAGTCGTGTTCATATAATAAATCAAGCACGATCGCCGTTATTTACTATTATTTACGAAAACTGGCAGCAGTTCCAATAATTGAAGCAGTTTGCGATGGCGAACGCCCACGGATTTAAAAAAAAATTGTTGGTGATCGAACGGATGTTTTTGACTCGGGCAAATTCTCCTGAGTTATCTTTTCCTTTTTAAGAAATATCCTCAAGTTCGTACCAAAACGCGGATCCTCACCAATACCAAAATGTTATGGTTCTCCGTTCGCGATGTTATTGTTAGACGACAAACGAAATTGAGTTTTGCGCATTTGTTATTTCTCCAGTAGCCATCGTTTCTAATGGGTTTTTTTTTTTCTTTCTCCGGAGAGAGTGTTAAATCGTAGATTTACGTCCAACTAAGTTAGGTTTACATTTACGACCGTCTTTGAGAATAAGGTGCTTCTTGCACGTAAACGTAAATCTACGGCAGACGTAAGTGCTAGTCGTAAACGTAAATTTACACCTTTTTGTGAATACGGGTCCTGATCTTTATTACCGACAACCTGATTCTTGCTGTACAGAAAAGCAACTTCCGAGTTTGTCACACTGTCAGTTACCACTGTGATTACAGGACATTGTTTGGGATCTGGGCGTTTGATTCCAGTCCAGTTTTAGGTTACCATATGTGGACCTAGGGTAAAGACTTGCACATTGTTTTGGTATCAGCCGCACAGCATCATCAGATCATTGAAAGGAATTAGAAGCAGGAAAGATACCTGGGCATTTTGAGTACAAACCAAAAAGTTTGTTTTATTTAACGACGCCACTAGAGCACATTGATTTTTAATCTTATCATCGGCTATTGGACGTCAAACATATGGTCATTCTGACACTGTTTTTAGAGGAAACCCGCTGTCGCCACATAGGCTACTATTTTTTACGACAGGCAGCAAGGGATCTTTTATTTGCGCTTCCCACAGGCAGGATAGCACAAACCATGGCCTTTGTTGAACCAGTTATGGATCACTGGTCGGTGCAAGTGGTTTACACCTACCCATTGAGCCTTGCGGAGCACTCACTCAGGGTTTGGAGTCGGTATCTGGATTAAAAATCCCATGCCTCGACTGGGATCCGAACCCAGTACCTACCAGCCTGTAGACCGATGGCCTGCCACGACGCCACCGAGGCCGGTAAGAGTACAAACCAATTTCGTATCTTAGAATTTCACCAGTCGGGGTAGTTCTTAAAACAATTGGTAGTCATTTCCTACAGGTAATAGCATTAACGATTTTCCTGACCCATGAGCCTGTCCAGTTAATTACACACCTTTCCATCAGGTGTTGGAAATGATTGCAAAGTTGGGTACAGGTACAAAGCTAGCTAAAATGGATATCAAATCGGCCTTCTGGTTGTTAACGATTTATCCTGACGACGTTGATTTGTTATGTTTTCAATTTAATGGGAAATATCACGTACATAAATGTCTGCCCATGAGTTGTACTATCTTCTATTCATTGTGGACTGTTCAACAAAACATATAAAGCCTTTCCTCATTAATTTTATTTTATTTTTGCAGGTGCTAGGGATACAAAAAATCGTGAAATACATATGGTTTGCTTTAGCAATGTTTGTCAGGACCTGAAGTTACCCACAGCCGAGGAAAACAAAAGTATGACCCAACCAAGGTCAGGAGCGTTCGCTCAATGTGCGGTCGGTCTGGGATCGATCAGTGTCGGTGGGCCCATTGGGCTATTTCTCGCTCTAGCCAGTGCACCATGACTGGTATATCAAAGGCCGTGGTATGTGTTATCCTGTCTGTGGGATGGTGCATATAAACTATCCCTTGCTGTTAATCGAAAAAGAGTAGCCCATTAAGTGGCGACAGCGGGTTTCCTCTCTCAATATCTGTGTGGCCCTTAACCATAAGCCCGACGCCATATAACCGTAAATAAAATGTGTTGAGCGCGTCGTTAAATAAAACATTTCCTTCCTTCCTTAGGCCGGGTTATTGATAAACCTAAGAGATGATAGTTACATTAATAATTGCAAACATTAGTAGAATCCTTAAAGTTCTTTCGTCGGGCTGTCCCAAATGCCATGCCATTTAACAGGCGATGTTATGATGCAACTTGCGGAGTTGGACAACCACACCACTGCATAACGATAACTGCTAGAATGCGAGAATATATAAAAAATGTGGTCAATTTTCTTGAAAGCTTTCCATGGGAACCACCACTGTCTGTGTCACACTGGTATCATAGTCATAGTAATAGAACATTACTACTGCTTCTGTTTACATACAGTACAGGGAAAGGCGAACTGGGTTGTTGGTCTTATTTTCAAGGCCACTGGGCATTCTTCCCATGGCTACGTGTCGAATTGCCAAATATTTGACATCCAATAGCCGACGATTAATTAATCAACGTGTTCTAGTGGTTTTGTTAAACAAAACAAGATTTAACTCTTTTCATGGCCTTAACATTGAGGTGGGCTGGAAATCATGAAAGACATTACATTTTAAAGAGTTTGTTCCTCTCGTACTTGACATACACATTTGCCATACACATTTATGTAAGTACTTTCTACAATAAAAATCTTGTAATGCATATTGATAATGAAGCACTGTAACCCAGTGCTTGACAAGCAAACGTCAAAGTTAAAAGTTTGTTTTGTTTAATTAATCATCGGCTATTAGATGTAAAACATTTGGTAATTCTGACACGTAGTCATCAGAGGAAACACGCTAAAATAAAGGATCTTTTATATGCACTTTCCCACAGACAGGAAAGCGTATACCACGGCCTTTGACCAGTTGTGGTGCACTGATTTGAACAAGGAATACCCAATCAGCTGAATCGATTCACCGAAGTGGTTCGATCCTGCGACGCATGTACCTCAAGCAAGCACTCGACCAAGTGGGCTAAATCCCGCTCCAGCAAACCTTAAAGTAAAACAATATTATGTCACTCATTAGGAACCTCCCCTTCATGATGTTGAAAAATAATATTAAGTTTCCGCGTACAACACTTGGCAGGGCTGACAAATCAAATATCGGGATTCCATTTATCGTAAACGTTGGTCGAGATTCCAGAACCAGATAAACTGCCAGCAGAAATACTAGCACACTTTACAGATCTACCACACAACGTGAACCTGACAGACTCTTGAGAGCATCAGTAGCTGACAGCACTCGCGCAACACACGACTGAGGATATAATTGACAAAACTCCTTACTGACCACCTGTACTGGAACATATTGTGCAGATTGTGGCTCATATGATGTCAATTAAGGGTTCTTCATATTCTACTGCAAAATAATATTTGGCTGGTCGGTATTTCTGACTTAAGCGATTTTGCGCAACACCTTTTAGTAAGGAAGTTGCTTGAGGGTCATCGTGCAAACCAAACCAAACCAACCAAAGACACAAGACACAATTTTTCGCTTAATCGTTTGCCAAAAATAGTAAAAATATATTGCCCATCATATGTAAGGACACATACGAGACATATCTCTTTGCTGCTGAATTTTTAAGGGCGGAGAAGAATATCAGCATGCAGTATGACAAATGAATGACAAATGAATGTCATTCCCTTTAAAAACGAGATGTGCTAATAAATAACAAACTGAGGCTATTCGCCTACATAGAAGTCATTCTAAAACTGAGCAATGTGGCAAGGACATCACTGTTGTTATACCACAAAATACGGGGGTAAATCTATATTGCAGAACATTTAATGAGTAGTTGGCATTTTTTTGTTTTTGTTTGTTTATTTGTGTGTGTGTTTGTTTGTTTGGAGGGGGGGGGGGGAGGGGACTCACCCACTACCAATTTACATCACTACTGAAGAAAGCTGGAACAATTAAGGTTAAAGGGTGTACAGTTAAAATCCCATTCTTTTTGCATAGGGGCTGCAACAATAGCGGCACTGCAGGGATGCTACACTAAATACCCAGACACCAAACTTGATCGGTCAGCATAATTTCTCCAACTTCCAGATGGAAGGAAGGAAATGTTATATTTAACGACGCACTCAACACATTTTATTTACGGTTATATGACGCTGGAAAAAACCCTCCCAGATGGAGTCCATTTATCATCCGTGGGGATGGACAATTTTTCTAATCGCAATAAAAGGTCTGTTTATCCTAATCAGTGGTAGGTTAAGAACGGAAATGTGTCGATGTAAATAATTTGCTCACGACAGAATGGGGATTGAGCCTGGGTATCTCCCGCACATAATGTGGTGATAGTGGGCTCCTTTGCCCATCTAGAAATATGATATCCTCATATATGGAACTGGTTTACACCTACGCATGCTATATATGACCAGCTAAGGAATAAGTAATACAGTATCATTATTTGACTGACACGGAAAATGTTCAATTTAACCATGAAAAAGTTTACCAGTTGCAGTTGATTGCAAACTTAAGAACACAAGAAAATTAGGCGGCCACCAATATGAAAATACAGATTGCGCTTCGGTGAACAACCTTCAATATGACATTGTCACCAAGAAACGTATGCTTGCAAAGAAGCTATCCAAAAATGAAGACAGCTTTAAACTACACTGGTCAGCAGTGATCCTCTACCCATTGATGACATCGCGATACAGCACCACACCTAAACGTGAGTTTGGAAATCCCACCAAGTTTGGCTTTGAAAAGAAAACTGCTTTATGTGGTACCCGAGCTAATGAACAAGGTTTTATCTTACCCAGAATTGCTAAACAACCTATTGTGAGAGTGACGGCCAATTTATTGCACTTCAAAGTGATCATGCTTTGAAAATTGACAACCATGCACAACACCAGGCAAGAGATGTACCAGATGATTACGTTGTGTGAAGATGATAGTGAGATGATGCCGACAGTGTATCGGATGATAACTAGTATATGGATATGAGAACGGTAGTATATATAGCACTAGCACTATCTACTCAATTTATATATTACCTTCAGGAGTTTGCGTGCTATGGATTTGTTAACAATTAATTAATTAATTCATTTATGGTTTGGTATTCTAGTTATTGTAACTTGTGAGTGCTAACAGCTGTACACTGACAACAATGCTTACTCAATGAGCAACGATTTTACCAGTTATATAGCATATGTACCCCATCTTGATTTATCATTTTAGACGAATATTTTTAATTTAATCTTATTTTTGGACCGCTTAACTTATTCTGGTCATGATGTTTTAGTTCATGTAATAAGTTTCTATTCCAAAATTAACGAACGTTCAAACTTACACTACTTTTGTAACAGCTTTAGTTATTTGGATATTAATGTATGTACGTTGAAAGAGTTTCAATTTTTACCAATATTACCATGATCTTTCATTCAAATGATGTCTTTTAACAAAATATGCATGTACATGTATGTCAATTTTAACTGCTCTTACATCATAATATACATGAAGGCATACCTTCATTGTTTTGGAGAAAAACACCCACACCTGAAAATATTGATCTAGGTGAAGATAATATCACAATAATGCAATTTCATGTTAGCATTTTAGGATTTGCAACTACTTTTCTGTCTTTGATTTCAAGATATCCATTACAAATGTTTACACATGACGGGCATCTTTAATTCCAGTATGGCAGATATGTGACCTAGTTATTATGTGTACAACCAGATTAAACCAAACCATAACTACATATTATGTATGTATGCATGTGTTAAATGGCTTAAATATACTAATCAAATAAATTTAAGTAACAGTATTTTAAATTGTGTTGCAGACTAATTCAGTTCAATTCAGTTTATTACATCAATAACAATAGCGACAACAGACAACACTAACCATAATAAAAATGGATGTATAGGCCAGACGGAGACACACTTTGTATTCCTATTTGTAGGAATCAAATGCCTATAATTATAAAGACGAAATGGACATAGTACATAATTAAATTACTGCCCCATTCACAGACGGAACATGAAGTTCACATGTAAAAATACATTAAATTTGTCTGTACATGTTATCCATGATTAAGAATTTTAATGTCACCATTATTGTATGACAAAATAAATATAAATATTAAATTGCTATTTAGAGTCGACAAGTTACAAGAGAATATCAACTTATGAAATGCTAGTAGTTGTTGCCCTTTAGCATATAAATAGGACAGTGTAAAATACATTTATTTTTATCTTCGACGGCTTGGAAATTACAAATAGAACAAATCCTCTGTTCAATCGGGTGTTTTTTTTAGGTTTGCAGATTCTCTCCATTTTCAATAGACCAATTGTGTGCTACTGAAGGGTAATAATAATCGTAGGCTAATTAGTATGCACATCGAATATGTCCCAGACTGAGAGAGTCTGCAATATAAGGCAACTTTAAGGTGTCGAAATAGCTTTAATATGCAGGTAGTTTTCTAAATTGTTTTGAGAAATATATAATATACAGTTCGTTATATGCAGTAGTTCGTTCTAAGCATGTTCGTTTTAAGCGTACTTTACTGTATTCACTATTATTCCGTACGAATAATAACAAATAACATATGAAAAGACGTCGAACTTTATGTGTTCGCATTACTAATCCTGTTTGATGTTTTTTTTCTTTTTTCTCCGCCATTCAGCAATACCTAGTACCTGACAACTATAATATTATTATTCATGCTCGCCGGATATGCAAGTGATTGAATATTATAAACCATTGAATATTTTTTTAAGACTGTCAAGCTGATCATGTTTAAGTCTTTCCAAAGAACTCTGCTGTATATTCATAGTCAAATGCAAAACGTCGCACAAAGGCATTAGCAGTATACGCCTAACGTTCCAGCACGGTGTCTTTTTTCCCCCACTGTTGAGATGGAGAATATTCTCATTCAAAACACAACGTTTGACTTTGGAAATGTTTCTGGAAATATGACGATCGAGACGAAGAAGATGTTGAAAGTGTATGATGCTCGCGGCGCCATGTTGTTCACGGTGGCGACCGTCTGCGTGTACGGTCTCAGTATCGTCGCTTTCATTGCCGGACACACCAACAGACGGGAGCACTCGAAAGAGGAAGAGAGTCAGATACACCGCTACCTGAAACACACCGAACAAATACGACAGCAAGGAATCAGGGAAGACGTTTTGAGATTCCGCTCACAACTGTTAGCCGATTCGGTGATGAATCACTTCGGAGCGTGCGAAACAACCCGAAGACAGTCACGTGTACACCGAGCGCACTTGTTTATTGATCACTGCGCGGTCGCTCCTAACAGTGACGACAGCAACGACGATAGTGATGACGTCATTTGTTCTTTGATTTCTTCAGAAAATGCAGATAATTATAAACCGAAACGACATAGAAAAATGGGCCTAGCTATGATTCCAGAACAACTACCTTTTATGGACGAGACTAGTACTCGCAGTCTGTCATTTGGCGAAGATACAGTGCCAAACGAAACTGATATAACAGATGAAATAACGCTGCTTGATGATACTCCGACGAACAGACAGCTACACGATTCAGACGATTCGTATGTGACTACTCAGCAACAGGATGTTTTTGTGGTATAGACCAAATTAATAGCAGACCATGTTTCGTTTTTTTAAAAAGAAGGTCGCTTCAAAAGCAAATTGCTCCATATAAAGAATAATACTCATGCAACTAACGCAGTTAAGCAAAACCCTTAGACCTACAGCTTCAGACAAAAGTGCATGATGTTCTAAAGCTTTGTACGGTACTTCTGGTTAAAACTTAATTTCTTACTGTCACTGTACAGAATACTCAGTTCATAATAAATATAAGTATCGATTCGTCTGCAATTTCTTTTTAGAACATTCTGGATTGTGGAATACATTGTATGGTACTTCTGGTTAAATCTTAATTTCTTGAATACAGAATTCATATTTTGTACTTCCGGTGTGTGTTTTTTCCTAGTGTCTATTGCAGCTCTCAACACTGTCTATCGTTGACCATTTGGCGCACACGAGTTTTGTAAGTACCTCCTAGAAATATATATTATTAAAGTGTCAGGTGCAGAATACTCAGTCCATAAGAAATATAAGTATCGATTCGTCTGTAGAAAAAACATAGAACATTTTGGATTGTGGAATACTGAACACATTGCTGTATGATAATATACTCGGAAATAGCCTAAAAACATTTAACCAGATAGGTGTCGGAAGTAACTCAGTGGTACAGTGCTCGCCTGATGCGCGATCGATCTAGGATCGATCCCCGTCGGTTGGCTCATTGGGCTATTTCTCTTTCCAGCCAGTGCACCACAACTGGTGTAACAAAGGCCGTGGTATGTACTATCCTGTCTGTGGGATGGTGCATATAAAAGATCTCTTGCTGCTAATCTAAAAGAGTAGCCCATGAAGTGGCGACATCGGGTTTCCTCTCTCAATATCTGTATGGTCCTTAACCATAAGTCCGACGCCATATAACCGTAAATAAAATGTGTTGAGTGCATCGTTAAATAAAACATTTCCTTCCTTTAACCAGATGTGCAAAAACTAATATTTCAAGCAAGAAATCAACATTATCATTATTAAAATCCTTTTTATTACGTACTAAATAAATTATTTTTACAACTTTACTAAAATTCCTTTTGGGTACTCCAGTCCTATCATCATCCCATTTAGATGAAAAGTTTGTTTTGTTTAATGACACCACTAGAACACTGATATATTAATCATCGGCTATTGGATGTTAAACATTTGGCAATTTTAACATATACCAGGTAGTCTTAGAGAGGAAACCCGCTACATTTTTTCCCATTAGTAGCAAGGCATCTTTTTATATGCACCAACACGCATACAGGATAGTCCATACCACAGCCGTTGATATACCAGTCCTGGTGCACTGCTTAGAATGAGAAATAGCCCAATGGGTCCACCAACGGGGATTGACCCATGCAGATGAAGTGTTATTTTTAATTTTGATAGGAAAGTGATCACTATTAAAATGATCCTCAGTTACCCAATTCGCTTTAAAAGTTACAGTCTCTGGTCACCATATTATGACATCATGTACAAATATGAAACACAAGCTTAAATGCACTTTTAAAAAACTCGTGTGTGTTCGCTATGAACGGAGATCATCAAACGTATATGCTCGATGCGTCGCCTGTACCGCCATTGCTCGGCAAAGCACAAACGACAGCCTGTTGTCAATTTCAATTAACACGTATGTTTGCGGATTTTAAATTGTAGGGTTCGTCTCAAAAAATGAAATGAGAGATCTTGCGCTGTACGAAGAACGTTCGGTTGAGGATACGGTACAAGAGTCTTTCGTTAAAACCTGTTTGATCTTGACAACGTATTATCGACAATGGTACCTTCCTATTTCAGAATTAATATTTTATAAAGTGTTAGTAGAACTTTCAAAGTTTAGTTTGTATACTATTAACACATTGATCATGTGTATATTTTTTTTAAAATAAAATATACTAACGTAGACAATGAAAGTTTTCATTTCTTAATTTTACGTGTGCTAAAATCGACAAATTCAAATAAATATTCTTTCGTTTGGAAAGGGTAAACTTCGTTTGTTTTGTTTAACGACATCATGTTAGAGCATATTGATTTAAGAGGAAACGGGTGCATGTGCAGGGTGAGAGTATTGGGGGTCGAAACCTTTACATGCGCATGCTAAAAAAAAAAAAAAAAATATTTTCTGAGGGAGCATGGCCCCATATAAACTTCCCTCAACACTGTCTATAACCCCAACCCCGCTGAAATCTCAGTACATGCGCCTTGGAAACAATAAAGGGGTCCTTTATATGTACCATCTCACAGACAGGATATCACATACCATGACCTTTTATATACCCGCCATGGCGCACTGGCTGGAACGAGCCCGCCGATGGGTATCGATCTTAGACCGACCGCGCATTTCCAAAAAACACCTTTTTAGGTCTAAGCAATGAATAGAAAGAACATATAGTCTTAATAAATGTTACGTAAATTAAACACAACACTCTCTTCCTCTACCCCTAGAGCGATACGTAATTATTAACACCCCCTTACATGTAACGCATATGCCAACCGCTGGCCACTGTTAAAATGTCAAGGCAAATCCCCCACCGACCCCTGGAAAGGTGTTGTACCATACATCTATGGATATAAATATGTTTTGGAGATAAGAGACAGTTAAATTTGTTCAAAATCACGTGAGAAGCACAGTTCTACTGGCGTCCCGCTAAATGAAGAAAAACAAAGCTGGCCATTGCATTTGTAGTTGACCTAGATAATGTAGATAAGCGAGCATTGCGAAACTATAGCGATGTGGTGGACCTTTCATGTACCAAACAGAAGTGGATTATCTATTCTAAATGCTTAAATAATAAAACTATTCCATGGACTGCAGCTTTAAAAGCCAGTTTCGTCGATACCATGGGTAAATCTATACGAGAGCTAGCTGTGTTAATATCCGAACAAAAAGCAACGGAACCATCATTTAAGTAAAACAAATATACCTGTCAAATATTTTCTCAGTAATACTCCCCTGGTCACAAATACCACTAGATCCCCAATAGTTGACTCAAAGAACTGAAGTATCCTACATTAATAGTAGTATCATTAGAATCAGCCAAAAGACCACCAAAGTCCTCTCCTTTAATGGAGCAATGGTCCGCCCTTGGGTGGATATAAACATTGATGACAATGACATTGTACCATTGTGTTGTACCATAAATTATAATACCAAAAGATTATATAGTTTTATGTTTACCGATAGTGGGTATCGATAGGAGCCGAAATGATGGTCCTTATATAACAGGAGTCTCTCCTCGGAATTAAAATAAAAACCATCATAATCTGGAATTAAAAAAAAAATTCATTAAAGGGACATTCCTGAGTTTGCTGCAATTTTTAAGATGTTATCGACTAACAGAGCCTTTCTTAACGATTGTAATTACATATCAAATATATTTTTCTGCATAAAATATTAGCGGCTGTATATTAATCATGTTTTTGATCGTTGTAATATTTTTACTAGGTTAAATTTCATTTTATTTCCTAAAATATTATTTTTTCGTATGTACGAAATTATTTGAAGACAAAATCCAGTTTGGGCTTCTTACAAATATTAAGACGACCAGAAACACATTGAATATACAGACACTGATATTCTAAACAAGAAAATATATTTAATATGTAAGTTTAATCGTAGAAATATTTTATTAGTCAGAAATGCAGCAAACTCTGGAATGTCCCTTTAATTTGTCGTTTTTTTGTTTGTTTATTATGAAGCCGCGTTTTCTGACAAATAGCATCAAAGGACTTGGCAACATTGCAAAGCATAGAATTCTGTGCTATGATCACCGAACCTAATACCGTTGGCATTCCATTGAAGTATATGGAGACCCAGTCTGTTGAGATATTTACACTTGTTAATATAATTCTCGCTTATCTCTCTATGAAACCTTGGCCCCTATAAAAAAAAAAAAGTTTATTTTAAATGCAATTTTTAAAATTTAGATATTTAATTAACAGCGACCTGCTCGTACCCGTGTTACAACCGCTATTGTAATAACACCTGCTATTGTAATAAATGTTAAAATATCTCTGTTTACGAGCTTAGATAATGAAACATGTATTCTTTGTAGAAAATGTTTTCCTAAGTAAAGCCATTACACCCTCTAACATTCTGACTAATCACTAACAATTAACCACTACCCATGGCAGAAAGCTCAGATTGATGAGGTGTGTGCCTAGGACAGCGTACCGGAGCCTTAATTAGATATAACACGAACATAAAGATGAAATGAAATTCTCTGATGGAGTGAAAATATCAGTTTCCATGCGTTATATAACTACTTATTTTAATTGGTGTTCATTTATATTTGGGATGTATATAATAATATCCATGTGGGTGCAGAGTTGGCATCCTTGAGCAATTTTAAATATTCAAGATGGCCGCCAAGGAATCTGAAAATCTATATATCTGTAACCAGATGTGATAAAAAATTAATTATATTTCTTTTTATATGTTTATTATCTGAAGCAAATAGTGGAAATAATTAATATAATATTCAAGATGGCCGGCAAAAAGTGTTACAATATATTTTGACTCATTCTTCATCATCATCATCCTTTTATTCTGCCAATTCAACTTGCACGATTTTGTCATTGAAACAACCATGGCCACATTCGCTAAAGCAGAACACTGTACATGCCAGGTTGGAACTGTTGCAGCAAAACATGTGTTCTGTATGAAGATTACCTGTCACATCATCAAAATGGCTTCTTCAAAGCATTTCTCCGTCATTCCGACCTTATTGACAGCTCCTGGACTCATATATATATATATATATATATATATATATATATATATATATATATATATATATATATATATATATATATATATATATATATATATATATATATAGTTTGTTACTGGAAAGGGTAAGGTTATCGGAAACACTACAGGCTGGTTTGCAAACCATTTACTATTTAGGTAATATTAGCATACCTCTGTCAGATGTCACAAAACAAACCAGGCTGTTAGTCCCCGGCCGGCCCATCCGGAGGGGACTTTAGGTTTCATCTCCGTCCTTCTGCCTGTCTGTCTGTCCGTCCGTCTGTCCCACATATGTTTTCTGGGTGTTAATTTTAGAAGGCTTTGCGATATTGAGCTGAGATTTTGTGTATAGCTGCATCATGTAATGTTACAATTCAAGTGTGACGTTTATGACGATTTACCCATTATAGATGGAGTTATGACCGTTGAACTTTGACAAGTGAGATATGACAATTTGTTTTTCAGACTGTTTTCAGAAGACCTTTAGATACTGAGCTGAAATTGTGTGTATAGGTTTATCACATACTGTTACAGATCAAGTTTGACTTTTATAGCGATTTACCCAATTTTAACGGAGTTATAGCCCTTGAACTTAGGAGATGTGAAAATTGGTTAGTTTTCCGGAATATTGCAATGCTTGGAAATATCGAGATGAAATTTTGTATATAGCTGTATCATTTGTATATAGCTTTACAGATCAAGTTGAAGTTTCATGATGACTTATCCACTTTCAGAGTTATGGTCCTTGAATGTAGTAGGTACGAAACATTATTGGGCCCGGTAGGGGACATGTATTGCTTGTTTACTCTAGCATGCTATAGAAGCAGTCACAGTGTTAGTCTATAACCGAAAATGTAGTCATCAAAAGTTGGTCAGAGCATGTCATGTGAACTAAATTATTATTGATGCATATTTGGAAGTTATTTGAGAACTGTTTATCATTCCGTTTAGAATTATTCTGGGTTATGAAAAGACAAATATATATATGTGTGTGTGTCTCTCTCTCTCTCTGTGTGTGTGTGTGTGTGTGTGTGTGTGTGTGTGTGTGTGTGTATGTGTGTGTGTGTGCACATGTATATGCACTTTCAGTGCATCAAAATCTGTTCGACCCATCGGGTAGTTCGAACCATGCATTCGGCCGTTGTCGGGTGCTTCCGTAACACAAAAATCAATCGGACAACCTCACATATTTCCGTAAAACCGGCTTGGGCGAGATTGTCCGATTGACTCATGAGTAACGAAATCTCCATCAACTGTCGGGTGAGATAGATATTTGTAACAATTGTTTATCACCGTTAAATAAACAAATAACAAACACACTGGTAGTCGATAAGCCGGCATATGATCTAGGATTAATTCGTTCCACTTAAAGATTTAATTCCGAATTTATAATAACTTACTTTGTGACTTACGTGAAAGGGTCGATAAAACATTCTTACATAAATTATTTTTTATATTTCTCCGGGTAGACTTAGCCGTTATGTTTAATTTGATAGTTCGGACCAATAAACTGGTTCGAGATAAAGCTTCTGTTCGACCCCAGGGATATTCTACCAATCAGCACCAAAATAAAAGCGTTTAATAGAGAGAAAAATCGGAACATTGTTCTTGGGTCGAGAATACCGGTAGGTTCGACCGTTGGGCGTTCGAGCCAATGAGCTTCTATTGTGTGTGTATATATATATTAGCAAAAGTTGTTTTATGTCATTCAATGTAATTAAACTATACTAATTGCTTACGTAGCTCAAACTCAGCTATTCCGGTTCACAGTGACCTTGACCTTGACATTCACACTTGTCCACGGATGGGCATTGGGTTTTAATAACAGTCAGTACTGATACAAAGGAATTTGCGGCAATCAGATTAGTTGAAGGGTGTTTACTTTTGTGTGTCTATCGATGAACCAAGGACAATTAAACCATGTCTATCCCCTCCCTAAAGCGACGTTCTTATTATGCGATTACTCGCACCGACTTGTCGAAAGCGATCGAATTGTTCTATGAGAAAACCTAAACCGGAACGACTTCAGTTTTATACATTCCGATTTCTGTAAGGCTGACACATCGTATGTGACAAGTCGGTACGACTTATCAAATAATGAGAACGCCGCTTATTAAGCGGAATGAATGAATGAATGAATGGATGTTTATTGACACCCCAGCACACAAATAAAGTCGGCTATCGGATGCCAAACGAATGTAAGTACATCAATATGATTATTTTCATTAAAAAATAAAAATTGTATAATTATGGGTAAATGTACAATAGAATACATTACAAATATCAAGGTCAGTATATCTTAAAATGTTGTACCATACAAAAAACAAGGTATGTTTTAAAACTGTATAGAAATCGAAATGGTTTAAAAACTTGAAAAGATTCCAAAACCTTTCTGTTGACAAATATATCGTTGTTCGTCGGTTTCAGATGGTTACACTTAAAGGGACATTCCTGAGTTTGCTGCAATTTTAAAGATGCTATCGACTTACAGAGACTTTTTTAACGATTGTAATTACATATCAAATATATTTTTCTGCATAAAATATTAGTTGCTGTATATTAAATGTGTTTCTGATCATTCTACTATTTGTACGTAACCCAGTGGTACAGCGCTAGCTCGATGCGCAGTCGGTGTGGGATCGATCCCCGTCGGTAGGCCCATTGGGCTATTTCTCGTTCCAGCCAGTGCACCACGACTGCTATATCAAAGGCCGTGGTATGCACTACCCTGTCTGTGGGATGGTACGTATAAAAGATCCCTTGCTGCTAATCGAAAAGAGTAGTCCATGAAGTGGCGACAGCGGGTTTCCTCTCTCATTATCTGTGTGGTCCTTAACTATATGTTTGACGCCATATAACCGTAACTAAAATGTGTTGAGTGCTTCGTTAAATAAAACATTTTTTTTTTTTTTTCTTCCATCCTTCCTGCACCGTCGTACAGTCTTCAACAAAAAGTAATTGTGGTCAATTTTTAAATGAATATTATCCTTATGCACGTGCCCCCTTTGTAGCAGCAGGGATGGTTTTTATGTAGTTTTTTTTACATGTATTTATATTTATATATGTGTATGTATATGCTCCCCCCCCCCCCACACACTTTCCGTGTTTGATATGCACTTTTCCATAGACAGGACCGTATATACCAGGGACTTTGGTACACCAGTCGTGGGGCACTGGTTGAAACAGAAAAAAAACCCAATGGTTGCCTGGTCCAACGAGACGATTTGATCCTGCGACCCAAGCACCTAAAGGTGAGCGTTCTACCGACTGAGCTAAATCGCGCCTCCGAATTGGGATTATGTCTGTATATAGCTCCTATAATTATTTCAACAATTATTACTGCAATGTGTAGACCTTTCCAAAAAAAAATTCGGATGAGGGGTGGGTGAGTGACATCGATCCTATCCAAAATATTTTTGGATTATTTTAATTTAAAAAAAATATTTACAAAGCCCCTCTTAAAAAACATTTGGTTAGACAATGATTGTAGAAAACCGGTCAGCGCTTAAATACGCTATTGGTGTGAGATATGTGCCGTGATGAACTCACGTTAGCTACTAAATATCTGAGAATTATTGTCACATGTAAAATATTAAGTATAAAGTATACTATGTATATATTATTAAAAACGTTGTTTTGTTTAACAACACCACTAGAGAACATTGATTAATTAATCATCGGCTATTGGATGTCAAACATTTGGTAATTACGATAGTCAACAGAAGAAACCGCTACATTTGTTCCTAATGCAGCAAGGGATCTTTTATATTTACCTTCCCACAGACAGGGATGCACATACCACGGTCGTTGACTAGTTGTGGTGTACTGGTTGCAACGAGAAAAAACCTAATCAGTTGAACGGATCCACCAAGGTAGTTTGATCCTGCGACACAAACACCTCTGGCGAGCGCTCAACCAACTGACCTAAATCCTGCCCAGTAAATACTATAAGCCAGAATTTGAAGCTGCCGTCTCTAAAATAGGTTTACTATTTAAGCTTTAGAACAAATCATGCAGGTATATTTGACATCTACGATGCGTTAAAATTCATTTCCGTTTTCTAAACTCAAAGAGTGGGCTCTCCTAATGATTGAAAGTATATTTTATTGCATAAACAACAAAAGGATTGGACACATGTTTTCCAGTTTCCTAGGCCCTCACCAAGGCACCCCTAATTTCAAGAAATCACTCGGTTTGCTTTGGAGTGGAATGGTTTACGTGGTACCTGAACAAATGTAGCTGTTTTGCATGGCTCAAAATTTAAATCTCCATATTATACGGACATGGGCTGACACTTTATCGGAGCCGGGTAGGGTAAGGGTCCTCAAAGTTCAAAACATTTATTATATACTGTCTGGAACGAAAAATAACCCAAAAGGCCCATCTAGGGGGATCGATCCCAGATCGACTGCGCATCAGGCGAGCGCGTTACCACTGGGCCTCCCAACGAATGATTGCAGAATTGCATTTACTTGAATTCCAGTCACGGACTTCACTAGAAATGTCTGATGTGCTCTGTGGATGGTCTGGTTGACCCTGCATGCATCTTTCAATTCCTCCGCTACTGACCGTTGAGAGTTGTGCATTGCAGAGTGGTTTTCCAGGAATACACCCAGCTAGAGGTCGAACAGTGCTTGCAGTGTTTCTTGTTGAGCTTAAGGAGCCCTTCATCATTGATAACAAGGGTCACCATGACACTCATGACACAGGCCTGTTTCCTACTGTACCTTCCCGACCTCGGTAGCGTCGTAGTTAAACCATCGGACATAAGGCTGGTAGATACATGGTTCGCAGCCCGGTACCGGCTCCCACCCAGAGCGAGTTTTTAACGACTCAATGGGTAGGTGTAAGACCACTACACCCTCTTCTCTCTCTCTCTCTCTCTCTCTCTCTCTCTCTCTCTCTCTCTCTCTCTCTCTCTCTCTCTCTCTCTCTTACTAACCATTAACAATTAACAACTAACCCACTGTCCTGCACAGACAGCCCAGATAGCTAAGGTGTGTGCTCAGGACAGCGTGCTTCAACCTTAATTGGATATAATTACGAAAATAAGTTGAAATAAAAATGAAATGCTATACTTCACCATCTCTCCCTTCAATTGCCCTGCCCAAGCATAGCAGGACACGTAGTGCAGTGCGACATGGCAAAGTACCCACTTGTTCTGTAAAGCGGCTTAAGGTATTCAAGCTTCAGTGCCCTCTTGCATAGGTATACCAGTTTGCAATGTGGCCCAATCATAAGATTATTCACTCTTTGACAGCTGATTCAATTTCATGGTCTGCACCGTTGATGATAGGAAGCCCAAATGCTTGGTCGTCTACTGGTGGAACATCCACGCGGAGTGGTACCTGTGTGTGAATTGTATGCAGACCAAACAGCCCTAAGTTCAGCCAGCAAACGTTTCGCTAACGTTCGCGAACTATTTGATTGGTTCCCGACGTGGCCATTTGGTTTAACGTGTGGCGCCTAAACCAGTCTAGCGGACGTTTTTTCGCTCCGTCTGGTTGAACACAGCACAGGTATAGGCTGTTCTCCATCTGGCCTCAGATTACAGTTATCTTCCCATTTGGTTGTCCAAAATCCGGAAATTTTACCGCGCAAGTAGTCTGCTGTTTGACTGTGATTATTTCATGGCAGACAGCTATGAAGTGGCAACTGTTTGACTGAAGTGACAGGGGATAGCATGTAGTTTGTAAACATGTGTAACTTGTTGACATTGAAGACTTGTTTGTGGTAATTCCGGCCCATGCAAAAGTAGTGCTTTTTGTGTAAAATGGGTGTACTCCGGCCTGGTTTAGAGGGTGTGTCTGTTTAAACCAATATGCTGGGAGAAAGAGCTGGACAACAGGGGTTGTCCTTTTCAGGGTATGTGTCCCCCGTGCAGGCAAAGGTACATACAAAACTTCACGGGCCTGCTGATATTAATAAAAATGTTATAGCCACTAAGGCTATATAGAAACATATAGCGAAATTAATTGTGGTCTGAGGCCATCTGTCCTCTCAGATTTAGACTCTTGAGGTTCATATTTAACTGTTGGGGGGTTTTCCGGGCCAAGCTTATGAACACCAGACATGTTGACGGAGCGTGCCAATACCCACACACTATAACTGGTATGTGATCTGCTGTAACTCTCATCATATACAGTGCACACTCTTATCGTGTAACCAGGGTAAAGTGGACTCGGTTTGAAGTTTGTGTTCATACACGTAATTAAATACTGATATAAACCATATCTTGATTTTGATGGTAAAAAATACCGTAAGAAAACAAACTGTATTTGTTGAAAATAATTTAGATAAATTGAAATCCATTTAAATGTATTTGCCAAAAGTCTGGCTACTCTGGGACTGCATATACACACACATACAGACACACACGCATGTACCTACAGACATACACACGCGCGCGCACACACGTACACAAAAAAATATATACACACGTACGTACGCACATACACCCACGGACGTATTCAGACATACATACACGCACGCAGACACACACACACGGACGTACACACCCATATACACATGCACGCGCACACACGCACAAACACGTACATGTACACACATTTCTTTCATAGTCTTTCATAGGAAGCGGGAGTATGGGTGGAGGGCCTCGACTCCTAACTTGACGGTCATGCATTGTTAAACTCACGAACTTTGCGTGACGTTGAAAAATAGAAAGAAATGTTTTCTTTAACGACGCACTCATCACATTTTATTTACGGTTATATGGCGCCAGATATATGGTTAAGGACCACACATATTTTGAGAGGAAACCCGCTGTCGCCACTACATGGGCTACTCTTTCTGATTAGCAGCATGGGATCTTTTATTTGCGCTTCCCACAGGCAGGATAGCACAAACCATGGCCTTTGTTGAACCAGTTATGGATCACTGGTCGGTGCAAGTGGTTTACACCTACCCACTGAGCCTTGCGGAACACTCACTCAGGGTTTGAAGTCGGTATCTGGATTAAAAATCCCATGCCTCGACTGGGATCCGAACCCAGTACCTACCAGCCTGTAGACCGATGGCTAACCACGACGCCACCGAGGCCGGTGTATTAGCATGATGTGCATGTTTAACATAAATGTCATTTTGCCTTCATATTCAATAACATATCTTAGTGCAATTTGTTTCACTAGTTCGTCACGTTTGACAGGCAGGTCATTTTATGACATTAGCATCAGTACATACAGATATGTGGGAATAATGACACCCCCCCCCCACCCCCCCACCCCCCATCCTCCAGCCCGAATCCATCTCCACCCACACCAACACTAATTTTTTTAATGAAAAATGTTATTTGTACTGGTTGTGTTTTTGAGAACAGTGTCGATCACTCAAATAGAGCTGTTTCTAAAACACAAGGACTGTAACGATTTATGGTCGAATTTTAATCAATTTTTATCTATGTATGAATTTTCAAGCTCTGATTGTATCTAACATTTTCATCGGTAACAGTATATTTTTAATATCTCATATTGATTTACTCACCTAGCATTACTATCTGTGCAAAAATGAAAAATGTGCAATGAACTTAGCCTGTATTTAAAATAAATAGTCAGTAAATGTTTAAAAAGGTCGTCTTTTTCTTTAGTTCCAATGTATTTAAAACTCTGCTTTAATATCGAAAATATATACTTGTGTGTCTGCTGGATTTCATTTTAAGCAATATAACTATATTTTCTTTGTTGCATTATAGAAAATGTTAAAGGTTATATGTTAATAGATATAAAGCATGATTAATTTGACTAGACACGGAAAAAAGAAACGTTATAGCGATTCATACACCTATTCACTTTATGGTCCGTGGATCAACATTTTGTCCGCTGACTTTTTTAAAATTTCAGTAATATTAGAATATTTTTATAATATGTCAAAATTTCAAGAAGGTGTAATAACCTTTAAATTTTAACCGAATAGTAAGATTTCTCTTAAAAAAATCTTCCCACACGATAGGATTCGAGTTATTACTACAAGTCGTTACTACAACAATCTTAACTCAAGAACGCCGATTAACCACTAACTCACTGTCCTGGACAGACAGCCCAAATAGTTAAGATGTGTGCCCAGGGCAGTGTGTTTCAATATAAATTGGATATAAACTAAAAAAAACACTCCCCCCAACCCCCCCCCAACAACAACAAACAAACAATAGAAATGGATTACCGAGTTACATGCATAGGAGAGCGTGCTTGAACCTTAAGAGTACCTAATCGCGAAAATCAATTAAGAAGAAGAGGCGTGTTTGTAGAGGTGAAGGTTGTGTCCAACGAAGTCGTGTTTGGGTGTAATGAGGGCGAACAACACGTGTGGAGGTGGTAGGCTCATTGAAGGGCTACAATTGGAGATGTCTTGATCTCTTCGTACACGCCATTGATCTGTACACGAGATCCGGTGACAATTGTCATAACTAGATGACTTGCGTCTTGGAAATGTCAGTCATTTCATCAAAGGGTCGTGACTCCCGGATAAGTGTTTATTACGGAAACTGAAGAGATGCAATTCCAACTGGTGCTGTGTATTACGGAAACTGAAGAGATGTAATTCCAACTGGTGCTGTCTTTTCCTTTGTGTGGAGTGGACGAAAACTGATATCCTTAGCATATACACTGAAAGTTCATAATGTCATATTCACAGTTGGATCGGAAAACACGTACATGTTTTCATTAACCTGAGACACGTCAATTCCAGAGTATCAACATGCATGAATGTCACAATTCAGTGAAGTACATAATACCTGATTAGCGGTAACAAAAATCGCCTATCATCTTTCAGTTTCAAAACAAAAAAAAACAAAAAAAAAGAGAAGAAGTTTGTTTTGTTTAACGGCACCACTAGAACTTTCAGTCTGACTGTCGGGCCAATATTAAATCGGCATGATTTTGAATATAATAGCGTCCTTTAATTTACTGCATACGCCACAGCATTGCTAGGTATATATTTGTATTATTTAAAAACACAGAGTCAACTGGCATGGTACGAACGTACGGCACCGATTCGCTATTAGCATTTAAAGGGACATTCCTGAGTTTGCTACATTGCAAGATGTTTCCGACTACGATTAAACTTACAATCATATTGAATATTGTCTGTATATTCGTGTTTCTGGTCGCCTTAATATTTTAAGACAACCAGAAACACATTGAATATGCAGACACCGATATTCTAAACAAGAAAATTTATTTAATATGTAAATTTAATCGTAGAAATATTTTATTAGTCGGAAACATCTTACAATGCAGCAAACTCAGGAATGTCCCTATAGGTAGTACTAAACCAAATAACTTCCGGCTGGGTCAAAGTGCGAGGTGCACCGAACTTTTGATAGAGAAGTGAACACCACAAGTCCTGTGATTGGTTATAAATGTGAGTGTGTTGGTTGTAAAAAATAATAGTTTCATCTGGGTAAAACAAAATTGCAATTTTATTTCATCTAGTACCAATGTGTCAAGTAACCTTGTGCTTGAAACATGTATGGGGTACCTGTAAAAAAAAGTACTCGAATTTTGTGCGAAACTAGGGTAGTCATAGACGCTACCCGTTATCTCAGAAACGAGCAGCTTGACCCCCATTTTTTTCTAATTCATTTTAAGTGTAAGGGGTGGTAGTATTTATATCCGTGGCGTTTATGTCGGTTGATACGTTGCAGGTAGGAGTTTTAGCCACATATGTTACTATTGTCGTCTATGGGATTTGATTTGGTAGTATACACCCTTTAACCGCTAAATTTTTAAGCTCGCAGCCAGAGGGTCTACCTTGAGGTGCAGCATGACTGGCAACATAATGGGGCTCGATGCTCCGTTATACACAATATGGGTCTATGTTGAAGCCACACAGAATGGACAAAGTAGCTGCACAAGAATCTCTAATCAAAATCATTAGATGCAACTGCACTGGAAAGTGTAACAAAAAGACATGTTCATGTTGGAAAAATGGGCTTCAGTCTAATTTGGGATGTGGTCAGTGTAAAGAAATAACCTGTACGAATGGACAAGCACATGATTTCACTGACACAATAGACTAATCCGCGTGAAAATGTCAGAAAATCACATTCTGAGAGAATGTAGTTTGATATTTTGTAATATCCACTGATAAAAGTGCATACATATAATAGGTAACAGTATACAGTTAGCTCCCTTGTGTACCCTATCACGAAAAGAGTTTATTCATTGTTTTTGCATAGATCCATGTTTGAAAGCTAATTATTTGGAATATGAAGTACATTGTTAAGCTCAGTGACAGCCAAAGAGTTATTTTAAAAAATGAATTTAGTTTTTCACCAGGAGTGCAAATGGTTTAGCTGTAATGAGGCTTAGTAAGATGTTATCGACTAACAGAGACTTTTTAACGATTGTAATATATTTTTCTGCATAAAATATTAGTGGCTGCATATTAAACATGTTTCTGATCGTTTTAATATTTGTACTGGGTTACATTTCATTTTATTTCCTAAAATATATGTTTTTCGTACGTACGAACTTATTTGACGACGAAATCCAGTTTGTGCTTCTCACAAATATCAAGACGACCAGAAACACATTGAATATACAGACACTGATATTCTAAACAAGAAAATATATTTAATATGTAAGTTTAATCGTAGAAGTATTTTATTAGTCGGAAACATCTTACAATGCAGCAAACTCAGGAATGTCACTTTAACTTTCAAACAAACTGATTTTGTGAAAACTTGAATAGCTAAACCATTATTCAAATGAGTATTTTTGTAAGGTTTGAGCAAAGCTTCCATAAATATATGCGTGATATCTGCCAATTTCCACTTGGATGTGGTTTGTATGGATGTGAACATATGTCAAAAATGCACCCAAAATAATGCAGTTTGGGCACATTATGATGGAAGTAACACAAAAGTTTAACTCAACATATTTAAAACGTGTACTCTTTATAATTATGACATTATTTGTAATTCCCTGTAGACCAAATATACCAAATATCGTTTATTATATTTAAACCATAGGTGGGCATGTAACATCCATAAATCTCAGCTGGTCTTTTACCAATATATTGTATGGTAACCATCTTGAATATCGGCATAACTATTTAATGTAGCCAGGGTTTTGCAGATGAAGTTGGTACAGCCATCTAACTACTTTCTAGTGGTCATAGGTATATACATATAATAATACTGTACGTTTTGTCAAATATTGGCAACCATCTTTAATTTTAAGATGAATATGAACTATAACTACCATTATATTTATATTTTCCAGCTAATGTGACTAGACTCATCATACATGTATTTATCTTGATCAGTTCCATATTTATAACGTTTTTTTGTTTTTTTTTTGAGGCGGCCATCTTGGATTTGACCTAATTTAAGGAATTTCCCAAGATCAGATTTATGGTAAACTTTTTCATTTTTCATGTAGAGGTATCAACAAGCCCAAATCAATTGAGAAACAATTTCTGACAATTTTGTTGAACCTCTATGAAAACCCCCACCTTTAAAGGGACATTCCCGAGTTTGCTGCATTGTAAGATGTTTTCTACTAATAAAATATTTCTACGATTAAACTAACATTTTAAATATATTTTCTTGTTTTGAATATCAGTGTCTGTATATTCAATGTGTTTCTGGTCGTCTTAATATTTGTAAGAAGCCCAAACTGGATTTTGTCTTCAAATAATTTCGTACGTACGAAAAAATAGTTTTTTGGAAATAAAATGAAATTTAACCTAGTACAAATATTACAACGACCAGAAACACGTTTAATATACAGCCACTAATATTTTAAGCAAAAAAATATACTTGATACGTAATAAAAGTCGTCAAAAAGTCTCTGTTAGTCGATAACATCTTAAAATAGTCGATAACATCTTAAAATATGCAGCAAACTCAGGAATGTTCCTTTAATGACTGGACTAATACGGCCCTGGTCATGCATGACGGTTTTGTCATTGATATTTATATTACGGTGTCCAGCAAATATACCAACAAATCCTTGTCTCAAAACCTAACCATTATTCTGACCACTATTCTGACCACTGTCCAGGACGGATTTTCAATATATTACCAACAAGTCTTCAGACAAGAACACCAAAGATTTACTTAAAATTAATAGGATTTTGGAATAAATTGGTTTATTACAGCAGCTAAGGTAGTATTTGTTTTGGAAAAACCAGTCATTATTTCAAACAATAAGTGTATCAGTTCTTCTTTAAATTTCCCGAGTCTTTCTCTCAGCTCTACATTTTGTTTGTAAAACCAGTCGTTTCTTTTCCGCAATTTAGCTATCGAAGAAACACTTTTATTTTTATTTTGCAAAAATTTAATTGTTATACAAAAGTGAAAATAAACATTAAATGCATTCTTAGCAATGTTTTAATATGAATTTAGGGTGGATGTTTGGTTAATCGACTGATTTTACAGGATTTTGTCAAGAACATTTCGGAAAAGTAAACAAATGTAATTGTAAGACATTTTAATGTTTTATTAATCGTTTTGACTTAGATAAGTGAAAAAAAGCTTTGTCTTGCTAATTGAAAGCAAAAGTTAGTTGGAGGTATCAGTGGTGTCACTTTAAATTTAGGACTGACATTTTCATTAAATTGAAAACATATTCAAATAACCTGAAAAACACAATTTGTAAAGTCCATGTGAATTTTGCCATTCAGAACAAAATTACAAAGTTTAATCTGTAAAACTCACAAATAAATTTGACTAGCTATTGCTTTGATAATGAAAAATTGAATGAATCAATCAATGAATAAATGTTTAACGACATCCCAGCACGAAAAATACATCTGCTATTTGGTGTCAAACTAAATTAAGTGCAAAAATGATGTGATGATCAACTTCAATATAAGAGTCCAAGAGATAAACACAGTGCAAAGAGCTGTTTAAAAAATATAAATATCACAAAAAGGTAAAATTAAAATTTATAATAAAATTCAGTATGACGACGACATTTTAACAAAAGTTCAGGACGAAATGATTCCATCACATTTCGTTTATCACATATATCTTTCCTAGTTTGCTTCAGATGATTGTACTCCACCAGAATGCCATTGTGCTATTTCTCGTTCCAGCCAGTGCTCCTCAGCTGGTGTAACAAAGGCCGTGGTATGTACTATCATGCCTGTGGGATGGTGCATATAAAATATCCCTTGCTGCAAATCGAAAAAGAGTAGCCAATAAAGTGGTGAGAGCGGGTTTCCTCTCTCAGTATATCTGTGTCTTTAATCACATGTCCGACCCCATATAACCGTAAATAAAATGTGTTTAGTGAGTCGTTAAATAAAACATTTCCTTGATTCATTCCTTCCACAAGAATGTAGCGTCAGAATACACTGACAGTGCTCACACTGAGGTGGATAATCCTTCTTCTGGAATTTATTTTTAAAGGGACATTCCTGAGTTTTTTGCATTGTAAAATGTTTCTGACTAATAAAATATTTCTACGATTAAACTTACAAATTAAATATATTTTCTTGTTTAGAATATCAGTGTCTGTATATTCAATGAGTTTCTGGTCATCTTAATATTTTTAAGAAGCCCAAACTGGATTTTGTCTTCAAATAATTTCATACGTACGAAAAAATAATATTTTAGTAAATAAAATGGAATTTAACCTAGTACAAATATTACAACGATTAGAAACACGTTTAATATACAGCCACTAATATGTAATTACAATCGCTAAAAAGTCTCTGTTAGTCGATAACATCTTAAAAATTGCAGCAAACTCAGGAATGTCCCTTTAATGTATGACCATTGCAAGCATGACTCAAGACTTTCATCCTTCCTGCACCGCTTATAGGAGGACTGCCACTCTCAGGACCAGCTTGACAGAACGAAACTTATTAGCTTGCAAAGTTGATAAGATATGTTTAAAATCGGTGTAAGGTACACCAACCTTGGCGTGAGGCAAATCCAAAGCAGAACTGGCAGATGTATCCGCCTTTTCATTACCGCTTATGCCAACATGGCTGGGCACACGAAAACATACTATCTCTTTGTCGGCAATATATCACCATTCCAATTAAGGGATGTTCCAACTTCAAATTACGTAAATCTTGAAGATACGAAAGAGAATCTGTGAAATAATAAATTTGGATGCAATAGAATCCTTTATTTCTTCCAAGGCTTTAATGACTGCCCAAATTTCAGCACTAAAGATTGATGCCCAATCGGGCAGTCTCATGGAAATTATTGTGTCTGATAGAAAAACAGTAGCACAAGCCACATAATTGCCATCCCATGGTCCGTCTGCATAAACAGGAATGTAATCACGGTACCTATCTTGCATTTCCATGAAATATTGTATATATACAACATCATCTATACAATCTTTCTTCAAATGAGCACGATCAAACAAATATTGCTTTTGTCGAACAACATTTAGTCCCAAGTAAACATTTTAAGTTTTTATGATTACATACGTAAGTGCTCATCCACACAAAGTGCAAGAAATGCTAAGTACTTGCAGACTGTTAGACTGGGAACAACTATGGGATCCGGGCTTGGATGGAAGAGGTATGAACAATTTCGTTTAAAAATGTCGCTACACCCAACACGTTCATGGGGGAGTTTGGCACAGAGTTGTGATTGTTGTGTATGATGTAGTGATGTCCCAGTGATCGATTATATATAATTGAACATTGATCAGTTTGGCTCTTCCAGTGTGATGGTCAATTATATAAAAAAAAATCCATAATTTTACCTTCAGTTTAGATGCTAGAATAGATGTAAATATTTTCGGGTTGGTGTTGATGTTCATGTGTACATATATTAATAAGGTGTTAAATAGTTTTCAGAAGTACAATTAGCCATTTGTAGGGTCTAGATCCCGGTGAACATCACAGTAGGTTCATGATTCTTATAATTCAAAGCCTTTTTATACTCGTGTAATTCTAACCGATTGTGTAATCTTATGTTAATCGATTAGTACCAACCGATTATAGTCGATGATCGATAATGAAATTCTAACCGAATCGAAACAGTAGGACAAGCTGCCAGCAGAAGTAGCGGCACATTATACAGATCTACTAAACAACTTGAACTGACAGACTCTCGAGAGCATCATTTGCGGACAGCACTTGATAGACTCCAGAGGATATAATTTATTTATGGATTTTTTGTGCAGAACTTAAAGGGACATTCTTGAGTTTGCTGCATTGTAAGATGTTTCCGACCAAAAAAATATTTCTACGATTAAACTTAAATATTAAATATATTTTCTGGTTTAGAATACCAGTGTCTGTATATCCAGTGTGTTTCTGGTCGTCTTAATATTTGTAAGAAGCCCAAATTGGATTTTGTCTTCAAATACTTTCGTACGTACGAAAAAGTTATATTTGTGGAAATAAATGAAATTTAACCTAGTACAAATATTAGAACGATCAGAAACATGTTTAATATGCAGCCATTAATATTTTATGCAGAAAAATATATTTGATATGTAATTACAATCGTTAAAAAGTCTTTGTTAGTCGATAACATCGTAAAAAGTGCAGCAAACTCAGGAATGTCCCTTTAAAATAACCCCATATTGGCCCCCTGCATATTGTGCAGTTTGTGGCCTATAATGTCAATTGAGGGCTTTTTATATTCCACTGCAAGATCATATTTGGCACGTCTTTCATTTAAATGCACAATTTCTGGCCTTAGCGATTTTGCGCAACACCTTTTAGTGAGGAAGTTGCTTGAAGGTCATCGTAGGTCCAAACCAACCAAAGACGCAAGGCTGTCAATTTTTGGCTTATCATTTTGACAAAAATAGTTAACATACTGACAATCGTATGTAAGGACACATACGAGACAAAACTCTTTGCTGCTGAATTTTTAAAGTGGGAGGAAATCACAGCATGCAGTATGACAATTGAAGTTCATTCCCTTCAAAACAAAAAAGATGTGCTAATAAATAACAAAACTGAGGCTACTCACCTAAACATACGTCATTCTAAAACCGAGCAATGTGGCATGGACATAATATTTGGTGGTGGTGGTGGTGGTGGTGTGTGTGTGTGTGTGTGTGTGTATCTGTCTTGCAGAACATTAAAAACAACTTGGCAGTGCTACCTGCTATTAGTTTTCATTAGCACTGAAGAATGCACTGGCACAATTAGACTGAATGGGTTTACAGTTCAAATCCCATTCTTTTCACATAGGAACTGCAACAATGGCGGCAATACAGTTTATGGGACGAGGACAATCAAGTACCAGGGACATAGAAATCCTCCGCGTTTAGAAACCACAATCTTTCAAAGTAAATTCACGTTAAAATATTACTACAAAATTTTCACTTAATGTAAATACCAACTTTTTAGATAAATACTCCATTTTGTGCTGGTGAAAAGAGCTTTCACTGGTGTGAGATCTAGTCCAGGTGTCATTAACCTAGACCTGGGGCGGGATTTAGCTCAGTCGGTTGAGTGCTCGCTGGAGGTGCTTGCGTCGCAGGATCGAACCACCTCGGTGGAGCATTCAACTGATTGTTTTTTCTCGTTCCAATCAGTGCACCACAACTGGACAAAGGCCGCGGTATGTGCTTTACTGTCTGTGAGAAAGTGTATATCAAAGAACCCTTGCTGCATTAGAAAATTTTTAACGAATATCCCCTGATGACTACGAGTCAGAATAACCATATGTTTGACATTCAATGTGCTCCAGTGGTGTCGTTAAACAAAAAAAACTTTAATCTAGGCCTAACTAGGTTAGGTTGTGCCTTTGGTGTCAAGGGAAACTGTGGCATGTGGTGAAGAGAGGTATCAAGGAGGGTCCCGTTTTAGAAAACATCAAGGCATCACCTCAGTTTGTGTATTTGCATTGTGGAGGAACGATATGGTCAACGTACCAGTAGGTATTTTGCGATTCGCAATCCGGAAGATCATGCACCTTTTAACCAGTACTACAGGTGAAGCCCACGCACTATTTAAAGGTTCGATAACGCCTCTCTCTTTTTTCTCTCTATTTCCAGTTTTTCGCTTACCCGAATGTTGTTTTCGAGGAATTTGCCGGATAGGACAGGCAGTCCCAGTATTTATTTTATTCCACCTTATTAATTATTCCTAAGTCTGTAGATCCATTAGCGATATTTCACAAGAAGAATAGCTAATTCCGGACTATCACATTTAGATTCTGCTTCCACAATTCTTTGACATATTCCGGCAGCTATTGCGATGCCATTTCCTCGTCCACCACAGGCCGTAGTACATAAGACCTGGACGCTCTTTTCTGTAGTATAAACAGACTCAACGTTTTTTAATAACATATTTGGGTATATGGTGATTTCCCCAGATCCATAGTTAATAACATTAACAAGAATACAGTTATCACTGGGATCAAACATGTATCCAGATATATACAGAAATTCTATACTCAAATTAAAGAATAATCGACTGCAATATCTTGTTTTAGTGTTTAAATCGCTTTAAAAATATTTTTTACACTCCCGTTGGTGAGAACATATTTCGTTATTTTTGATGACACATACTTGTTAACACATATACGTATGCTAATAATTTCAAGACATACGACTGGCTGCTTCTAGGTGATGACCAGGTCACCAGTGTCATACATCCAATGAAAAAAACCCCAGCACGATCGAAATCGATTACACTGTGACGTATAGTTAACCTGACAATCATTTGTCTGTGACACGTAAGTGCAAGGGCTGAAAATAACTTTTAGTCGAAAAAGATATTAAAATTAGCTTAAAACCTGTTTTTTTGAGGATATGTAAGAAATAGAATAATACATTCGTGTCCGTTAGATATCATTTATCTTACAACTCGTTGTTTAAAAACGTATGAAACTCGTTTTCGCTCGTTAGATACATTTTAAAACAACCCGTTGTAAGATACATGGTAGCTGACGGTCACCCATGTATTATTCTCGATTTATTTGCTGTAATAATAAACAGTTTTAGAATTGTCCAACAGGCTCGTGCCTATTATAAGGCCTCTACCACCAGTTTAGTCCCCATCGGTGGACCCATTGGGCTAATTCTTGTTCCAGCCAGTGCTCCACAACTGGTGTAACAAAGGCCGTGGTATATACTATCCTGTCTGTGGGATGGTGCATATACAAGATCCCTTGCTGATAATCGAAAAAAGTATAAGAAAGAAATGTTTTATTTAACGACGCACTCAACACATTATATTTACGTTTATACGGCGTCAGACATGGTTAAGGACCACACAGATTTTGAGAGGAAACTCGCTGTCGCCACAACATGGGCTACTCTTTCCGATTAGCAGCAAGGGATCTTTTATTTGCGCTTCCCACAGGCAGGATAGTACAAACCATGGCCTTTGTTAAACCAGTTATGGATCACTGGTCGGTGCAAGTGGTTTACACCTACCCATTGAGCCTTGTGGAGCACTCACTCAGGGTTTGAAGTCGGTATCTGGATTAAAAATCCCATGCCTCGACTGGGATCCGAACCCAGTACCTACCAGCCTGTAGACCTATGGCCTAACCACAACGCCAGTTCGAAAAAGAGTAGCCCATGAAGTGGCGACAGCGGGTTTCCTCTCTCAATACCTATGTGGTCCTTAACCATATGTCCGACGCCATATAACCGTAAATAAAATGTGTTGAGTGCGTCGTTAAGTAAAACATTTCCTTCCTTCCTGTCCGAATCAAAAGCTGATTGTTTGCCCAGAAATGTAAAAGGTTCCACTTTTTTGTTCAACTTGTCCACGGTCCTTGAGTTTGACAAAACTCCGTGTATCTCTCGCCCATTGTGTTGTTTGGTCAGGTACTCACGGTTCTTCGTAGTCAAGTCCTCGCTGATACCAACACCTGATCCTTTTAACTTGCACAGGTAATATATTGTGTGGTGTTTTTTTTTTATGAATCCGTGATTTAAACAACAATAAGTGGTCTTTTTTATATATTTTCCCGCATAATATAGCCCCAAGCGATATGCAATATGTAAATCGTTTTTTTTTGTTATTAGAACACCCATTTCACTCAATGCTTTGACGACGACATCAATTGTGTTCTTTGCAGTCTCAAGCTTACTTGGATCAGGAACACCAAACATGCACACTATCTTCTCTTGAATGTTGCTCTAAATCAGTCAACTTACACATGGCTAACTCACTTTTGTACACAGCCAGTTTAGCTAGGGACTCCGACTGTTTTGTAGCCGTGTTTTTAGCTTATCAATTTCGAGTTCTAGTGTTAGCACCCGGGATTCCAGTTCCTCTGTATTTTCTGTCATGTGTTGTATTACTTGTTGTTTGTTTTCATCTATTTGTTGTTTCAGTTCGTCTTTTATGATACATTTCTGACTGACTGACTGACTGAATGAATGAACGTTTAACGACACCCCAGCACGAAAAAATACATCGGCTATTAGGTGTCAAACTATGGTAATGCAAACAAATAAAGTGATGATCAACATCAATATAAAAATTCAAGATTTAAATAAAAACAGTGTAAAGAACTGTGCAAAAATACAAATATCACAGATAGATACTGACTTTTACTAAAAATTTCAATTATACCTCGAAGAAAACAAGGGGATTTGTGCTGTATTGGCCATTCTCAAAGAGAATGTTACACCCCTGCACCACGGTGAGGTTACACCACGCGCAGGGGTTTCTGACTGATGACACTTAAGGAAAACGGTATAAAGCCGGATCGAAAGCGAACTAAAACAAATCAATGACAAGAAGTAGAAAAACAAACAACCATACAATTTTCTCAGGATTTTATGCTACAGTCTACGGTACGAAGTTGCTGAGATCCTGACATGGAATTCGTTATTGAACAGTTAAAGGCACATTCCCGAGTTTGCTGCATTGTAAGATGTTTCCAACTAATAAAATATTTTTACGATTAAACTTACATATTAAATATATTTTCTTGTTTAGAATATCAGTGTCTGTATATTCAATGTGTTTCTGGTCGTCTTAATATTTGTAAGAAGCCCAAACTGGATTTTGTCTTCAAATAATTTCGTACGTACGAAAGAACAATATTTTAGGAAATAAGATGAAATTTAACCTAGTACAAATATTACAACGATCAGAAACACGTTTAATATACAACCACTAATATTTTAAGCAGAAAAATATATCTGATATGTAATTACAATCGTTAAAAAATCTTTGTTAGTCGATAACATCTTTAAAATTTCAGCAAACTCAGGAATGTCCCTTTAATGCCGAGATTATAACGGCGTTTATTTACACACATTTTACGGGCGGGACGTAGACCAGTGGTAAAGCGCTCGATTTATGCACGGTCATTCTGGAATCGATCCCCGTCGGTAAGTCCATTGGGTTATTTCTCGTTCCAGCCAGTGCACCACGACTGGTATATCAAAGACCGTGGTATGTGCTATCCTGTCTGTGGGAGGGTGCATATAAAAGATCCCTTGCTACTAATTGGAAAAAATTTTTTGCGGTTTTTCGATTAATAAATCAGTTTGCTCTAGTTGTGTCGTTAAACAAACAAACTTTAAACAAACTTTTTACACACATTTTGAATAAGAGATGAACAATTTGCATCAGCTGCCAAGGTCTAGGAACAATATCTTGCCACAGACTTCTGTCGAGGATAATTGGCGTTCATGTTTATACTGTTTTGGTTTATTAATTTGTGTTTTCATACTTATACGTACATGTATGGTTTTTATTGAATGTTAAAGATTCGTCTTTGTCCAACATGTGCCTTTAAAAATATGACTTTCGCGTTGAAAATACCCTACAATTAGACTAACACCGTGCCCTGTCAAAATCCTGGCTAGAACACTGGACCGCATTGTAGAACAATTCTAAATAATGTACACGTATAACACAATCTATCTACAGAAAGGTGAGAAAATTATGGGTCTAACGTTAATGATAACATATAGGCTATCGTATACGTGGAGCCCGACAAACATGATGACAGTCGATGTATAATTTGGCTCTTGTTGCCAGTAATGACCAAAGTTAATGCGACATCCTTTCATCTGTTGTAATTGCAAATTATTTACCACGGTCAGTGCGTGTTTGTCGTGGACAATTGCAAGTCAGGAAAGGGGATGAATGGTTGCAGCCAGACTTGAAGATCCATTTTTCCAAACTAATTGAAACAGCTGGAATTGCTGTGCGGTGGGACAGAAAATCGCATGTCCACAAACCAATGAACGGATTTGTAACGCCACGAAAACTATAAGAGAGGAAATAAGGTTAAGTTGGTACATCTGTCAAAAATGTTATGGTACGTAGCTGCTATGTAAAACAACACCTCGTCCCGAATCTAATTAAGACACATCTTATACATGCATAGGTTGCTAGAACTTTAAAATGAATTTTACAGGGTCGTAAACAATTTTAGTCGTAAGTAAAACTAACATGAAAGTTAGTTTGTTTTGTTTAATGACACCGCCAGAGCACATTAAGGGACATTCCTGAGTTTGCTCCATTGTAAGATGTTTCCAACTAATAACATATTTCTACGATTACACTTACACATTAAATATATTTTCTTGTTTAGAATATCAGTGTCTGTATATTCAACGTGTTTCTGGTCGTTTTGATATTTGTAAGAAGCCCAAACTGGATTCTGTCTTGAAATAATTTCGTACGTACGAAAAAACCCAACTTATTTTAGGAAATAAAATGAAATTTAACCCAGTACAAATATTAGAACGATCAGAAACACGTTTAATATACAGTCACTAATATTTTATGCAGAAAAATATATTTGATATGTAATTACAATCGTTAAAGTCTCTGTTAATCGATAACATCTTAAAAATTGCAGCAAACTCAGGAATGTCCCTTTAAATACCGCAACAACAAAGAAATAGCAATTTATCGCATTATCAACTAGAGCAATGTTAGCGATTACGTCGAGGAATTAATTTATAAAGACCAATTTGTACCTAATATATTGCATCATCATTTACATCCAGCAGCCAGGCGGTGTGTGAATCGTGCTTTTCGTCGATGATTAGAATTGACCGTAGAATGATCGAATAAGCAGACGCATACGGAGAGACGTGTAAATGGAATCTACTCAAACCTATTTGCATAGTTTTTTCCGCACTAGGCCTTACAGATTACGGAGAAAAATGCAGACATTATTTTACGTGAATTTCAGGTGTTTTTGCATTTTGATTCGAGCAATACTGAAATACGTTGTGTGTGTTTGATTGAAACATATTGTATTGCTTTTTAAAGAACAAATGGATTAGGTACATATCACAACTTACTAGGCCTTCTCCTTGTGTGTTTGTCCATTAATTCGATTACCAATACGGTTTCAATCCAGTTGTGTGTTTACGGACACATTTCCGTACCTGCATGATCCTGTATCAAAAACGTATCCGCAGCCGTACACCGGACACCATTCCGCACCGAAAAAATAGACAGTCTTAAATGTTTTTTCATTGTGTGGAATTTTAGCCACATTCGCGTCGGCATAAAAAAGTATGCAAAGTACTTGTTTCTGTTTGGTTTCTTCTAGGTAAACATGTAGTTTTTCTAACCACCAATGTCCATCGCGTGGTACGGTCTTCCATGATGATTACAAAGTAACAACGGTTACCGTTGACCACATTGGACGGGTTTCGATGATGATTACAAAGTAACAACGGTTAGCGATGATGATTACAAAGTAACAACGGTTACCGTTACCACATTGGACGGGTTTCGATAATGATTATAAAGTAACAACAGTTAGCGATGATGATTACAAAGTAACAACGGTTACCGTTGACCACACTGGACGGGTTTCGATGATGATTACAAAGTAACAACGGTTAGCGATGATGATTACAAAGTAACAACGGTTACCGTTACCACATTGGACGGGTTTCGATAATGATTATAAAGTAACAACAGTTAGCGATGATGATTACAAAGTAACAATGGTTACCGTTGACCACATTGGACGGGTTTCGATAATGATTATAAAGTAACAACAGTTAGCGATGATGATTACAAAGTAACAACGGTTACCGTTGACCACACTGGACGGGTTTCGATGATGATTACAAAGTAACAACGGTTAGCGATGATGATTACAAAGTAACAACGGTTACCGATCACATGGGACGGTTATCGATGATGATTACAAAGTAACAATGGTTAGCGATGATGATTACAAAGTAACAACGGTTACCGATGATGATTACAAAGTAACAACGGTTACCGATCACATGGGACGGTTATCGATGATGATTACAAAGTAACAATGGTTAGCGATGATGATTACAAAGTAACAACGGTTACCGTTGACCACATTGGACGGGTTTCGATGATGATTACAAAGTAACAACGGTTACCGTTGACCACATGGGACGGTTATCGAGATGATTACAAAGTAACAATGGTTAGCGATGATGATTACAAAGTAACAACGGTTACCGTTGACCACATTGGACGGGTTTCGATGATGATTACAAAGTAACAACGGTTATCGATGATGATTACAAAGTAACAACGGTTAGCGATGATGATTACAAAGTAACAACGGTTACCTTTGACCACACTGGACGGGTTTCGATGATGATTACAAAGTAACAACGGTTATCGATGATGATTACAAAGTAACAACGGTTACCGTTGACCACATGGGACGGTTATCGATGATGATTACAAAGTAACAACGTTACCGTTGACCACATGGGACGGTTATCGATGATGATTACAAAGTAACAACGGTTACCATTGACCACATGGGACGGTTATCGAGATGATTACAAAGTAACAATGGTTATCGATGATGATTACAAAGTAAAAACGGTTACCGTTGACCACATTGGACGGGTTTCGATGATGATTACAAAGTAACAACGGTTACCGTTGACCACATTGGATGGATTACGATGATGATTACAAACTAACAACGGTTATCGATGATGATTACAAAGTAACAACTGTTAGCGATGATGATTACAAAGTAACAGCGGTTACCTTTGACCACACTGGACGGGTTTGGATGATGATTACAAAGTAACAACGGTTATCGATGATGATTACAAAGTAACAACGGTTACCGTTGACCACATGGGACGGTTATCGATGGTGATTACAAAGTAACAACGGTTACCATTGACCACATGGGACGGTTATCGAGATGATTACAAAGTAACAATGGTTAGCGATGATGATTACAAAGTAAAAACGGTTACCGTTGACCACATTAGACGGGTTTCGATGATTATAAAGTAACAACGGTTACCGTTGACCATAACATTAGATGGGTTTCGATGAGGATTACAAAGTAACAACGGTTACCGTTAACCATAACATTAGACTGGTTTCGATGATGATTACAAAGTAACAACGGTTATCAATGATGATTACAAAGTAACAACGGTTATCAATGATGATTACAAAGTAACAACGGTTAGCGATGATGATTACAAAGTAACAACGATTACCGTTGACCACATTGTACGGTTATCGATGATGATTACAAAGTAACAACGGTTACCGTTAACCACATGGGACGGTTATCGATGATGATTACAAAGTAACAACGGTCACCGCTGTCCACATGGGACGGTTACCGATGATGATTACAAAGTAACAACGGTGCCCGTTGACCACATGGGACGGTTATCGATGATGATTACAAAGTAACAACGGTTACCGTTGACCACATGGGACGGTTTTCGATGATGATTACAAAGTAACAACGGTTACCGCTGACCACATGGGACGGTTTTCGATGATGATTACACAGAACAACGGTTACAGATGATGATTACACAGTAAACGCTGACCACACTGGACGGTTACCGATGATGATTACAAAGTAACAACGGTTACCGTTGACCACATATTTAATTCAGGCAAATAATTTAAGAAACAGTTTGATTTAATCTAGTTTTATATTGTATAGTTATTTTTGTATTGTGTTTTTGACATTTACCATATTATATGAAAATCACTCCCCACCACTGTACATATTGAATATATACATGTATTTATTATGTATGCTGATGAGTTGTAAAACTTAAGGCAATAAATAAACTTGTTAAACTTAAACATCTTAGGATTTCGACAACTCATGTAACCATAATCGCAATTCTGTGTTGCTAATTGACATTACAGTGGATAAACTAAATAACGATGCTAAATGCATCAGGTGACAATAATGAGCATGCGTAGTACCCTTTTCTTACTAATGTGATGGTTGTAGTGGTAAAACTGATAGGTTCTGGCACACTTTTCCTCATTCATTTAACATGAGCGAGGTGTCACCTCTCGGCATCATCCCCACCCCTCCCAAGTGGGGATGGTGACGTCACAACCCAGATGAATTTTGATTGGCTTATCACTGATGATTTCTTAAATCCCATAGTGCACAATAACCAGGAATCCTAATTGGTATACATCGTGCTTTCAGTGGCTTGTAGATGCCTGTTCGAGTTTCTCTTGAAAGAGGAGCTAAAAATACACAGGGCGTTTCCCCGACCTAATGCACGCACTCGGTAACCCTCCCTTCCATTGTCTTCGAGCTATGTTCCCCTTGTGAAACAGGATAGGCCGCCAGCCATGGGTTAGATAGGGTACACTAGGGTAAGGGAATATAATACACCCAGACCAAGGTGTATTAGATAAGACAGTATGAGATTATTACAATGTTCGACTTATTTTTAAAAATTAAACAAAGCACCAGGATCAACCAGTCAAAAACCTCATGGGCCTTGACGTCACGGTTCCAAGCTAGAGAACCGGAAGCGACGAAAAAGAAACAAAATGGCTGCCCTCAGTTAGCAGGAATAATCATGTGGTGTTTTTTGTTTGTTAATTTTAAAATTACATATTTTCCATTTCTTAAACTGTTAGTATTTTCAACACATAAGGCTAATATTTTACCTATTTTTTCCTTTAATATCACTTAGAGAAGTTCAGCGCCTGTGCAAATCGAGAAACTCGAAGCAGCCCGCTATCAAAATTTAATCAAGTCAGATAGAGAATGTTTGCTACGGTTCCTTATATGCATAAGCGTACGAGATGGAGGTCAACTGCCTCCCTACTGCTACAGCAAATCTCAAATTCGGACAAAAATGATAGAGAAATTCGGGAAAAATGTGCTAACCTGAGGCCTTTTTACCATGTATTTCCATCATTCTAGCCACAAAATTAGTTGTAATCTATGTAAAATTGTGTAGTGATTCGTTTGAATTCCAATATAGCTGTTTGGCAGTAATGTTTATATAAAGAATATGATATCCAGAGTCGGTCATATTCGTTAATTCGGGCAAAAAATGCACGGTCGGTGTGGGATCGATCCCCGGCGGTTGGCCCATTGGGCTATTTCTCGTTCCAGCCAGTGCACCACGACTGGTATATCAAAGGCCGTGGTATGTACTACCCTGTCTGTGGGATGGTGCATATAAAAGATCCCTTGCTGCTAATCGAAAAGAGTAGCCCATGAAGTGGCGGCAGCGGGTTTCCTTACTTAATATCTGTGTGGTTCTTAATCATATATCTGACGCCATATAACCGTAAATAAAATGTGTTGAATGCGTCGTTAAATAAAACATTTCTTTCTTTCGCTGGATACATTTTTAAACAACTCGTAAGATAAATGGTATCTAACGGCCGCCCTTGTAGTATTCTTTATGTTGGGACTGCAGCTTTAATGGTGAGAGGAATTACGAGAAAGAGATCAGTTACAAATTGATGGTTCTGCTGCAGCTCACCTACATAGCACCCCAGTTGTTTCTTTTATCCACATCTGTATCCGAACTACAAAAAAACCCACAACCTGTTTTGTGATATTAAACAGCCGCTTGTTACAATGGTTCTTTCTAGTCGAGTATTCCGCGCTTAGATCTATTTATTTCCAACTTCACAATGGTGTTTTGTTTTAGCTGGCTAAACCACAAATACGCAAATGTAACATGAGGCTCCCTACGGGATAATCGTTTTACAAGTAGATCAATCGGCTTTGATCGTACGATAGACAACGCACCCTAGGCGCGCACCTTCAAGAAACTGCATAAAAAGTACGTTTGCTGTGAGACAATCAAAGACGGCGAAATTTGGTGACGAATTATTCCAATTTCCATGTGCTTTAGGGGATAAATTTAATTCAGTTTAAGAAAAAACACCCCCAGAAAACAGGATGTCCAGATCGTGCCGGGTTAACCACAAATAAATCATTATTATATGCTGTTACTATGTGATGTATATATATATATATATATATATATATATATATATATATATATATATATATATATATATATTTTAAAAAGAAAATAATGTTGATAAGGCGACGCCACATGATATAAAGTAAAATTAGAAAAGGTCGAAAAAAGTTTATTTAAAAATATGCTTACGTGGCTTTAGCGTGCATAGCCAGTACATATATGTATAACGTAAAGGGACTGTCCTGAGTTTGCCGCACTTTTTAAGATGTTATCGACTGACAGAGACTTTTTAACGATTGTAATTATATATCAAATATATTTTTCAGCATAAAACATTAGTGGCTGTATATTAAACGTGTTTCTGATCGTTCTATTCTAGGTTCTGTTTCATCTTATTTCATAAAATATAGTTTTTTCGTACGTACGAAATTATTTGAAGACAAAATCAAGTCTGGGCTTCTTACAAATATTAAGACGACCAGAACAACATTGAATATACAGACACTGATATTCTAAACAAGAAAATATATTTAATATGTAAGTTTAATCGTAGAAATATTTTATTAGTCAGAAACATCTTACAATGCAGCAAACTCGGGAATGTCCCTTTAAAATCACAAAATGTATTAAACACGACCTTCAAGTTTGGTTAACATTAAACAAAATAAACATAGAACGGGGTGTCCGTCTTTCAGGATCAATTTTGATCCTATATATGGTTGAGATATTCATCTGCAGGATGTGTCAGAGGTGGGCTTAGTGATTATCTAGACGGAAGGTGGACTTTGGCTGATGGCCTGGGTCTTGGTATAAAATGGTGTACTGACCAACATGACCTTTATAAGGGCCCTATGGGCAACCTAGGGAGACACCACAGCATCGTAGAGGTCTAAAATTAACGAGCTACTCTCGATTCACTAATATCAAAACCTATATTAGCTCGGCCATTTACCTTTCGACCGACCGTTCAAAATTGCGCCAAATTCCCACAATAAAAATTGCGCACCCTTTTCTCTTTGGCATTTAACTTCTCCATTCAAATCCCATAGCACCACCACCACCCCCACCCGCCTGCTACCGATTTGATCGGGCTGCTGGTGCTCCCGTGCACCTGCCAGTGCAGGCGGTCCCTCCTCTCCCCTCCCCCCACCGTTCCTGTCATGGATGGAGGAGCCGGTTCTTGTGCCCACGACAGGCGTGCGCTACAACAGCTTATTCTGAATGTGCACGTAAAACCCTATGACCTGACCTAACAGGACATGTTTTGGAGCTGTATTCGACTCTCAGGGCGGGACGTAGCTCAGTGGTACAGCGCTCGCTTGATGCGCGGTCGTTCTGGTGATCGATCCCCGTCGGTAGGCCCATTAGGCTATTTCTCGTTCCAGCCAGTGCTCCACAACTGGTGTAACAACGGCCGTGGTATGTACTATCCTGTCTGTGGGATGGTGCATATAAAAGATCCCTTGCTGCTAATCGAAAAGAGGAGCCCTAGAAGTGGCGACAGCGGGTTTCCTCTCTCAATATCTGTGTTGTCCGTAACCATATGTCCGACGCCATATAACCGTAAATAAAATGTGTTGAGTGCGTCGTTAAATAAAACATTTCCATTTCGACTGTCGCAGCTTCTTCCGTTAGGGGCCAATTCCTTAACAACAAGAAATTGCTGGTCCAATGCTATAACCAAGCGGTAGTGCTATAAATAAACAATCAGCTCACCCATATGTCTTATGGATCTTATACGCTAGTTAGTGATGACAGTTAACTTTTAAAGCCGCACACCCTAGTTCCATCCAGCGAAAATAAATTATAATTTGGTTAATCTACAAACCTGTAACACACTTAGATCACGTTTTTATCAAATGGAGTGAAAAAGCAGGTTTTATATCGATAAATACCATGGGAATCCCCATGTCCCAATTGCTTGAAATAATTTTGAAAGTTAGTATTCTGATGTCACCGGTAGATGTCGCTCGAAGCACAACAATGCCTACGTCACGACAAATTTCACAGACTTGGGGTGCGTTCGTTTCACCTCTCCTGGACATGTTCCAACTGTTCTGTCCTGGTTGTATCCCCTCTCCAGATATCGTAAGACTTAGCAAAATTATTGGTTTTAAGGGTTTGTAACGTTTTGTATTGAGACACTTACTTGTCTGAACTTTATTGTTACTGAAAATGTTCACGAATTGTGAAAAAAAATCTCACAAATGAACAACAACAAATCGGATGTTGATTGCGCGAACCGTGCACGAGAAAACAAACCGAACCAAAATGATAACGGCCACGTGATATACCAACGTCTGTGACATTGAAATGGAAATATCCCCTCTAAAAATAGATTGGACCTCGCTTGCTTAACGGTTTTTTCTCGACAACACGTCTTGTGAAAAAATGCATTTCCTGGTTTTACAAACATCAGGATTACCAAAAAGCACTTCAGGTGAATGAAAATGTGTATTCTAAATAATAAAATGTAAGTAAAGTGCAATTTTATTTGTGAAAAATGGGGTTTAATAGCGAAAAACAACGCCGTAATGGTTAACAAATAAACGTAACTAGGGTGTGTCCCTTTAATATATCTGTAAACACTGAATATATCCAATCATTATTAATAAGCCAACTAACTACCATGAAAATACATGTACACGAGGGATAGAATCTTATAGGGGGGGGGGATTTTTTAAATTTCAGGTGTTAAAATACGTTATTATTATTATTATTATTATTATTGTAATTACTATTACTATTATTATTATTATTATTATTATTATTATGGCGGTCCGCCTGAAGCATGACCGTCTGGAGCCCTAACAAGTACATTATTATTATTATTATTATTATTATAGCGGTCCGCCTGAAGCATGACCGTCTGGAGCCCTAACAAGTACATTGTTCACAATACTTACATTCAAGTGGAGTTATTGAACACCTCGTGTCATCAACTATATATATGCCGATGGTCATTTTCAAACAGGATTAATGTACTTGATCACTATAATATTATTGCATTGGCCGAATTAAACACCCAGAAGCTTTAAATAGAGCAACTTACTTTATTGGTTTGGTAAAATAAACAACAAAACAACAGCACCCGATAAGCTATCGTCAGACTGCTGTAAAATGGAAATTAATGGGCTTATTATTAGTAAGATCAGAATGGTTTGTTTTTATTTTTTGTTTAACGACACCACTAGAGCACATTGATTAATTAATCATCGGCTATTGGATGCCAAACATTTGGTAATTCTGACTCGTAGTCATCAGAGGAAACCCGCTACATTTTTCTAATGCAGCAAGGGATCTTTTATATGCACTTTCCCACAGACAAGAAAGCACATACCACGGCCTTTAACCAGTTGTGGTGCAATGGTTGGAACGAGAAAAAAACCAATCAGCTGAACGGATCCACTGACGTGGTTCGATCCTGCGACGCAAGTACCCCAGGCAAGCGTTCCACGGACTGAGCTAAATCCCGCCGCTAAGATCGGAATAGCTACACAGTGGTAATACTCGTACAGTTAGATATAGTGTCCTAATAGGTTTGAATTTGTTCCTAGTATCTTCATGAACATTATAGGCTACGTAGTCTTGAATTCGACTATATATGAGAAAAATAAAAATAAAAAGCAACAACAACAACAGAACCCCCCCCCCCCCCCCAAACAAACAAAACAATAATAACAACAAAAAACACACACCTTTTAAAAATGGCACGACAGCTACCCCACCCCACCGGCTCGGACAGCCCTGCTACACACACACACACACACACTTTATGATTGCTATGATTTAACCAAATCGCTAAAAAAAAAAGTGTGAAAATGTGATTTACATTTTTTTTTTTAAATGGTTCTATTTAACCCTAATATACACCAAACGGATGTTATTGACCGCCAGGATATATATGGAGGGTGAGACGGACGAACGTGTTGTCTTCTTCTAATTGGTTGCTATGGGTTCTACATCTCACCCGCGCACTTGCTAATCAGGTGGTGGTGTGAAAAAACGCTGGAACTAAGTTTCATAATCCATAGCTTTGCTCCGTCATTACTAAATCTGGATGAAGTCCTATAATGAACCAATGGCTTAGCTCTGACAGATTGAAATATCTTCTACCTACTTGTGTGCGTCAGGTTCGAGGCGCGATCATTGCTGGTACTTAGAAATAAATACTACAAAATGTCACCCTTAGACTAAATTTAACTTTAATGGGCATCATGCTTCTGGTTTCGGATACAACAGGACGCGCCTTTGACTACCTTAATACCGCAGTAGAACTCCAGGGTTCCACCTAGCATTCTGGAAAATGGGAGTCATCATGACTCACAGGGTTTTATTTTGGGATGGAAGGAAGGAAATGGTTTATTTAACGACGCACTCAACACATTTTATTTACAGTTATATGGCGTCGGACATATGTTAAGGACCACATAAATATTGAGAGGAAACCCGCTGTCGCCACTTCATGGGCTACTCTTTTCGATTAGCAGCAAGGGATCCTTTATATGCACAATCCCACAGACAGGATAGTACATACAACGAGAAATAGCCCAATGGGCCCACCGACGGGGATCGATCCTAAACCGACCGCGCATCAAGCGAACGCTTTACCATTGGGCTACGTCCCACCCCCTTATTTTGGGAGTCATGCATTAAAAATGGGAGTCATCTATGATATATTTCTAAAATCACATAATTAACTATATAACTGTCTTATTTATATTGCATGCATATATTATATTCACTATTTTATGTGTATAATACACACACACACACACACACATATATATATATATATATATATATATATATATATATATATATATATATATATATATATATATATATATATCCATTGTTTTTCTTCTTGTAAATAATTTGGTGCTTTCTTCTCTCCTTTTATGCATCCTTTGGCTTTTAGTCAGCCAATGTTGCATGCTAACCTGCTTTGTAACATAGTTTCATGCTGAGTGGCGTTTGTACGAACAATATACTAGTATTAAGTATATTGTAACCATATAAGCCATTAGCCAGGCAACTTTAGTACAGGAAGACCTAGGGGTTCACGTTAGAGGGAGTAATTAATTTAATAATTATAATGTAACGGATAATTAACGTAAACTTTAAGTTTATTTCAAAATGTTTTATTCAATTTGCATGTACTTACATGTAGGTGTTGTTGTTTTTTAATTTGTCAGATTCAGATGTTTACTGTTTCTGTCAAGACTATTACCCACAATATATACATGTTACGCAGTCACTTAAATACATCTACTATTGTAGTAAGTGTAACACTAACTAATGTTTGTTGTATAAAATAGAAAGTTCAACTGTTACTTTAAACAAGAAAAAAAAAGGAAAACTAGTTTATGTCATATAATTTTGATCTGAGAATCAAATTAATAAATGTGAACATTTCAACAGCTGCACGTATGTAGCATTCGTACTGTTGGTTACATGGAAAATAACCACAGCAACAGTAAAACTAAAATGTTCATATTATTTTTGGAGTCACTCCAGACACTCAAAGGTTGAAACCATTCAGTTAACTGTTCTATCAATTAAAAATATTTAACGTAAGGATGATTCTGTTATTATGTAAATTATTTGTTTCACATAAATTCAGATCTGTTAATCATGTGGGTCACAGTGAAAACGTTTTAAAACAAACACACGTCAGATCAGGCTTAGCCAACAGGTAATTGTTGAGCCTGGGTCTGTCTCAGACATCGTCACATCCTCATTGTTTTCTGTTAGATCTCTGGAAGAGCTTAACAGCTTTATTAAAATCAAAGTTTTCAACAGTTGGTCATATTAATTTCATGAACATCAACCTGTTTAATCGGATATGGCTTAACCTATTTCTGGCACCTGTTTTAATAGCATTCTGAATAGAAAACCCCCTTTCACAAGAAGCTGAGGATACAGGAATGATAGACGCAGTTTTTGCTAAAGTGACAAAATCTGTATATACGTCTTGTTTATCCCTAATAAGACCACATCAAACTTAACATGATGCTTGAACATCATAACATGAGCCAGATACCTATCCCTATCAATGAAGTCTTTACAATGATCAAGCAATACGTTCAATTGTTCCGTTCCATGCTGATATATTTGTTTGGGTGCATCTGTATATTTTTGTAGGGTTAAACAGTACATTCAGGCACTCAAGCGAGTCCAGATCGTTTTGTATGAAACGCTCATCTAATTTATGTATTAAAGGTCCACATCTATCAAAAACGTAATTCACTATTGTTTGGTATACACGTATACCTTTTACAATATATATGAAGTATCAATAAAATACATTTTAAAACATTTACCCGTTTTTAATATATTCGCAATAAAAAGTCGCGTTTTCCCCATCGGCGGAGTATCTGTAAAGAATGCCCATATGCCTGTGGTATTCGACAAGGTATGGTATTCCTTTTCCTGCTTGTGATACTGTCAGATTGAGTCCGTGAGCTGCACAGTGCACCTGTACCATTTGTGGTACTCCGTCTTTTCAGCTTAGTACCAAGGCCATTTAGTCGTCCTGTCATCACTGAAGTACCATCAGTACCAAGTCCTAGAATGTTTGTAATATTTAAGTTGTCTTCATCAACAATAGTTTTTTTGGTGCAAAAAACTTAGCAATGCTGTTTCAATTCCTCTTGCTGTGTAATCAGTGATATGTTCATTCCCAATGAAACTAATGTCAACATAGCAGGTGTATAACGCTATTTTTTTCTATTGTAATATCACAAGTCTCGTCCAGCATGAATGCCAATGTATGGCTTAAAGTTCTTTCGTCTCTAGCACAGTGGAAATGGATTCTTCCATATCTTCAATGACACAAGTATTTCGGTAATAATTGTCGCAGTTCTCAATACCATTTAACACTTGAAGATTCATGAGATCTTTAAACAGGTCTGTGGGGAAATTTCTTTTAGCCATTACATAAACCGTATGACCATCAGTCTGTGGACTTCTCTGAATTTCATCAAATGTCTCAGCATGTTGAACTGAAGATTTAAAATGTTCTTCAATTTCATTAATTTTTACAGCTTCCAAATGATGTTTGGTATCGTGTCAATGTTAAATTTTGAAAATTACTGCAACCATGATTGATCTAAATTTTGACAACTGGCACTCTACATCAGCCACACTGGGTTTTTTTACTTAAGTTACGTTAAACATATTAATAAGTTTGGGAACCAGTTAAACCACTCGGCTATTTTCGTTTTGAACTTCGTAATCGCTAGGTTTTTATGTATTTAAAAAAAAATGTAAAATCGATTAACGTCGAAAATATTTTGCGTCAACTATGACGCACATGGATTTTATTTAGGAGTATTTTAGGTAAATATTGCGTCAAATACGCAGGATATTGAATGTTAACCATTTAGTCATTGTGACATATAATCTTAAGAGAAAACCCTCTGCATTTGTCCTTTACCAATCATGGGACAATAACTGTGACGGGGGAACCCAGAATATTTCCATGCTTATATTGCAATTAAGATTCTGGCTCGCTATCCTTATCACACACCTGTGAGCTGTGTGGTCTGTCTGATTAGGACAACAGGTTAATTATTAGTTCTTTTGTTAAACTCTAGGTGGGGTACCAGGATATAAACCCAGTACCTACTAGGTTTAAGACTGATTGCTTAACTTCTACACCACCAAAAACCAATGCTTCATCTCAATATGTCCAATATAGTCCATGTCCCAAACCCTGAAACTTAACATATTTGTAGCACCCGGGCGTTGAAACTCTCATGGTGTGTTTTTAATAATCTTATGTCTATAGACAATAATTAGTATGATAGACATCTGTACGGAGTAGCTTTTCTGTGGACATCACCCCACAAACATAATCAGGCGAAGCCAAATTTTTGTACAATATTTTCTGGGTAAGAAAAACAAAATGTATCATAACTTTGCAATCAAGGAACATATCTACTGAAAATCTTTATATGAAAACGCTGTACAAACTGATATATGATATATAAAACTGATTTAATAATTTGATCATCAGAGGTCAAAAGGTAATCATATTTTGGTGACATCTTGGCATTAATGGTTCTACTGCTTCAGATATTAGGGACACATTTCATCTTAACTGCCGAGAATGTGAATGGTAGATACCCTGTGATTAATTAAAGGTTTCATCGTTAACATGTTTTGAAAAATGTGCGTTTACAACAGACAGAAAGTCACATTTACCAAACTAACATAAAAGTGTGACAATCCCATATTTACTGTGAAGCCAATCAACATATCCTTATATAATACCACTAAAAATTGAACATTTTGTCCATTGCCTTTGTTTTCAACTTTTAATAGAAACCACTTGCCCAAGATACGTGATGGAAGCCATACACTGAAGGTAGTGTTACATCCTGTGAAGTTGTGGAAGACAGGCAGTGCCAAGAATGTTTCTTTATCCATGACGTCATATTATATACCATGATGCCTTGCTTCCTCGAATACCCTTTCCTCACCTGTTTCTCTGTCTGTCCCACATATTGACTACTTTTCCGGACTTAAGATAATGAACTGAAATTTTGTGTATAGCTTTACCATATATTAATACAGCTCAAGTTTGACTTCCATGGCGATTTACTTATTTTGAACAGAGTTATGACTCTTGAAGTTAGGAAATACGAAAATTAGTTTTTCTGATGTTTTTTGCAATCCTTTAAGATACTGAGCTGGAATTTTGCGTATAGTTTTATTATGTACAATTATAGATTAAATTTGACTTTGAAGGCGATTTCCTCATTTTTCAGAGAGTTATGGTCCTTGAACTTAGGAGATACGAAAATGTTTTGGGTCGTGTACGAGACATGTATTGCATTATCAGTACTCTCAGAATGCTTGTGTGTGTATATAATTTCATTTCAATATGTCAACAATTGAGAGATATCGTCAGAAATATATGATAGGTCAAATTCATAATTACCCCCCCCCCCCCCCCCAAACAATGCAGCCTTATAAGGGTTAAACAAATATTCCGGTTTTTGTTTTTGTCTGTTGGAAAAGTGTATATAAAAAGGTATTGATAATTGAAACCATCGATCACCACTATGTTTAAGGTTGCACACCACCATATACGTTTACATACATTTCAAAGCAATTACTTGTCTGAAATGCATTCTGTACCAAATTTCTCATTACTAAAAGACCTACATCACTGCCATTTAAAGTTCAGTTCAATATAGGTCACATATTAACTACAAATCAGAGTGGCGATCGTTTTTACTGCGTAAATATGTGGCCACGGAAGAACTTAACTATGACACGAAAGTTTCTGATTAATCAGACAATTTCCTTTAGGAGAACAATTACAGCGTTTTAATGTGATTCTCCAGTTCAGATGTCCGCCTAGCTGTGTTGTGTTTCATCCAAGAGGAAAACGCATTGCCACATTGCATGACGTAATAAACACATGCTGAAGAACCACGTCAATCAGGATTTCGTCTGCTAGTGAATTTGATCCAGTTAAAAGGTATCTTTTTGAACTTGTCTTATCTCTGATATATCAATTAGGAGGAAAACTCGGGTTTTCTTCTGGGTTACCTCGATTTACAAATTACAATTAAAGGGACATTCCTGAGTTTGCTGCATTGTAAGATGATAAAATACTTCTATGATTAAACTTACATATTAAATATATTTTCTTGTTTAGAATATCAGTGCCTGTATATTCAATGTGTTTCTGGTCGTCTTAATATTTGTAAGAAACCCAAACTGGATTTTGTCTTCAAATAATTCCGTACGTACGAAAAAAAAACATATTTTAGGAAATAAAATGAAATTTAACCTAGTACAAATATTAGAACGATCAGAAACACGTTTAATATACAGCCACTAATATTTTATGCAGAAAAATATATTTGATATGTAATTACAATCGTTAAAATGTCTGTTAGTCGATAACATCTTAAAAATTGAAGGAATTCAGGAATGTCCCTTTAATATTAACGGATTATAAACAATTACAGGTGGGAATAAGACTCCAGAAGCGAAATATATTTGCTATTTATGGGATAACTATGTTGTATATGACCATTTGCGGACGTTCATGCTGATTTAAAAGTGTGTTATGGCACATTATGTGATTGATTGTTTATATTGTCTAATATATCAACCATGTATCTCTGGCACGAGTGTCTGGTTGTTATGCGAAACGTCGTGTTCCCCTGTTGGGCTCCGTGGTGAGTGTGGACGTGGTTGATGAATTATATAGACCGAATTATAGGTAAAAACAAAAATACTAATCCTGATGGGACTATGAAGAGGGTCCACACCGAGGTTTCGCAAACTTCATCGTCAATCGTGCAATTTAAAAAAATCAACGGTGATTTTGTCGCTAACGTGGATATGGTTTCTTGTTATTGGATCCCTAGATAACAAGGCCTTGCGGAAACTTTTTCCGTTTGTGACCCAAAAGAGGCTTGAATGCTTAGCTGGAGAGCCCAAAAGTGTAAAGATGCTCTTTGTTGATCGAATGTGCCATAGAGTAAAAGAATATTTTTTTTTTTAACGACACCACTAGAGCACATTGATTTATTAATCAACGGCAATTGGATGTCAAACATTTGGTCATTTTGACATATAGTCTTAGAGAGGACTTTTATTTTCCATTAGTAGTAAGGGATCTTTTATATGCAGCATCCCACAGACAGGATAGCACATACCACGGCCTTTGGTATACCAGTCGTAGTGCACTGGCTGGGACGAAAAATAGCCCAATGCGCCTACTGACGGCAATCGATCACACACCGACCACGCACCAAGCGACCGCCTTACCACTAGGCTACGTTCCACGCCCAATGTGCCATAGAAAGAAAGAAATGTTTTATTTAACGACGCACTCAACACATTTTATTTACGGTTATATGGCGTCAGACATGTGGTTAAGGAACACAGATTTTGAGAGGAAACCCGCTGTCGCCACTACATGGGCTACTCTTTCCGATTAGCAGCAAGGGATCTTTTATTTGCGCTTCCCACAGGCAGGATAGCACAAACCATGGCCTTTGTTGAACCAGTTATGGATCACTGGTCGGTGCAAGTGGTTTACACCTACCCATTGAGCCTTGCGGAGCACTCACTCAGGGTTTGGAGTCGTTATCTGGATTAAAAATCCCATGCCTCGACTGGGATCCGAACCCAGTACCTACCAGCCTGTAGACCGATAGCCTAACCACGACGCCACCGAGGCCGGTCAATGTGCCATAGAGTCATTCCAGTAACTTGCTTAAATCTAAAGTATTGTGCAACACTCCAATACTAGTCTCGCCGCCACATTCCTCCATTAATTAATCTAAGGGAGTAATTGGATTAATTACTAGTATCTGGTTGCGGGGAAAAAAGTAAAGGAAAATAGGTTTTTTTTTTTTTTTTTTTTAAATCAGTATACCCCATAGCTGGCATGGGAAATGTATGTGGGTGGGGTTGGTGGTGTTTTTTTTTTTTTTTTTTTTTTTTTTTTTTTTTTTTTACAGCACTTTGAAATTAAGGCTTCAAAACCTATCTAAGATTCACCGAGATACAGGGTAGGGATAACACATTTAAGGTTTCGGTCACTTGTAGTCTATCTATGTCAATGGAATTTGGCAAGATGTTACAAAAATAATTACCCTTTACTGTTATCTGTGGAAGGAATTGATGTGATGATATTATCCTGATCAAATCCAAGATGGCTGCTATTTTGGCGAGAAAAGTAAAATATTGTCTGGTAGTCAGCTCAACTCATTAAAAACAACTGAAACTATTTGTAATGAAATTTTACTTATCTCTATTATACAGAAGATTTGGTCTGAATTTGTTAGATAATTAGATCTGTGGTGATATGCTTCCGTGGTAATTGTATTGAATCCTTTTATTCACCAATTATAAAGGACTAACAAATTGTATTTTATAATAATGAAAATTGGTAGAATTTTACAAAAGTAATCACCCTTTACAAGAGTCTATGATTGAATTTGATATAATAACACAATCATGATGCAATCCAAGATGGCGGCCATTTTGGTGGGGGAAACGACAAGATTATTTCCTAGTTATTCAAACTCATCAAACACATTTGAAACTGTTTGTAATACGTACACCAATTATAAAAGGTCTTTACTAAAACACATTGGCCAGTTTGATGTATTTACGTTATCATGATGAAATCCAAGATAGCGTCCATGACATCAAAAATGTTGTTTTCAATTTATCCTTTGTCATTCTTTTTCGTGTTAAACATTTTAAATTGGTTTGTAATGTTATATCATTTATAGCTCATGCAGATCCATACAGTTTGGCCTGAATTTCTGTTATTATAAGGTGTTTTTTTGGTGTGTTTTGTTTTAACCTGTAGTGTAGGCCTACATGGGTAATACCCCCATCACACGGGAGTGTGAGCCCACGGCGACCTCACTGCGTTGCAATTTTCATGAAAAGCGCAGAATGATCGTGGGAAAACTGACAGAAATGTGTGAAATGTATTAGGCAGGTAGTACACAGTACGCTCTTGACTCGCTTACTGCGCTCTCACTACGCTGTCACTGCGATCCTATACGTTCACAGTTTGATTATCGGCGCGCTCTCACTGCGCTCTATGCGATCTCGCTGCGACCAAGTCACTTTTGCTACGATCTCACAGCGCTCTCACTACGTTGCCACTACGTTCTCCTACGTTTGGACCACGCTCGCGCTCCGCCTATAAATACAGCGAGTTCGACCTCCTGGATATCCTGTAGTTGAAGATCCTCTGCTCCTTGTTCAAGTGGCGCTGTGAGTAGGGCTTCATCAGATATGTCCGCAGCCCAAAGGCATCATCTCCGAGAATGAAATATTTTGTGTTTCTATCGTCATTTGGTAGTGGGGCTGGGACAGGAAGACCTATGGACCCATCATCTAAGCACTCCTTCAGCTCAGATTCATTGTAGATCTGTGCATCTGACATGTGTCCATGGCCTCCAACAACTATCCAGAGGAACTTATAATCTGCGTCTACCAGACCGATCAGAACAATGGAAAAGAAGCCTTTATAGTTGTGATAAATGCTTCCACTGTTCGATGGCTTTCTGCAGCCGACATGCTTCCCATCAAGGGCTCCACAGGCATGAGGGACGTTCCATCTACATTCAAACTGGTCAGCAATGGGATCCCATTCTGCAGCGGTGGTTGGACAGTTCATGACTCCCATCATTGTACTCGTCTACAATGGCCTGGCAGACTTCCTTTACTATGACAGACATGGTATTCGATGGAATTCTGAAGTCAAACTTCAGGCCGGAATACTTCTCACCAGATGCCAAATGGCGCAAAATCATTGCAATCTCCATCCCTGGTTCGATAGCCTTCCTATAGTTGGTATTTTGCTTCGTGCATCGTGGATCAAGTCTGGCAAAGAGCTCATCAAACATTTCTGGTGCTACTCTCAGGAAGTTGAAGTAGGATGCAGGATCTTCATGCCTTAACTCGGGCATCAGGCGGTCGTAGTGGCCAAACTGACTTCTTCTCCTCTCACCTAGCCATGGTCGGACCCAGCATCTCCTCGGCCTTGCCCTCCTCCTTCTTCGCCTTCTTCTGATGATGTTCAGAGCAGCCACATCATTATGTGCCTGTTGTTGCTGGATATGTGCTATCTGTTGTCCAATTATTAGCAACTTCTGACAGTCTGCAGCCATGGTGAAGAGGAGGTGACACTGATGATGAGGTTGTATTTATACCATTTGTGTGTGCGCGCGTGACCAGATCGCATGTCAAAGTCAGAACGCACTATAAACGCTCTTTGAACCTACATCAAGCTTCGTAAGAACGCCATGGACGCATCAGGAGCGACATAGTCACACTGGCAGCCCCGTGTGGACGCAGTGTAAGCGTGAACAAGAGCATAGCGGTCCTACTTCTGACGTACTTCAGTCGCAGTTTGGACAGACGGCGATACCAACTCGGTCTTGCTACGCTGTCGACACGCTCAGATAGATTGCACCGCGCTCATGTAGTTCCCGTTATGCTCCCAGTGCGCTTTGGGTCAGAGCGCCAGACCTCCGCACTTGTTTTGAGCCTGCTCAAAACAAGCGCGGAAGTCTGGCGCTCATGGGGACCCTCTCACGTTCTAGATAGCGTCCAGTACGTTCCCAACACGTTCTTTGAGATCCTACTGCGCTTTGCCCGCGCTTTCCACATTTTTTGGTCGCAGCGGGAGCTCAGTGGCAACGTAGCTCTGATGTGACGGGGGTATTAGAAGCTTTCATATTAATTATTTTCAACCTGTTCATGCACCCAATGATTCGGCAATGGTTGCAACAGTTTCAAAAGATCACTCAGTGGCAATCTTCTGCAGATTTATTTCTTTGCATTACCAAGTCAACAGGTTTGTTCGAGATTTTCGTTTTTCAGTGCATCTAAGTAGTAGATTCCAAACTCTCCACTGTTTTGTCCATGTCTGTCTTAACTGATTCAAGTTCAAATCAACCATGTTGCCAACCTCATGAACATGGACCAACCACTTCATTATCCATGTTCATCGACTGCATATTCTATGCACCTTATATACTGTCAGAGGCATCATTTGCGATTCCAAGATGTTTGACTGCACAATCAATGTCTGGCACTTGGGAAAGCGAATTGTCGTTGAAGTCATTCCGCTGGAATTTAATAAAGCTATACAAAGTCTTTTGATAATGTCTTGCGTATCAGATGAATAAAATATGTCAGCTGCTGTTTCCTGATTTGAGCTATAGCCTTCAACAGCTTACTTGTGGTAATTGTACGGTACTGACTCTGATGACAGTTCGCTTTTACAGGTACCAGACACTGATAGCACTGTTAAACGTATTGGACCAATATCGAACGCCGTCAGTGGGTAAAGCATTCCAACAGTCGCCTAGTATTTATGCAAACTATTCAGTGGATTGACCAGGACACTGTGCGTTTGATCCACCTTGACAATTTGCTCATTTCACACTCGTGTTAACAATAGCAAACTGTGGACATGAACAAACACCGGAGATTCAGATGTAAAAGCCACAGTCCCAACCAATCTGATATAAACTTGTATACATGTTTGGCTCGTGTCAACGAGTGATTTATCAAAACACTTGCAGTGATATGCAAGAACAATTGTTACACGAAAAAGCTGAAAATACTTAAAGGGACATTCCTGAGTTTGCTGCATTGTAAAATGTTTCCGACTAATAAAATATTTCTACGATTAAACTTACATATTAAATATATTTTCTTGTTTAGAATATCAGTATCTGTATATTCAATGTGTTTTTGGTCATCTCAATATTTGTAAGAAGCCCAAACTGGATTTTGTCTTCAAATAATTTCGTACGTACAAAAAAAATATTTTTTAGGATATAAAATGAAATTTAGCCTAGTACAAATATTTGAACGATCAGAAACACGTATAATATACAGCCACTAATATTTTATGCAGAAAAATATATTTGATATGTAATTGCAATCGGTAAAATGTCTCTGTTAATCGATAACATCTTAAAGGGACATTCCTGAGTTTGCTGCAATTTTTAGAATGTTATCGACTAACAGAGACTTTTTAACGATTGTAATTACATATCAAATATATTTTAGTGGCTGTATATTAAACGTGTTTCTGATCGTTCTAATATTTGTACTAGGTTAAATTTCATTTTATTTCCAACAATGTTTCTTTTCGTACGTACGAAATTATTTGAAGACAAAATCCAGTTTGGGCTCCTTACAAATATTAAGACGACCAAAACCACATTGAATATACAGACTTTGATATTCTAAACAAGAAAATATATTTAATATGTAAGTTTAATCGTAGAAATATTTTATCAGTCTGAAACATCTTACAATGCAGCAAACTCAGGAATGTCCCTTTAATAAAACGTCGGAAGTGTGGATAGGAAGTTTATTTCAAGCAGTTTGAAATGGTCAGGCTAATTAATAAAAAAACATGTGGATTTTTTCGGCCATCATCGATTTGATCTTAATGGTGTTATAACAAAATTACCCATAGACATCAATAAACAATAACCACTTCTGTAAAATTTTATCAGTTTTCTTTGTATAAGAAAGACCACAAGAGACTTAAAAAATAAAGCGTGTTAACACTTCATAATTGGTGCACGAAGATCGAAAGAAAGATCTTCCGGATTTTAACATATGTCACTATACATCTAATTACCATAGAAAATCAGACCAACTTGTTAGGATCTGTTATATAAATAAATACAATTCCAATACAGGCAATTTCAAATGTGTTTAATAAGTTAGAATAACTAGGAAACAATATTGTCGTCTGGCCGCCATCTTGGATTTCATCATGATTGTGTTATATCAAATTGAATCATTGACATCTGTAAAGGGTAATCACGTTTGTAACATTCTACCAAGTTCATTATTATAAAATAAAATTAGTTAGTTCTTTATAATTGGTTGAATACAATTATCATGAATGAATGTTTTTGCATTCAGGATTCGAACCCAGGTCACTACACTTCTAATTCCCTAAGAACTTCATACCAAATAACTAGTATCTGTAATAGAGGCTAAATAAAATTTATTTAAAAACAGTTTAAGTTGTTTTTGATGAGTTAACATGACTTGAGGTGACAAGCAAACAATATTTTTCCCCCGTCAAAATGATAACCATCTTGGATAAGCTCATGATAACATCACATCAAGTCCTTCCCAGACAACATTAAAAGGTAATTATTTTTGTAACTTCTTGGTATTTTTCATTGACATAAATCGACTACAACTGACCGAAACCTTATATGTGTTATCCCTACCCCGTATATTGGTGAATCTTAGATTGGTTTTGAAACCCTAATTTCAAAGTGCTGTAAAAAAAAGTTCCCCCAAGCCCCAGACAAGGGGATGTTTTTCTGGGACACTATGCCATAGTATGGGGTGTACTGATAAAAAAAAATCAATAATTAATTTTCTGTTACTTTTTCCCCACAATATATTCATTTTGAAATTATACAACCAGACTATAAGATACCTGGAAGGAGTTAGTGAGGAAGAGATTTGTGAAAATCACTCGTCACAAGGTCTTACATCAGTGAAGCGGATGAACATCCGTCGAAATAATAAAATGATTCAAACAAGACACTTTTATCATCACTTTCAGTACACCTTCACTACCTCAGTCACTCCTTTTTATTCTGATAATTAAAGATGTTATCGACTAACAGATACTTTTTAACGATTGTAATTAGATATCAAATATATTTTTCTCAATAATATATTAGTGGGTGTATAATTATTATTAAACATGTTTCTGATCGTTCTAATATTTGTACAAGGTTAAATTTCATTTTATTTCCTAAAATACCTTTTCCCATACGTACGAAATTATTTGAAGACAAAATCAGTTTGGGCTTCTTACAAATATTAAGACAACCAGAAACACATTGAATATGCAGACACTGATATTCTAAATAAGAAAATTTATTTAATATGTAAGTTTAATCGTAGAAATATTTTATTAGTCGGAACATCTTGCAATGTAGCAAACTCAGGAATGTCCCTTTAATGACACCCCAGCACAAAATACAGATCGGTTATGAGTGTCAAACGAAGGTAAGTATATCAATATGTGTCTATATGTATTCTATTATATTACCAAATATACCATGTCTTGTCGGCTTTGGGTGATTACACTCCACCAAAATATGGCACACCGTCAGCGTACACTGGCAATGCTCACACTAAGGAGAAAGATCCTTGTTTAAAATAAATGAATGTGTTAAATATGTATGGCCGATACGAACACGACACAAGCCCACTTCATCCTTCCTGCACCGTCTGTAGGATGACTGCCACTCTCCCAGTATTGACTGCACCGTACCAATCATCTTGCGAATATACTGATTAATAATGGTGTAACGATACACTCGAATATTCGGTGCACCGAACAGCGACCTGTATCGTAGTTGTATTCATTCGCGGCTGCTTGAACCGAATACACGCGAATATTATAATGTAACTGCATGTCGTATGTTTAAGCATACGCCAGTCACGCTGTTTGAATTGTCGGCTTACAATATATACTATTAAGACCATAATGACAATTATTAGACTGGAGTCTGGACCACTGTTTCGCAAGTCTAAAATTTAACATACGTAGAGGGTTTAGTTCTCGAACTTTCCGTGGCGTCCCATTTAATAATGTCCGAACTAGTGGGCATCGCTGATGTCCCTGCAAAATTTAAATCAATTGTATGGAAATGTTTCGGTTTTCCCAAATATAAAAATGGCGAGACAACAATTGTAAAAGAGACAAGTACTGTGTGCAGACAGTGTCAACACGTCCTAAGGTTTGTTGCCTACATGTATTTTTTTTCCTAAAACATGATAATGGCTCTGATGCTTGTGGAATTATTTTACTGTCCCAAATAAAATAATGATATATGGATCACACAATCAATTGTATTGTATATGTGTCCCCACAAAACGAACCACCTTTCTGCCGAAAATCACGTGTACAATTCACATATCTAATTTTAGTAATTGATGGCTTTATTGGTTTATATTAAATTATAATTCAGGGCATCATCATCGATAGCTAAGGTATACCATTCCATATATTAACTGAATCCATTTTGAAATAAATCAAGAATGGAATGATTAGCTGGCGAAGATACAGAAAGTCAAATTATACGCTGTTGGAAGTGAACTCGGTAAAGACATTCACGAAACGAAATCGATAGAGGTTTTCCTAGGTACATTCTAGTCTTTTTGAAAAAACCCCATTGTAATTGATTAAAGAATAGACCCTTTTGCTTGACATTATCAAGACTATTTGTGGTTGTTCACTGTTCAGTGTATTTTGATGTTTTAAGCACAAAAAATTATTCATGAATAAATAGTTGTATTCGTCACATTATATTCGTGATACGTATCGTATTCGCCACCCTGTGTATTCGTTACACGTCTACTAATTAATGTAGGAACGGGGGTGGGGGTGGGGTGGCGGGGGTGGCGGCGTCGGGGGCACGTGCCCCCCCCACTTGTGAGCTTTTTTATTCTTTTTATTTAATGTTTGCCATTGTAACCAAAATCCGTCAGTGCCCCCCCCCCCCCCCCCCCCCCCCAACTCGTTCATACAGGCATGTAATGTGATATTTAAAATCACTGTAGGGAACACCAACACTGGCATGGGGCAAATTCAAAGCAGACTTTGCAGCATAATATGCCTTTTCATTACCCTTAATGCTAACATGGTTGGGTACCAAACAAAATATAACATCTTTTTTTTTGCAATTGATAAAAGACAAACTTTCGTATCACCATCCAAACCAAGGGGTGCTTCAGCTTCATGTAGTGTACCTTCAGACACGAAAGTGAGTGTAAAAATAATATATTTCATGCACACGAATCCTTAATTTCTTCCAGGGCTTTAATGATTGCCCAACTTTCTGCAGTAAATAGGATGCCGAATCGGGGAAAAACTGTAGCACAAACCACAGAAGTCACAGCCCGTGATCAGTCTGTGTAAACAGGAAAATAATCATGGTACCTTTCTTGGATTTTCACGAAATGTTGTTTATAAATAACTACATCGGCGCTATCTTTCTTCAAACGCCCATGATCGAATACAGTTTTGGGCGGTTTGATACAACAAGGTGGCAAAACAAAAATATGAAGGCGGTTAAATCTATGTTGGAAACTGATAAAAACTGCTTAATGCGAAGACCAAATGTTCGGATGGCATTCAATCTTGCATCAAATAACTTTAAAAAAAAAAAAACCTGCAGAGAAAGCTTTGCACGTCTAGCATCCAACGTACACAGGATATGTTCTAAAAGCACCAACGCAAAGCCTAAGTCACTGGTTGTGAATAGGATCTAGCAAATGCAAGTACGATTGATAAAAGCCCATTATTAGAATGCACTATAATAGTCATGACTATATTTATTACTCGAACATATTTCTAGTACCCCCCCCCCCCCCCCCCCCCACTCTTCCGACACGCCTATCACTATCTTGTCTTGTGATCTGAGGCTTGATTTATAGGCTAAGTACTGTCTTGTGATCTGGGGCTTGATTTATAGGCTAAGTACCCAGGATATCCAAGTTGTTTATGCGAGTTAATGGACGTTCATTTAATATGTGCACACCAAACATAACAAAGATTATAACCCATAGACTTACCTCAAGGACATTTTAAAACTTTGATTATTACTTGGCATATACTTGCTGTGTGTGGTAGCTACAGAAATGAATTCTTCCCATCTCTAATGTTTTCATTTCCTAACGTAATTTGGGGTTGCTGAATACATATGTTGAACATCTTAAAAATTATATTTAGGGGGACATAAACTTACTGCTACGAAATTAAGATTGTGTCAGAAATACGATGAATCCAATTATAATAGGAAATTTAGTTCTGGATATTATAACCACAGGTACCCCCAAACAGAAACCCGTAATACGAATGCTATAGTTACATATATACTCTTTATTATATAACGTTACTATAATATATTTGACGTTGTTATTTGGGGATACCTGTGATTGTAACTAACTAAACGTTACTTTATCCCCACAACTTCTTTATACTTATCTACTGCTGTTGCACCCTCTCTCTCTCTCTCTCTCTCTCTCTCTCTCTCTCTCTCTCTCTCTCTCTCTCTCTCTCTCTCTCTCTCTCTCTCTCTCTCTCTCTCACAAAAGTAAATAAGAACGTTGCCTGTGACATTCCTATTATACTAGGATACAATGTATTTTCGATAGAGTTCTAATTAAGAACATTGTCATTTTGATTCCTATAAGGCCATTTATTGAATGACCAATTAATATTTTTGGATTCAACATCCCAAATTAGCTTAGACTAGTATGTACTATGTAGCATATATTACTAAATAAATGCTCACACCCAGATAATAAAGCGCATTAATATTGGTTTGGAAATGGGACCTGACGAAGCTCCAAACCACAAATACGAACAGAAACAGTTTTTATTTAACCAGTGAATATGAAAACTGAAAACATATATGTTCATAAATATTATTTATTGAGCGACCTAGTTCTATTAGAAAAGTTATCCAATTAAGCATTTTTATGGGACATGGGAATGTTAATTGGTGGGCGGGAAATAGCTTAGTGGTAAAGCGCTCGCTTGATGCGCGGTTTGGGATCGATTCCCGTCGGTGGGCCGATTGGGCTATTTCTCGTTCCAGCCAGTGCACCACGCCTGGTATATCAAAGGTCGTGGTATGTTTTATCTTGTCTGTGAGATGGTGCATATAAAAGATCCATTGCTAGTAATGTGGCAAAAATGTTGCGGGTTTCCTCTCTAAGACTATATGTCAAAATTTCCCAATTTTGACATCCAATAGCCGATGATTAATAGATCAGTGTGGTTAAACAAAAACAAACAACAATGAAGCATTTTTGAGACATCGGAATGGTAATCGGTGTGGCCTTTGAATATCGCCAGCGGTGGCCTAGTGGTTAAGCCATTAATCCCTCCTCTGAGCAGACGGCCTTTGAAAGTTAAAGATTAATTAAACATCGGCTATTGGATGCCAAACATTTGGTACTTCTGACAATTAATCATCATTATTCCATTAGCAGCAAGGGATGTTTGTATGCACTTTCCCACAGACACCCCTGCGCGTGCTGTAACCTCACCGTGGTGCAGGGGTGTAACATTCTCTTTGAGAATGGCCAATACAGCACAGATTGAAAATTTGAGTAAAAGTCAGTATCTATCTGCAGGGCCGTACCCTGACCAAAATCCATGGGGGGGGGGGGGGGGGGGGGGGGGGGGCACTACATTTTATAAATAATTTTTAACATACCATAAAGATTAAACATTTCTATGCTATTACTGGAGATATATATAAAAAAAAGGACAAGATTCTCGGGGGGTGGGGGGGGGGGGGGGAGTACGGCCCTGATCTGTGATTTTTGTATTTTTGCAGTTCTTTACACTATTTTTATTTAAATCTTGAATTTTCATATTGGTGTTGATCATCACCTTATTTGTTTGCATTACCATAGTTTGACACCCAATAGCCGATGTATTTTTCGTGCTGGGGTGTCGTTAAACATTCATTCATTCCATTTACCATAGTTTGACACCCAATAGCCGATGTATTTTTCGTGCTGGGGTGTCGTTAAACATCCATTCATTCATTCATTCCATTTACCATAGTTTGACACCCAATAGCCGATGTATTTTTCGTGCTGGGGTGACGTTAAACATTCATTCATTCCCCCCAGACAGGAAAGCACATACCACGACAGGAAAGCACATACCACGACCTTTGGTATACCAGTCATGGTGCACTGGCTAGAACGAGAATAGGGGAATTGAGTACCGAGGACATTGTGCTTTAACCTTAATTGGATATAAACAAAAAAACGTAAGTTAAAATAAATGAAATGAAACGAAAATTGTCTGAACGGGCTGTTCTGTTTTTCGGTTATCTGCCATGGAGCGTTTAAAAATAAACATCAATCGCTAACTGCGAAATATTATGACAGACTACTTAATAAGCCTACTGCATAATTCCATTCCGTTCAGACACTCTCCAAATCTGACAAACGACAAATTTATCATTTTGGCTTGCTAACTGAGTTAATATACGAGTGCACCACGGCTCGGGAATTGCGTCGACCTCGCGTTTTATTCCGCGCGCCGATCTCCGATGATATTTGTAAAACCTACAACTGTATTTAATCAAATTGCTTTCCGTGCTAGACATTTGAAGTGTACACTACAAGGCAAACTGAATAATCTTCCATTAAAAACTGACTAACTTCTACTGGAGGTCCTCTACAGGAGGTCTCAACGTATCTCTTGATATATCTGTTTCTTCAAAACGTGGATATAAAGGTGTATTGTTTGTGTATCAAAGTTATTACAGATGGCGAAATGAATATTGCACCGACATCTGATACAGTGCTGTTGGGCGAGGAAGATTTATTTATTTCTACTGTTGTTATTTATTATTTCGCTGATGATCAAACGGGATTCGATCCATACCTGGTAAATCTCCAGGTGTGTTTGGCTGTGAGATCTAACAAGAGCTGAAGTCTTTTACGTCGAGTGTTTTTTCCCCCCAGCTATTGAATGGTCCCTCTGAATCGTGCTGCCTGTTACTGAACCTACAGTGTTGTTCATCTCCAAACAACAGTCGATATTGTTCACGTGTGGTCACGTGCCACGTAAACAGATCATTAATTGGACAAGTATTGATTTTATGGGCGGTACTTGATTCTGTCAGTCATCTAGCATTGCCAGTCATTATGGACGGTAGGCATGCTCTGTAGAAAAGGAGTCATCTTCGGCGCAGTTGGCGATATGCATGTTACTTCGCTTAGGTGTACAGCCTAGATGTGTCTGGGCAAATAATGCCAAAAGTGGGCGGGGAATCGCTGCATATACATTTTTTTTATCAGTTGTGTATATTGAATCACAGTATGTGGAAGTTATATCAAAATTTCTTCACTATCTAGGCTGGCTTCAGTGGACCGGAGTTTATCAAATCTACTTTCATGTTTTAAGATAAAGTCTTTACGTTTGAGATAGAAACACACGTTTTTGCTCAGTATAAAGGAAGTAGCGTGTAATGTGTTTTGACGTATTGAAGTTATTTTTTTTTGTTTCCGGCACTTCCCAGTGAAATAATAACCGTATGAGTGATTAATGTTACATTAATTATTCCTAAGACTTTATTTAATCCATTACGACAAGATAACAATGACAGATAACCAAATAGCTGGTAATTACAGACAATAGATCAGACGTTGGACAAATCACTTCATTTCCTAAAAAGGAACCAAATACTCCACAGTACCTGAAGATTAAAATTTTTGGTTCAAAAGAAATGGCAACACGGTATAACGTGAACTGCGAAAACACAACACTTGACATCATGGCAGCGGCGCTGTGCAATGTAACCAGTCTAGTCACGGGTGACGTCGACGTTTATTTTGCCTCTAATCCGACGACCTCGTCCTTTCAGGCAACTAACTCGTACAGCAACTTTTCTAAGCGAGGCAGTCCCTCCCGAGGGCTGGGCATGGACATCCAGATCCCCCTCTACGCGGTTATTTTCCTGTTGTCTCTGGTGGGCAACATGCTGGTGATCGTGACGATAATCCAGAACAAGAAGATGCGCACCGTGACCAACGTCTTCCTCCTCAACCTCTCCCTCAGCGACCTCCTCCTGGCAGTCTTCTGCATGCCCTTCACCCTCATCCCCCTCCTCCTGAAAAACTTCATCTTCGGAGAGACCATGTGCATCATGATTCGATATTTTCAAGGTGAGTGAATACGCGTGAAATAATATTAATCTGAGGCCCCGTTCCACGAAGTGATCTTAGCGCTAAGATCACCTTAAGTGCATAAGATAGCCATGTACTTGAGGTGATCTTAGGGCTAAGATAGCTTCGTGGAACGGGATCCAAGGTGGATAAAATGTGCTATATCGTATAACAGTAGCTGTGACTGTCTCACAGTGGCCAGTAGCCAATGGGTTTGGGACAGTTGGACAACTAAACATTGTCCCATTGTAGTCCCCTACCGGTCCAACTGGAGGGAACTATAGGTTTTGTTTCCGTCTGTCTACCCGTCTGTCCCACATAATATAATTTTCTAGACTTTTGTTGACAATGCCTCAAGATATTGAGTTGCAATTTTGCGTATATAGCTTTATCAAGTAATGTTACGGATCAAGTTTGACTTATACGGGCATTAGCCAATTTTAGACTGATAAAAGAAAGAAATGTTTTATTTAACGACGCACTCAACACATTTTATTTACGGTTATGTGGCGTCAGACATATGGTTAAGGACCACACAGTTATTGAGAGAGGAAACCCGCTGTAGCCACTTCATGGGCTACTCTTTTCGATTAGCAGCAAGGGATCTTTTATATGCACCATCCCACAGACAGGGTAGTACATACCACGGAATTTGATATACAAGTAGTAGTGCACTGACTGGAACGAGAAATAGCCCACCGACGGGGAACGATCCCAGACCGACCGCACATCGAGCGAACGCTTTACCACAGGGCTACGTCCCGCCCAAATTTTTGACTGAGTTATGGCCCTTGGACATTTGTTGGGGCCCGGTTGGCTACATGTATTGCTTTAGCAGTACTCTCAGAATGCTTCGTAGATTTATATTGCCTTTTTTGTCTGCCTGTTTTGTACTATAACACTAGACATCTGGTGACACTGACAACAAAAATGTGTTGCAGATTTCGTAGTTAAATAAATGTATATATGTAGTCCTCTAAAACCGTGTACCTTTGGGTGAATCTTTGTTCTTTGCTTAAAAGATTCAGTTCTGTTAATCCTAATATCTGTAGAATAGTGTATGAAGATATATAGTTAAAAGATGTCCCGTGAAAATTTCATGTTAATTTGTTTTGGGAAAAAAGTAATATCTATAATCATTATTATATATACTAGTAGATTTAGAAACAAATACATGGTGCCAAGTTTTTGGTGAAGAATATAGCTACGTTTCCGTATGTACGTTTTCCGTGATTATACACGGCGGTCATCGCAGATATTTAACTATTTAAGATATTTTTGCCACAGAAATCCGTATTATTGCCTGAACTCCATTTTGATTGGTCGACGGCGGCCATCTTGTTTCAGGTATGTGCTGTCTTGTCTTATAATTCCCACCAAGTTTCGAAGGAGGCGCGACGCGGAAGTGAGAGCCCCCGCAGAGGAACTGCCAGCTTTAATTTCTCCCGAACCGCCCCTCACGGTACTGGAGCCTTCCTGAATGAAGTCGGAAAAACAGAAGGGCCCGCCTAGTGCAATGTAGCCGCCTGCTTTGCCACCCAAAGACGGACCATGATTTGTTAAATTTTAATTTTGTCCTAAGTATTTAATCTACTAAAGTTATTTTTCTGTAGCCAGGGCTGGGTTAATTACAGTGTCTTCCATCACTTGGAGACCCCATCGCTGGTTTAGTATATTATTTGTTAGGGGAGTGGTGCTGGGTTCCGGCTGGCGCGACGGTTGGGCGGATGGAGGTGGTGGTTCGGGGTGGGTGGGGGGAGGGGGATGCCACCAGAAATTAGGGGTTAGACGCTTAGGCGTAGGCGTTTTGGATTTAGGGAGAGATAGGATTGTCTGCGGCCTTCCCCCGTCCCTCGCTCTCCCTGATTCCCCCCCCCCCCCCTTCGGCCACGCTGAAGCTACAAATGGACCCGGTACCTCCCCATAAAGGTAAATTACTGTTAGTATGATATTTTAATATCAACCTCCTGTGACAACCTTCAATCAACAACTTCCAATTTTGTTTTAGATAGGGCTTAGAGTTTGTTGTATTATTTTAATTTAGAACGCCCATTTAAAATAGTGACAAATTTATTAGTGTAGGAAAATTTTTGATATAATAATAGTTTTTAAATAAATTTTTGGACTACACCTTCAAATTTTTTTAAATCTTTTTTTTTTAAATATAGTTAAATTTGTCCCCCTATATATATTTTTAATTTTTGAGTAAAATTCAAAATTATCCCGTTAAATTTTCTGTCCCGGAGTAGACCTCTGACTATCCAGAACTCGACCCCGGGACAGACATGCTTGAAACCTTCGTGGTATGGAAGCATGTGAATAAATAAAATGAATGAATGAACCCAAAGACGGCTGTGAAGCTGACGGTTTTGTCTCCCAAGTCGGTCCCTGACGGTACTGAATCAATATTAGAACCACCCCTCTCGGTAATGGCCCCTTCCTGGATGGGGTCCGCAAAGCAGAACAGGCTGCCTTAAATCCAACAGTTAACTGCATTTCCATGAAGGTGACCGGCCTCGGTGGCGTCGTGGTTAGGCATCGGTCAACAGGCTGGTAGGTACTGGGTTCGGATCCCAGTCGAGGCATGGGATTTTTAATCCAGATACCGACTCCAAACCCTGAGTGAGTGCTCCGCAAGACTCAATGGGTAGGTGTAAACCACTCTCACCGACCAGTGATCCATAACTGGTTCAACAAAAGCCATGGTTTGTGCTATCCTGCCTGTGGGAAGCGCAAATAAAAGATCCCTTGTTGCTAATCGGAAAGAGTAGCCCATGAAGTGGCGACAGCGGGTTTCCTCTCAAAATCTGTGTGGTCCTTAACCATATGTCTGACGCCATATAGCCGTAAATAAAATGTGTTGAGTGCGTCGTTAAATAAAACATTTCTTTCTTTCTTTCTTTCCATGAAGGTAATTTTGAAATAGCGACTCAATCTGACAAGACTATTTACACGCCTAAATGCACTTTCCTCGATGTGTTGTATTTTGATTTATCCGAGACGACCATCTTGTTTCAGTTATCCGAAGGTTTTTTTCGTGCATTTGAATGGCATCTGTTACCTTATTATTGCCACCGAGTTTCGCTTTGAACGCCTGATTAGTCCTGAAATGAAATAAAATAAAATATGGCTGCCATAAAAATCCAATATGGCCACCATATGTCAGTTACCTTAATGACTGACCCCACACGCCCATTAAATATGCCATGTTTTTTAAAATTCAATTAACTTATTTGTTAAAACATGTTTTTAATATTATAAAAACAAATCCAAGATGGCGGCCGTGTATTATTAGATTATTTGCTACGCTTGATCCTGTTCATTTACAAATGGCATGAATTAACTTGGCATACCTAATAATTAATATTGGAGATGTGCTTATTCAAGTGAAATCAAATATGGCCGAAAATAGCCAAGATGTCCATCACGTGAAACGTGATTGCCAACCCAAGCTCACTTAGAGAGAGAGAGAGAGAGAGAGAGAGAGAGAGAGAGAGAGAGAGAGAGAGAGAGAGAGAGAGAGAGAGAGAGAGAGAGAGAGAGAGAAGGGTAATTTTCAAATACGTTTACATATTTTTAAATCACCACGTTCAAATCCAAAATACTTGCCATACAATTGATCCTATGTAGTTACAAATAGCATGAATTGTGCTGCATAAATCCATATTATTTCACGCGCTCATTTTTTTTATCCAAAAGTCTTTAGTGGATTCTGATGCATTATCTAATCTTATAATTTTCCACTAAGTTTCGCTTTGTTTGGCTCATCTGTTTTTCAGATATGCCTGTGTAAGTGAATTCCAATGTGGTTGCCATAAACCCAAGATGGCCACCACATGAAAGTTACCTTTTAAAGAAGTGTGACTGGTCAGTAACTCAGCGTTTCCAAAAAAGAAAGAAGTAATTTTCAAATATGTTTTTAATATTTTTAAATTCAAGATGGACGCTACGTACAAATCTAAAATACTTGCCATACACTTGGTCCTATCCAATCACAAAAGACACGAATGAACTAGACATACCAACAATATACATAGTGCATTCGGAAGCGCTCTCTTTGCTTTCCATCGAGTTTCCAACGAGTTTTTTGTGATCTGCAATTGGCCCCTCAAGTTCATGATGTGCACTGAATTTGATTGCATTTGACTGAGAACTTAAAAAAAATCAGGTTAATGTTTGTTTTAATATATATATTTTTAAAATTCAAAATGGCTACCATGTCATTTTACCTACAATTTTCTGCGTTATTTCCTGCACATCTTCTCTTGATGCTCTACCAGCTCCCAAAGTTTCAAATGTCTCCGATCAACAGTTTTAGAGAAATCGTCTGGAATAAAAAAAAAAAAGAAAAGAGGAATAATAATAAAAAATATAGCCATCAACTTGCCATGCTCTACATTAGGTTTGATCAATTTGGCATGTTCGCAACAAGCTGACCATACTGAAAATGTTAAAGGCACACATTCTTACCATCGAAATCTGTATTGTTGCATGCACTCCCATTTTGATTGGTCGACGGCGGCCACATTGTTTTATATATTCCAACGGCCTTTAGTGTATTCAAATACGTTACCCTATCTTACTATTTTGTTTACCAAGTTTCACTTTGAACGCCTCATTAGTGATATACTTGTTCAAGTGAAATCAAATATGGCCGCCAGAAATCCAAGATGGCAACCAAAAGGCTTTAGTGCATTCGGAAGTGTTGCTCTGATAGTCTCATCTGTTTTCCAGATATGTTTCTTTAAGTGTAATCCAATATGGTCATCATAAATCCAATATGGCCCCTGTTCGTTAGCCATTTTTTGTTATTTGCAATTGGCCCATTCAGTTCATGATGTGTACAGTTTTATCGCATTTGACTTAGTACTTTCATAGAAAATCGGTTTAATATATATATATATATATATATATATATATATATATATATATATATATATATATATATATATATATATATATATATATATAAAATTTGAGCTACAACAAAATTAGATGGTTCAGAAAAACACAGAAAATACAGTTCTGCTATTTTAAACATGAAAATGTATCATTTAAAGTTGTTACAAGGTGTTACAATAGCATAGGTTTTCAATCTCTTTAACTTACACATTACTATATATATATAGTTATATAATAGTATATAGTATAACTGTATTTTCTGTGTTTTTCTGAACCATCTAATGTTTGTTGTAGCTCAAACTTTATTTTATTTCGGAATATATATTTGTGTCGTATGTACGAAATTATTTAGAGGTGAAGTCTAATTACAAACATTAGAACGACCAAAAACCATTCAGTATATAGAATAATATTTTAAACAAGAATATGCATTTAATGTATTATTATTGTCATCGTTAAACAGGCACGTTTTGTCCACTCATTCCAGACTGTGCACCACGACTGGCATATCAAAGGCCGTGGTATGTTGCATATAAAATATCCCTTGCTGCTAATCGAAAAGAGTAGCCCATGAAGTAGCGACAGCGGATTTCCTCTCTCAATATCTGTGTGGTCCTTAACCATATGTCCGACGCCATATAACCGTAATTAAAATGTGTTGAGTGCGTCGTTAAATAAAACATTTCCTTCTTCTTTATTTTGTCCGAAACATGTAACAATGGCAGCAAACTCAAGACAGTCAGTTTTACAGTTTGACAAAAAAAAAAAAAAAAAAAAAAAAAAAAAAAAAAAAAAAATTTCATTGGGTAACAGCTAGGGTCAGCGCAAATAACGCACCTTTGCACCCTGGTGATATAACATTATTCAATTCACACAACAGTCCAGTAAAAATATGACTGAGCCGAGAACAAATCGCAACAGAAGGTGTTTTGTTTTGTTTTATATTGTTAAAAAAACCCACTGAACATTATATCCAAACTCTACCTAAATCTGACACCGGAAAAAGGTGTTACTTAGCATAAATCCAATATGACCGCCAATAGCAACTTTAAGGGCCTATATCTAACACACTGTTGATCTTAGACCCCATAAATCTGTTATGAGTAGTGATACTATTGTGATGAAGTAAATATAATACATCTATAATGCTATTGTGGTGTATTAGTCTCTATTTCAGTTATTCACTAGGACAGGCGTTATTCAGATTATCGTCCGCGCAGCAAATGGAATTATGCATAGTTAAAAATTAGACGGATGACCAAATCGACAGGAAAGTAGACAAAAAACTGTTGGTGTAAATAATTAAAGTGTAATTCGAACACAAACTATAATGGCTGTGTTCGAACCTGGACTATATTAAAGGGACATTCGACTAACAGAGACGTTTTAACGATTGTAATTACATATCAAATATATTTTTCTGCATAAAATAGTAGTGGCTGTATATTAAACGTGTTTCTGATCGTTCGAATATTTGTACTAGGTTAAATTTCATTTTATTTCCTAAAATGTATTTTTTTCGTACGTACGAAATTATTTGAATACAAAATCCAGTTTGGTCTTCTTACAAATATTAAGGCAACCAGAAACACATTGAATGTACAGACATTGATATTCTAAAGAAGAAAATATATTTAATATTTAAGTTTATTCGTAGAAATATTTTATCAGTCGGAAACATCTTACAATGCAGCAAACTCGGAAATGTCCCTTTAACATTATGTAAGTTATTAAACATTGCTTATCCAATTAAGCTACTCCACATGCGTGGTTTTATCTCTATTGTCGATCTTCGTAAACCACACTATATGGGTGGTACGGTTATCTGTAATCATTTTGGATATTCCGAGGAGGGATGGTATGATCCTCTCAGATTGCTTTTGGAAACTGCTAACATAGGATAACAGTTTTAATAGATCAGTTGGAAGCTACAAGACTACTACACCGACTTCCGTTTCATTAACACCTGTTCTAGATAACAATCCAGATGGCTGGGTGCGTCCAGAACAGTACAGTAGTTTTCATAGTCGCCACCAACATAACAGTGTCAGAGGTGCAATAGTTTTCATAGTCGCCACCAACATAACAGTGTCAGAGGTGTATAATTTTCAGAGTCGCCACCAACATAACATTGTTAGAGTTGTAATAGTGTTCATAGTCGCCACCGACATAACATGGTCAGAGGTGTAATAGTTTTCATAGTCGCCACGAACATAACATGGTCAGAGGTGTGATAGTTTTCATAGTGGCCACCAACATAACATGGTCAGAAGTGTAATAGTTTTCATAGTCGCCACCAACATAACAGTGTCAGAGGTGTAATAATTTTCATAGTCGCCACCTACATAACAGTGTCAGAGGTGTAATAATTTTCATAGTCGCCACCAACATAGCAGTGTTAGAGGTGTAATAGTTTTCATAGTCGCCACCAACATAACAATGTCAGAAGTGTAATAATTTTCATAGTCGCCACCAACATAACAGTGTTAGAGGTGTAATAGTTTTCATAGTCGCCACCAACATAACAGTGTCACAGGTGTAATAATTTTCATAGTCGCCACCAACATAACAGTGTCAGAGGTGTAATAGTTTTCAGTCGCCACCAACATAGCAGTTTTAGAGGTGTAATAGTTTTCATAGTCGCCACCAACATAACATTGTTAGAGTTGTAATAGTGTTCATAGTCGCCACCAACATAACATGGTCAGAAGTGTAATAGTTTTCATAGTCGCCACCAACATAACATGGTCAGAGGTGTGATAGTTTTCATAGTCGCCACTAACATAACATGGTCAGAGGTGTAATAATTTTCAGTCGCCACCAACATAACAGTGTCAGAAATGTAATAGTTTTCATAGTCGCCACCAACATAACAATGTTAGAGGTGTAATAGTTTTCATAATCGCCACCAACATAACAATGTTAGAGGTGTAATAGTTTTCATAGTCGCTACCAACATAATGTCAGAGGTGTAATAGTTTTCATAGTCGCCACCAACATAACATTGTTAGAGTTGTAATAGTGTTCATAGTCGCCACCGACATAACATGGTCAGAGGTGTAATAGTTTTCATAGTCGCCACGAACATAACATGGTCAGAGGTGTGATAGTTTTCATAGTGGCCACCAACATAACATGGTCAGAAGTGTAATAGTTTTCATAGTCGCCACCAACATAACAGTGTCAGAGGTGTAATGATTTTCATAGTCGCCACCTACATAACAGTGTCAGAGGTGTAATAATTTTCATAGTCGCCACCAACATAGCAGTGTTAGAGGTGTAATAGTTTTCATAGTCGCCACCAACATAACAATGTCAGAAGTGTAATAATTTTCATAGTCGCCACCAACATAACAGTGTTAGAGGTGTAATAGTTTTCATAGTCGCCACCAACATAACAGTGTCAGAGGTGTAATAATTTTCATAGTCGCCACCAACATAACAGTGTCAGAGGTGTAATAGTTTTCAGTCGCCACCAACATAGCAGTTTTAGAGGTGTAATAGTTTTCATAGTCGCCACCAACATAACATTGTTAGAGTTGTAATAGTGTTCATAGTCGCCACCAACATAACATGGTCAGAAGTGTAATAGTTTTCATAGTCGCCACCAACATAACATGGTCAGAGGTGTGATAGTTTTCATAGTCGCCACTAACATAACATGGTCAGAAGTGTAATAGTTTTCATAGTCGCCACCAACATAACAGTGTCAGAGGTGTAATAATTTTCAGTCGCCACCAACATAACAGTGTCAGAAATGTA